>NW_028141167.1:1019324-1610367 GCF_030444845.1 Prenolepis imparis | reverse complement strand
AAGCAGTGGTATCAACGCAGAGTACTGTCGCGTCGCGAGTAAAGAAGAGATTTCCCTTATGACATCTTCGGCATTCGACAGCCGGCATACAATTGTCGCATACAGTGTTATTAATAACAATGTATGCGACAATTGTATGCGGCTGTCGAATGCCGAAGATCATAAGGGAAATCTCTTCTTTACTCGCGACGCGACATTTGTCAGGACTATTGTCAGACGTACCTAAAATAATAGAATTTATTTCTTAATAAAATGTATGTGGAATCAATTGTTTTACAATAAGAAAATGTACACATGATTTAGCTTCTTTTATTTCATTTTTTTCTCAAACACGATAAAATATATAATTATTTGTATAAAATATTTAATGTGGATTCATATTAATAAATTAAATGTATAATGCTTTGCAAAGAGGATTATATAAAATTGATCGTGGTCTATCGAATAGAAAAATTATTATGCGACTTTTCTTCTTTCTGACATTGATTGCTCTAACTGCAAGTTAGTTATAACTATAACAAATTTACATTATACGGTACCTAACGATTGCACGACGTATTATACAACACTGCTCATTGTTTCCGTGTATTGTGGCTGATACACAGACTGCAATGGAATCGGGCGATGGTATCACTAAATATTGATCCCACCATCTGGTCACCACGATAGAGACATAGAAGTCCAGGATTAACGGAACTGGTATTAGGTCGTCAAATTCATTGCAGTATGCCACTATTAATTCGAAGGTCTTCTTCTGCTCGTCGTTTAACAGAAATCGGTAGACGCCGGATAGCGCATAGTAGATGACTAGGAAGACTGATAGGTCGAGCCAGACGAGTTTGTAAATACTCGCGTGCCATATGAAACAAATCGCGTAGCTCGTTAATGAGATGCGAACATCTGTCACGGGAAAGAGATACGAGACTCGAGATGATCTCTGTGAAATCGCGCCTTGGCGAGTAGACAAAAGTCCTAAAGATAGTGCGCTTTAAGATCTGTGGCAAAGTAGTCAAAATATAAATTTAAAACCATTGCACATAATATATGCTAACTAACGTTATCGCGTAATCGTTATCGAGCCGAAAGTCAATCATTCTCTTACGAGTTACGAGTAGAGACCGTATTTTAATTTCTTCCTACGAATAGCGGCATCACGTTTAAAGCAGTATGTCAACTTTGGATGACGAAGTGTCGTATTTTAATGCAAACACACGTTGGAAACGTGTTGTCACCCGTTATTTGCGATTGGAAATATTCCAATATAATTTACAGTGAACACTCTCTTCTCGAGGATGCAGCTTGCTCGTGAATGTCATTGTGACTTTTTCTAAATCTACAGCTCTACGTCAGTTTTACGTAAAATGATTGATTGCGCACAAATGATTAAATGGAGAAAGAAAGTATTTCATCATATTTCTGAAAGAAATTTCTGCAATTGCATTAATTCGTATTACAATGGAAAAAGATGAAAAGATAGTAAGAAATGTACGTGAAAAATAATATAAATATAAGAAATTATAAGCAATTATATAGGCATTAAAATCAATATTAGAATTAAAATTAATACATTCAATATTACTAGAATATCAATATTAATAGAATACTTTTTAATATTGTGTAAAATTTTTATTTAAACATATAGAGACAAGTATTTTCTTGTAAAAAAATGTATATTTTTAATAATAAAATCAAGAATAAAAAATCATTCAAAAATTGCGAAAAATATTGAAATAAAAAAATAATAATAACGTTATAAATAATAATTGTATGTTCGTGCAAGATTCGCTGTTCTGTTCCGATGAAATAAGCGTTTGTAAGCAATATTTATGACGTTGCAGTGATATCATTAATGTCTTTCTGAGAGCCGAGAGAAAAGAAATAAAAGACACGTTTATTGGCGTTAAAAATGTTGTGAACATTTAATGCGCGCGAATTTATATTTTATAAACTCTAATTAATTGTAAATGATTTCTGATACATCATAGCTTTAATTTGTTTTTTTATTGCTATCTCTTACAGTTTCGCAGACTGAAATAATTTATCCAAAGAAAATAAATTTCACGATAATAATTGTAGCCGTAATTTTTCAGAATTTTTGATTTCGTCAATGTTTTAGAATTCTTCTCTTGAATTTATATATATATATATATATAATATACATGTATATATATAATTTATATAATATATAATATATTATAGTATATAATATTGTATATATATAATATATTAGATATATATAATTATATATATTTATATAAATACATATGTAAATATATATATTTATATATACAATCATATATATATTATATATATATGTATATATAAATATTTATCTGAATTTAAAACATTCTTATCAATTTATACATTTTCCAAAGCTTAAAGCTGAGTTCGAGAATTGTTATTGATTTACATATATATGAATATAATTTTTATCATCAGCACTTTGTTTTGAATGACAACACAATTATGAATTTTTTTACGAGATGTTTCAGTAATTGTAAGTACATAAAGAACACGTAAAAAGATCTAGCATGTATGATAATATATTGTCGCGCTACTTTATTCAATTTCTTGTTAAGGTATTTAGGCTTATTTAGGCCAGTCCTGAAAAACTTCAATGTAAAAACGTTTATAAATTCGTCTGTCCTGAAATTTTATAAGAATAAAATCCCCCAATGTAATTTTATACATAATTAAAATGCAGTTTGAACAAAATTTATTAATAAATTGGATTTTTTCCAAATATATTTTCTTATAGAATTCAATTTGCATAGAAACTTGAATATATATCATTGAGAATAAATTTTGTTCAAACTGCATTTTAATTGTGTATAAAATTACATTGGGGGATTTTATTCTTATAAAATTTCAGGACAGACGAATTTATAAAACTGGAAATCAAGAGAAAGATGATAAAGAGACATATCCGCAAGTTGAAATATGAGCTCCATCGAAGTATCAGCTGGCATTCTACTTTGTTTGAGCCTCAATCGAGACGTCCTCTCTATTCGGACACTTTATTTGATCTGACGGGATTAGAGTGGCTACGCAGCGTCAAAGAGAGCGACAGCGAGGAACAGATTTAGAAAAATATCTTGCTGTTTTTACATTGCAATGTTGCAGAAATATTGTATAGGCATGAATTTGCAATATAGTTTAAACAATGTTGCAGTAACATTTCAAAAATATTGTGAAAATAATGTGTCTTGTTAGGAAAGTGTGCGCGTATATATGTATTGCTTAAAATAATACAGTGTTTATTATAACAAGGATTACTAATGCGTTATCACTTTATGCGTTATTACATACAAGTTGACATATTAGTCTTAACATATTATTAGGTAATCACTTTCTATAAGAGATTCATATATATATATATATATATATTAGGAAACATCCTCTATATATATGTATATGCATATGCAGAATTACATATTTTTAGATAGAAATCTCTTTTATATACATACATTTATATATATAATATTTTTTATATATATGTATATATATATATATGTTATATATAAATTTTTTCTTAAATTTTATTTGTTAAATTATTTTTTATTTGAATTTTTTAATGATAAACGCGAAAATGGCTAAAACCTTTTGAACATTACATGAAATTGACAATATATAATATGTCAAGATCAAGATCATTGGCGACAAGTTACACTAAATATTTATCTGATATAATTATAATAAATATTATTTAAAATATATTTATTTAAACATCACATATTACAACAACAATTAATCTAATGTTCTTTTCTTTGCAAGAGATGACATAAAAAAATTTCCAAGTATATATAATTTTATTGATGCATTTAATATTGTATTTTAACTCGTATAATATAAGTTAATATAATTTTAAAATTTTTTTAAACAAAATAATTATATCGATAAATCAATCTTTTGAAAAATTTTACAAAACGATGTGAAATCTTGAAAAAAAAGTCCATATATAATCAAATATAAATATAATTATGTATAAAATATGCCTATATATTTTTTTCTCTTATGTAATATTTGTCCCTATGTACAGAAAAAATAATAAGAAGACAAATTAAAATAATAATTGAATAATTTTCGCATTTTTTTAGAAAAAGTAATTTTAAAAAATGAGAAAAATTGCTTATGTATAATAATATTATATATATGATTATATGTATATGAGCAATTTTTTCTTAAAATAATGTGAAAATTATTCTTCTAATTATTTTCTAAATTCTTATTATTTTTTCTGCATATACAGATACAAATTATACAAAAGAAAAAGGACACATATATGGGGCATATTTTATATCTAATTATATATAGTTATATTTGATTAAATATGGATTTTTTTTGTAATTAAGTTAATTAAATTGCGAAATTTATATACAGGGTGTAACAAAAAAGATATCCGTTACTTTAAGGGTAGGTAATAGACATTAACTTTTGACCATAAATTTGTTATTAATTTATTAAATGAATACAAACAATATTTTTTTATTTTGTTTTGCTTTGTTTTCATTTGACATCGTTCTGATAATCTAAACAAAATTTTTCAAAAAGTACAATTTGGTGTCAATTGCTGTAATAGAGAATTACACTAGTTAAGAAATGGCAGACATGGCATTTGGTTTATGACTTTATGATCTTGCGAATTGTAATAAAGATCAAACCCCTTATATTCCTCGCTTCATTAAAATGTTGGGATATGATAGGTCTGTTTAATTTTTAAATGCTGGATTCAAAAATTGAGCTTTGCGTTTCCATATTATAGGATTTATCTTCAAAATTTTAATCTTTACCGATGAGACCATTGAAATTATTAGTAATTTTATTGAAATAATAGAAATTATTAATTATTGATGTCAAATAAAAAATAGATAAAAACATTACATTGTTTGTAATTATTTAATAACTTTAACAATAAATTTAAGTTTGAAAAAGGGTAATACAATAACATATAACTCGATAGAAGGTTATTTACGGACCTGTGTTGATAGAAACTTTTTTTATCATTTTTTGATGTGTACTATCCACTTTAAAGCGAACACCTTTTTTGTTACATCCTATAAATAATGATGGATAATATCAATATCATGATGGATAATATATGCAATATGAGAATAACGTATGTGTGCTTGTATTTATACATGCATGTAAAAAAATACAAATTCGCCGAAATGGCATGAAACATCTTTATATTGTGATTTTCAATCTTATACAAGAAATTATACACATACAAGACGAGTATGATACAGAGAGACTGTTATCTGGTTTTCTTTGGATAGTAATCATTGCATTATACGCAAATATATAATTAAGTTGACTTTATTAGGATATGTATTTTTTTAAATTTATTATATACAATGCTAAAATAATTAATCAAATATATATTATTAAAATTTAATTCACATACGTATAATAAATTTTCCCTTCTCAACATTTCCTCGAAACATTTTAAGCACAAATTCTGTAGTTCCGAAATTCTGCAATATTTTTAAAGATAATATAGAAAAAAATTAATAAATAATTTAAAGCAAAACTTTTATGTCGTTATAATATTAATAGAATCAAACCATCACTATTCACAAAATATTATGTAGAGACAATGTAAAAATAAAATATTACGACAGAATTTAAATACATTATTATTTTTATTTTAGAATTACTACAATATTTTTATCAAACAAAATTTTTTTAGCAAATAAAATTAGAATAGAAAATTTAGAACCTTGGAAATAAGAAAATCGTGATATAGATCAAAATGATCTAAACTGAGGTCAAATACGTTGGAGATATCCAGAAAGAGGCAGATAGTGACTCGGCTTCAAACGAAACTTATGTGAATTTTAGATGAGAAAATAGATAAATTATCTTGATAAAACCTGAATCTGCGAAAACCGAATTGGAAATTTTGAACTTTCCCCTCCTTCAGCCAGCGACTTAATTTTAACAGCTCTCAACTTTTCTAAAAGTTTAAGTAGACAGTGAGAGAGATCGGACGGAATAATATATTAGTCAAGAGAAGATTTGGGAATCATAAAAACTATGGAAGATCTTCAGAAATCGGGGAAAGACAAATGGTGTTGAAAATAAAGATAAATGTTTACAACATTTTTAACGCCAATAAACGTGTTTTTTATTTCTTTTCTCTCGGCTCTCAGAAAGACATTAATGATATCACTGCAACGTCATAAATACTGCTTACAAACTCTTATTTCATCGGAACAGAACAGCGAAAGAGTGAGAGATTTTTGATCAAAGAAAAAAAGCTCAAAACGATGTCATTTAACGATCTGATTTTGATCTCGTTAATGAAGATGTTATGAGATATAATATGTGTAGTTAAAAATTAATCACTCTGTTTTAAAAATATCAATTTTTAAATAAGACAGAACAAAGTTTTTGTCCTTTTCAAATATATATGAGTCTCTTTACATATTTTTTGCGATGTCAAGGTGATTTGTTTCGACGTAACCGCTAAAAAAATCAATGGAAAAAAATAGCGCTAAAAACTCGTGAGCATTCCAAGCGTATATTTATTCAAATTAAGTACTAGCTAAACACAAGCGGATCCAGCTGAGCACCACTGGCTCATGCGGAAACGCTAGGATGTCGGAGGGGATGGATCGGCGAGGATAAAGGTGGAGAGTGCAGGGGATGCTGATGGCGTGTTGCCGCGTGCTGTCACTGTCGCTTCAGTACTGGTTGGTCAGGCGGTGTTGTTCGCGTACTGACGCGAATGTCCTAGCTCGCAGATATGTGTCCGGGCTCGCACACGTGTCATTCGATAAACTAATATTTTCCGCGTATTCGCGAACGTGAATATTGATCGAATGTAAGAGGTGAGTGTATAAAAGACGAGAAAAATTTACGCTAAAGATTTTATCTACTCTAACGCTATATTGCGTACCTTTCTTTGTTCCGTGAATGCAATTCGTTCCGTTTGGGTGCTGAAAACTATACTACGGACTTTCCATCATGATCTTCCTTCCTCCAACAAGCTTCTTAGAAAAATGTTTAAAACGGCGTATATAACTTGTAATCACGTGATTATTGTAATCGGATGTAAAAATATATAACGGCACGTTGATTCTAAACGAACTAAACAGTGTAAATAAACGCGAATAATAAATAATGAATTTTACGATCGCATCTGCCTACGGATTGCACGCGAGATCCAAGGTTGAAAATTGCACGACAGCTGATCTGCAGCAGTGTCACTATATGACGCATGCCCTAATTTTTTCGAGCTAAATATTCTATTTCGCGGAAGCGATGTTGTAAACCGCGAAATTAAAAATAGCTTAAAGAATAATTGTAATGCGATTAATTCGACGTTTAATAGCGTGCGATAAGATACCTCCTCGTAGCCTCGCAAAATGCGAAAATAATGTGCAATTAACTCGAAAACAATTTTACTCTATCGACTATATATATATAGGTATGTGTTGCACATTACATTGCAAATTTTAGTTTTCTTTACTCTATCATTTTCATCTCCGATAACACGTGACTGCGTTTTTAAAGCGAGTGGAGTTTCGCGAATAACAGAGTTTATAATTCAAGTTTAATCTAGAAAACTTATTGCACAAATATTCTTCTGCCAGTGCTTTTAAGCCATATATTAATGAAGACCTATATACACTCTATAAATATAAAATATATATAAATATATTCTTATATATGTGTAAATTTAAAAAATATCAATTGTGATCCAGTTGCTTTAGTTGAAATCTATATAAGAATATTTAACGTTAATGTTAAAATGTATATATAACGTTATGTGACGTGATGATGACGTTACATGTAGGCGTATGACCGTAACACTTCCGGTATCTCGTTACAATGACGTTACTGAGAAACTCGCGTCCGCGATACTTTCGAGGATCGTCTCTGACTAACGGTCGAATCATCTCGTCGACGAGACGCACCGATGGATATAACGCAACATACTCGTGATAACGCACCTTCCAATTGATAACGATGATAATATGCACGCGGTGGCGAGCGGAACATGACGACATATGCTTTCGCGAAGGTAGATTAAAGCGATTAAGGGAGAACGAAAGTAAATAATTACGCAAATTCAATTCATTCAAGAGTGTATTAAACGACATAAAAGATTAAATTAGAAATGTCAAGATACCACACATCCTTTTCCTCTCCCCACTAACCTTCTACACAACTATGTATTGATCGTTTCCGGTCGCGCGATGCAGCGATGCAATTCAATGTAGAGCGATTTGCAATGGCTTTGTTGAAATTTTTAAAATTTTATTCATCATATCCAGTCATTATTTCAATTAGAGAAAGATTTTTAATAAATTTTTCTTTTTTTTTTTTTTTTTTTTAGATTAATTGTAATAAAGATTGTTTCTTTGTAAGAGAAATTTCAATATTTGTAAATTGATTTTAAATCCTCTCTCGAAAGAAAAATAGAAATTGAATTTTACAATTTAATCGAAATAATACATTTTTATACGTCTCTTTTAATTCAGCGATTTTTTTTCAGATTGGAAATTTCTGTCAAGAAGATTAAAGGAATGGAGTATCTGCGCTTGATTGGTATCAGTTGCGTGATGAAACTATCCTATAATTGGGAAAATGAGCAGCTCAACACTTGTGCAAATAAATCTTTTGATATACAACGCGATAACAGTGCCCTTGATGTAGACGACCTTTGATGTTACAGAGTCTCAAACAAAACAAGTTCCTGTTTTAGATTCACCGTTTCAAATCTAATGTTTGTCCGTGAAAACACTGTCAAGGTGTTTCTTTGAAAACAACATTGTAACGAAAAGATGTTCAAGATGTACGATTCTTGACAAAGAGAAAGATTGCTAATTAGAAAATAGATAAAATAATAAAATTTCGCGGTATATTATAATAAAATATCTGGAGTAAACGAAATAAGATATCTCTCGGTAATGTCACATTTGTGGAAAACAAGTTATTCGAATTCCATAATTCTCGAACATGAATAAGTGTTTGCTGCAAAAGAGGCGATGAAATCAAGAATCTCGATTATTTCCTTGAGACAATAAATTCTAACAAGTCGCGTGCGTAAATTCATATAGGGTGAGAATGACTTTTATGACTTTGTTAAAACCTGATAACATATAAGATAAAACGTCATCGATAATAACACGTGATAATAAATTTTAGTGCGACAAAGAATTCACACCGTACCAAGTTCATCTCTCGCATCATCGACCACGAGGCGAACATACTTATGTTAGCGTCGAAGAAGTGAGGAAGAACGACGACAGATTCGAACAATAGTTACATTGACAGCGTCGATTTACGCGCGAAACGCGTAAAGTGCATTTCATTAGAGCTAACGAGTTTGTGTCTCGCGTTATTCTATACCTTACATAATCACGTCAAAGGCGGATCAATCAACGATGACCTTGGCGGTCTCTTACCGGTGGTTCGCGGGCTCGATTGTATCGAGGAAACAGCTGATAATGCCAAAGAGGAGTTGACGCCGTTCGCGATTATGCGAATATTCGCTCGATTATCACTTTGACAACATCTCTCGGATATTTCTCGGAGATGTCACGAGTTGTCTGTATTAGGCAAAGGCGGGAATATAGTACGAGAAGTTGATTCAAAGAGGAAGAGAGAAAAAAGGAGAATCACGTGGAAGAAGCATCAGCTGAAAGATGACGGTCAGCTACACTGCTGAAGTAGCTACTTGCAGAGGCCTCGGTTGCTTTCCCAAGTTGCTGCTCAGGTGAGATGATGATTTTGATTATGACATTCGAAAGATCATTTAAAATATTTAAATATTTAAGATACTTGATGTTAATATAAACTTGATAATGTTATCAAGAATGAAAATTTTGAGATTTTTTTCCTACGAATTTTTTGTTGTTTAAACTATTGTAAAATTATGATTTATTATCATACACATATCTGATATATTAATCTCTTTTCATGTTACATTTATAATATTTCAATTTTCTTTATTTCTTTGTGATGTTTGTATTTTAATTCTCTGCATTTCTACTTTTATCTTTTGATGCGATATTATTATTAGAGTTATAAAAATCTAGGGCGAATCGGAAAATGGGATATCTTTTAATCATTGTGTGTAAAATTTTTATTGAAACAAATAGACGAATGTAAAGATAAAAAAAAATTTACTTTATTTACTATATTTTAGATAAATTATCGAGATTGAATCTTGCATGTACATATAATTATTACTTATAACGTTATTATTATTTTTTTATTTCAATATTTTTCGCAATTTTTGAATGATTTTTTATTCTTGATTTTATTATTAAAAATATATATTTTTTAACAAAAAAATACTTGTCTATATGTTTAAATATAAATTTTACACAATATTAAAAAGAATCAATATTAATATTGATATTCTATTAATATTGAATGTATTAATTTTAATTTTAATATTGATTTCAATGCGTATATAATTGCTTATCATTTCTTATATTGATATTATTTTTCACGTACATTTTTTACTTTTCATCTTTTTCCATTGTAATACGAATTAATGCAATTGCAGAAATATGATGAAGTACTTTCTTTCTCCGTTTAATCATTTGTGCGCATTCAATCATTTTACGTAAAACTGACGTAGAGCTGTAGATTTAGAAAACATCACAATGACATTCACGAGCAAGCTGCGTCCTCGAGAAGAGAGTATTCACTGTAAATTATATTGGAATATTTCCAATCACAAATAACGGGTGACGACACGTTTCCAACGTGTGTTTGCATAAAAATACGACACTTCGTCATCCAAAGTTGACATACTGCTTTAAACGTGATGCCGCTATTCGTAGGAAGAAATTAAAATACGGTCTCTACTCGTAACTCGTAAGAGAAAGATTGACTTTCGGCTCGATAACGATTACGCGATAACGTTAGTTGCATATATTATGTGCAATGGTTTTAAATATTTTGACTGCTTTGCCACAGATCTTAAAGCGCATTATCTTTAAGACTTTTGTCTACTCGCCAAGTCACGATTTCACAGAGATCATCTCGAGTCTCGTATCTCTTTCCCGTGACAAATGTTCGCATCTCATTAACGAGCTACGCGATTTGTTTCAGATGGCGAGCGAGTATTTACAAACTCGTCTGGCTCGACCTATCAGTCTTCCTCGTCATCTACTATTCACTATCCGGCGTCTACCGATTCCTATTAAACGACGAGCAGAAGAAGACGTTCGAATCTGTAGTTGTATACTGCAATGAGTTTAGCGACCTAATACCGGTTTCGTTTATCCTGGGCTTCTATGTCACTATCGTGATGACTAGATGGTGGAATCAATATTTAGCGATACCATGGCCCGATTCCATTGCAGTCTTTGTATCAGCTACAATACATGGAAACGACGAGCGGGGTCGTCTAATGCGTCGTACGATCCTTAGGTACCGTACAATGTAAAGTTGTTCTAGTTATAACTGACTTGCAGTTAGAGAGCAATCAATATCAGAAAGAAGGAAAGTCGCATGATAATTCTTCTATTCGATAGACCACGATTTTATATAATCCTCTTTGCAAAGTATTATACATTGAATTTATTAATATGAATCCATTAAATATTTTATACAAATAATTATATATTTTAGTGTTTTAGAAAAAAATAAAATAAAAGAAACTAAGGCATGTGCACATTATCTTCTTGTAAAATAATTGATTCCACATAGATTTTATTAAGAAATAAATTCTATTATTTTAGGTACGTGTGCGTCTGTCTGACAATAGTCCTGACAAACGTCGCGCCGCGAGTAAAGAAGAGATTTCCCACCTTGGAGCATTTCGTGGAGAGCGGTCTGCTACTGGACAACGAGCTAACGATATTTCAAACTCTGAACGCGAAATTTCCAAAGCCGAGCAAGCATTGGCTGCCGATAGTTTGGGCTACGAGTATCGTGACCCGTGCTCGGAAGGAAGGTCGAATACGCGACGATTTCGCGGTCAAAACTCTCATCGACGAGCTCAACAAATTTCGAGGAATGTGCGGCACTATTTTACACTACGACACAATCAGTGTCCCGTTAGTCTACACTCAGGTAGGTACAAGTTGTTTTTAAGTTAATAAAAAATAGCGTACTATAGATACATCATTTAATAAATATATGTATTTAAGAGACTCACGAGCTTTATTATAAGTTTTTGTTTCATATCTCTGTGATTTTAAATTTTACCTTTTTTCCGTCATGCAGGTTGTGACACTAGCTGTTTATACATACTTCTTAACTAGCGTAATGGGTCGTCAATGGATTCAAAAGTCAAACTCGATGATTGATCTGTACTTCCCGGTATTCACGACGTTGCAATTCTTTTTTTACATGGGCTGGTTAAAGGTAGCCGAGACGCTGATCAATCCGTTCGGCGAGGACGACGACGATTTTGAAGTAAATTGGTTAATCGACCGTAATTTGCAAGTAAGAGTTGCTTTTTTATCTTCTCTCTCTCTCTCTCTCTCTCTCTCTCTCTCTCTCTCTCTCTCTCTCTCTCTCTCTCTCTCTCTCTCTCTCTTTCTTGATCTCTTTTTTCAAATTTATCGATAATAATTTATCTAAATTTACGAGTTAACAAATTCAATTTTATTTTTTTATTATTTGGTTTACTTATTACAATTAAATGTATATGTGTAGAGAAAAAAATATTTTTGTAACGAAATATCGAATTAAAAATTTAATGACATTCGTTCGCGTTTAAGGTAAGCTATTTGATCGTCGACGAGATGCATCACGATCATCCGGAACTCATACGCGATCAGTACTGGGATGAAATATTCCCCATGGAACTCCCGTATACTGCTGCGTCGCAACCCGAGGAACATCCTCAGCATTCGACAGCCGGCATACAATTGTCGGCCGCGCAACAAGAACTGCAACCGTCGTCGGTTAAAATTGAAGATTTAGCTCCAGACGATCAGAAATTTCGGTCCGACATTGCCGATGATGCAGCATCGGGGATACATTTCATCGCAAGCGGAAAAATTTCTCGGTAAGCGCAAATTGTCCAGTTCCTTCAAATTATTTACTCAAGTTTGAAAGAGAAATATTGTTTACTGACGCGTCATCTTAATTTTTAATGCGAAATTAGGAATGGTACTGAGAGTACTGAGAGATTAGTAAGGTAACTTTTATCTCTATACATCTCGCGATAGATTAGTTTAGTATAGCGTAAGAGTATATATTAGAGCTCAAAATGCAATATTTATAATATTAAAATCTGATTTTTAGAAAATATAGCGATTATGAATGTAAAAGTAGATATGATAGCAACCGAGTATTTACGATTCTAAGTTTCGATTCTGATTTTCTATTAGAAGTGCCAGTAGAGTGAGTAATCGAGAGCGCAACTTCAGCAGCGGTTCAACTTCTAGCAACTTGGGTGGCTCGCTCACAAGAATAAACAGCGTTACCAGCGTACTTAAGAGATTATTTAGCAAGGAAGACAGACCGGACGGAAGTGTGTCGAGTGGCACTAAAACTCCGGCGAAGATCACGAACTCAATTTCGGCGGCTTCATTGCAAATACGACCACCTGGTATGTTTGTTATTTAATCAAGTTAAAACGATGATAATTCGAGATAGAATACAAATGACAATGTTCGCAGGTACGAGTGGTTCCATGAGGATAGGTGTTATCGAAGAGGTGGACGAGCAGATGACGCTTACATCGTTACGGCAATCTAATGATACCAATAGACCCCATGTACAAACTATATTCGCACAAGGCCCGCCGCCGCCGAGCGATCCCGTCGACGTTCCTGGATCTACGACATTTCATAAGCACGATGTATTTTCTAGGAGTGCACCTGCACGAGGAGGAACCTTAACAATAGCCGGTAGCACGGAATCTGGAGCCATCCGCGAGAGGACGAGCACTTTAAGGTTGGTAATTTAACAACAGATCTGTGAAATACAGATACAAACGATATCCGGCGATTTTTCAATAATATTTATAAATATATGTAAACCAATGAATATTTATTAGAAATTGATTGAATGTATTCAAAATATGTTTTCTTATAAGAATTCAATTTGTATAGAAACTTGAATATATATATATCATTGAGAATAAATTGTGTTCAAACTGCACTTTAATTATGTGTGCACTAAAAAATTATACATATAAAATTTGGGGGGATTTTATTCTTATAAAATTTCAGGACACAAGAATCCACGCAATCGGCGCGATCGAGCATCACCTACGAGCCGGCGAGTTATCCCGGTAGCGGGATAAACGATGACCTACCCAGTACCGCAAGCTCTTCGTGTTCCAGCGAAAATTCCGAGAACGAATTTACGAAACTAAAAACCGAGAGAAAGAAAGAGAGACGTAACCACAAGCTCGCTCGAAGTCTCAGCGGGCATGCTAATACGTTTAATCAATCGAGAAGTCCTCCCGATTCGGAGACTTTTTTGCTGACGGAATTAGCGGACGCGTCGCGACGCAGAATGAAGGAGAGTGACCGCGACGAACAGTTTTAGAAAAATATCTCGCTTTTACATCGAAATTTTTCACGACTGGCCTAAATAAGCCTAAATATCCTAACAAGAAATTGGATAGAGTAGCGCGACAATATATTTACCGCACACAAGTGCTAGATTTTTTTACGTGTTTTTGATGTACTTACAATTATTGAAAGAATATCTCTTAAAAGAAATTCATAATTGTGTTTTCATCATTCAAAACAAAGTGCTGGTGATAAAAATTATTATTCATATATAAATTAATAGCAGTTCTCGAAATCAGCTTTAAGCTTTGGAAAGTTTATAAATTGATAAGAATGTTTTAAATGGGATAAATATATATATATATATATATAAAATATATTTACATTTGTATTTATATAAATATATATAATCTATATAATATATTATATATATACAATATTATATAATATATTATATATATTATATATGTACATATATATAACGCAGCAGCACTATCGTGTGAAAGCTTCTCGCATAAGCAACAAAATCAAAACCAACAAAGACCATTTCATAGTCTTTAAATGAGAAACAAAAAATCTCGTATCTTTTAACATAAAAAAATGTATATAGCAAAAACGTATAATTAATTTTAATTATAATTATGTAAGATACATTGGATACACACGTAGAGAATAAGACGTACAAAATTTTTCTCGAACAAATGAAAAAACAAGAAAAACTGTAAAAATACTATCAATGAAAATGTATCAATTCTTAATCGATGTATTTGATTTTAAAGAAATTATCTTTAAAGAAATTTACAAAGTTGGAAATACATCGCCTTTGAAAATTAATAGTAAAGAGGAATAATTTTAAATTTACGTAAAAAAAAAAATTAAATATAACTTTGCCTAATTAAGATCTGTAAACTTTATATTTAAATTTTATATTAAATTTTTTTATTTTATGTGATTTAATTTTCACGCGTTTCATCTCTCAGTATTATACATAAAAATATATCCACAATATTATATGGATATACATATACACAAACAACTTGACTGTGTTGTTGTCATTGTCGATTCAACATTCCACGATATACACGATTTGTTACGGTGCTCGTAAGTAAACCATTTGTTTTGCAGTATTATTAAAATAAAGTATTTTCAAGATAAACATTGATTTCTTTTTTATTAGAATATAAGCATAAAATCTTTTATGTTTTGTGGTCGTACCACTGAGAATATTGTTCTTATCAGTTCTTGAACGAATAAAACAGAAATTGCAATATTCTTAGCAACTCAAGCCGAGATTTATTTTTATATGATGAAAAAAAAAATTGAAAATATATCGCAAAGCGATACTATGAAATATTAAAGCGACAAATTAGTCGCAACACTCAAAGTGAAAAAAAGTGAAAATAGCAACTAAGTGTTACTTAAAACAAGAATGCATACATCATTTTATCATATAATTTTTTAAATCTTTTTTTATATAAAGTTACCATATAATTGATTCCTTAACTCTTTTTTCGGTATTGCGCTCTAGTTAATTTCTGGTGATTAATCTACATATACAGATAATGTTATATATGTATGCAGGCAATTCACTCACCGATACGATGCTTAGCAGTGGAGCTCTACAGTACAAAGCATTGATCTATAACATATAAAAAACACAAATTATATATGTATACAAAATAGTTTTCAAAATAATTAATATTTGAAAAAGTCAATAATGCGCAATGAAACTTTTATTCGTACCGTAAAATATATTTAATAAAATTACATCATAAAAATTATTAAACTTTTTAATTATATTTTTTTAGATCTAAATTTATATAAAAAATATAATAAAATTTAATTTTTAAAAAGTAAATTAAATAATTATAAATGGTATAAGCAATATATTAAAATTATACATATATGTATGTATATATAGATAATTTTTTAATTATTAAATTATCTAATTATACTAAAGTTTAATATAATATTTTTTTATTTTTCTGTAAATTACTCTAAATATCCATATTTTTTTCCTCTAATTTTTAAAAATTTTATTCCAAATTCTTAATTTTAACTTATTTTAAACTTTATTTTTAATACATGTGTAAATAATAAATTTATATAAATTATATATATATATATAAAATTATATATTTATTTATATTTTTATATAATTTATTTATATATTTTTATAGTGTATTATATAAATTTGTTTTAATTGTAATCTGCTTACCCCATGGTTGCTCCGTCGTTGCCCAATGCCTCCCCGGGCCTCCTCTTCCTCCTCCTCTTTTCTTCGTACTTATATAGCGTCCTTTTGGCACTTACACAGCACATGCTCGCGAAAATATGATCACGCGCGCGCATTGATCAGCAAAATAAAATAAAATCGCACGACAATATGAACGACACTCCCGACGTAAAAACGTTAATTATACACGACTCTATACGGCACTTTACGGCACTTTCGATTTTAATTACGCGATACTTATTTGCGCGAACTTCCGACGTTAATCGTACGCAACTTATTTTCATACTTCGGCTATCCCGCTTTTAATCGCACGCATATTTTGTGCGCTTTTGTTAATTAATTATATACGACGCATATTTGAGAGAACAGCACGCGACAATTATAATTATACAAAGCTACGATCCGCGGGGCGCGACGCACGAAATTTACGCGAGATGTCGTCGCAGTGATGCCAACTGTAAAAATAAATTATAGAGATTATAGTCTTTTGCAATTGATTATTTCGTCGAATAAATTATATAAAATATATGTTGAAATCATCGATATAGAGCATGGACTGCGCCATCCGTTTTAAAAGAAATGGTCGTCAGGAGTGAGAGAGATATAGAACGGCAAGACGCGGTCAGTCTCTATCCTTCTCTGTTGAATACTATCACAATAGAAAGAGATGGAGATGGCCGTCTTCACGCTCTCTCTCTCTCTCTCTCTCTCTTGCACTTCTGACGACTTTCTTTTAGGGCGGATGGCGCAGTCCATATGCTCTATGACTCTACGTCGATGATTTAAACAGATCCAGATTAAATAAACGTCGAATTCATGCTACGTAATTAATAAATATTGAGATATTGCGCCATTAAACGTGTTCAACCTCACCTGTTCATCGCTCACAGCTAGGCGATACTTGCTCGTGCGGAACTTCCGACGTATCGTACGTAACTTTTTATACGGCATTCGCGATTTTAATCGTACGCATATTTTGTGCGGAACACTGTTGTTAATTACATGCGACGCATATTTGAGAGAACAACACGCGATAACTATGATTATACGAAACTACGATCCGCGAGACACGACGCACGAATTCACGCGGTTAGTCGGTTAGTCGCAGTGATGCCAACTGTGTAATTAGAAATTATCAGTCTTGCGCGATTAATCGATCATTGAAAAGATCGATTGATATAGAGCGCTTTACACGCCGGGAGGGCGCTCTATCGATCTTTTCAATGATCGATTACTCGCGAGGCTGATATTTTCTAATTACACAGTTGGCATCACTGCGACTAACCGACTAACCGCTTGAATTTCGTGAGTCGCGTTTCGCGGATCGTAGTTTCATATAATCATATAGTTATCGCGTGCTGTTCTCTCAAATATGCGTCGCATGTAATTAACAACAGTGTTCCGCACAAAATATGCGTACGATTAAAATCGCGAATGCCGTATAAAAAGTTACGTACGATACGTCGGAAGTTCCGCACGAATAAGTATCGGCTGTGAGCGATGAACAGGTGAGGTTGAACACGTCTAATAATGCGATATCTCAATATTTATTAATTACGTAGCATAAATTCGGCGATTATTTAATCTGGATCTGTTTAAACCATCGACATAGAGCATATGGACTGCGCCATCCGCCCTAAAAGAAAGTCGTCAGAAGTGCAAGAGAGAGAGAGAGAGAGAGAGAGAGCGTGAAGACGGCCATCTCCATCTCTTTCTATTGTGATAGTATTCAACAGAGAAGGATAGAGACTGGCCGTCTTCCCGTTCTATCTCTCTCACTCCTGACGACCATTTCTTTTAGGACGGATGGCGCAGTCCATGCTCTATATCGATGGTTTCAACATATATTTTATATAATTTATTCGACGAAATAATCAATTGCAAAAGACTAATCTCTATAATTTATTTTAACAGTTTTGGCATCACTGTGGCGACATCTCGCGTAAATTTCGTGCGTCGCGCCCCGCGGATCGTATAGCTTCGTATAATTATAATTATCGCGTGGTGTTCTCTCAAATATGCATCGTATATAATTAATTAACAAAAGCGCATAAAATATGCATACGATTAAAAGCAAAAGTGCCGAAGTATGAAAAGTCACGTACAATTAATGTCGGGAGTTTCGCACAAAGTATCGCGCGATTAAAATCGGAAGTGCCGCGTATAGAGTCGCGTACTATTAACGTATTTACGTCGGAAGTGTCGTTCAAATTGTCGTGCGATTATTTCATTTTGCTGATTAATGCGCGCGCGTGATTGTATTTTCGCGAGCGGATGCTGTGTAAGTGCCGAAAAGACGCTACAAAAAGTACAAACAAAAGAGGAAGAGGAAGAGAAGGGCCGGGGAGGCATCGGGCAACGGTGGAGCAATCGTACGGTAAGCAGATTATAATTAAAACAAATTTATATTATACTAAAAAAATATATAAATAAATTATATAAATATAGTAAATAAATATATAATTTATATAATTATATATTTATATAAATTTATTATTTAAATTTTTATTAAAATAAAGTTTAAAATAAGTTAATATTTTAAAGAATTTGGAATAAAATTAAAAAAAAATAATTTGAGAAAAAAAATAAATATAGATATTGAAGATAATTTATAGAAAAATAAAAAAAAATATTACATTAAATTTGATTATAATTAGATAATTAAGAATGTGTGAAAAAATGTATTATATATATATATATAATTTTAATATTATTTATACAATTTATAATTATTTAACTTACTTTCTAAAAATTAATTTTATTATAAGATTGTATATAAATTCAGATCTAAGAAATAATTGAGAAGTTTAATAATTTTTATGATGTAATTTTATTAAATATATTTTACGGTACGAATAAAAGTTTCATTGTATGCGCATTATTGATTTAGTTTTTAAATATTAATTATTTTTTAAACTATTTTGTATACATATTATTTGTGTTTTTTATATGTTATAGATCAACGCTATGTACTATAGAGCTCCACTGCTGTGCATCGTATCGGTGAGTGTATTGCATGTATACATGTATATATATAATATTATCTGTATTATGTGGATTTTAATCACTAGAAATTAACTAAAACGCAATTTAAAAAAAAAAGATTTAAGAAATTTTATGTTAACTTTTTCATTAAAACAATAAAATACATAATTTTCTTAAAAAAAAAAACTGAAAAATATATGACAAGCAAATAAAAGTGTTAAATATTTTAGTTTTTTTGGTTTAAGTACATTATTTACATATTCATGAACATGATTAAAAGTTTCTGGTGATTATTTCTGTGTTACATATTAAAATATACAAATATTGTGCTATTATAAAATGGCTCACTCTAGAAACAAAATAATTTCGAAAATGTTTGGCCCCGAATAATTCGCAAAAACATAATATAATATTTAAATATATACTGAAAAATTAAAAATAAAACGAAATGGTTTCGTATAAAAAAGAGTTATGTAGAAAATCAAATCTCCAAGAATTTATTTTCAATCTAGAGAATATTTATCTTATTGTTAATTAGATTCACATTTTATCTATCGAAAAAGACAAAATCGTTAAATGTTTTAGTTCGTTATAATTTGCAACATTTGCGATAATTTTTGTAAGAAATAAATCCGTCGCGATTACAATTTTTTAATATATATATATATATATATATATATATATATATATATATCTATTTTTTGACATGTCTATCATGCGCAGATCAGAGATTCTTCTTTTTCTAATGAAGAACTATAATTATATATATATATATAAGTACTTATATATATATATATATATATAGTACTTATATATTAATATATAATTTGCAAATGAAGTTATTATTATTAACAAAAACCAAATTTTATGAAAAGATTATTCGGAATTTTGTTATTATCTTTTTATCGTTATCGATAAAATGATGTATGCATCTTTGTTTTGAGTAAATATTTTGACTATTTTTACTTTTTTTATTTTGTTACTGATTTTATCTCGAATATATATCAGTCTTTCTCTGGTTGATAAGCCAAATCTTTTACTAAATCGTCCAGAGTGTTGCTCTTTTTTATAATATCAAATTTATAAAAATAATTGCTCAATCTCGGAATAGCGAAAAAAGAATAGTGTCGATTTTTTGACACTAAACTATTGAAACTATTGAACACACAATTCATTATTTTAGTTTATACTTTTAAGATAAATTTATATTACGAATGTTTTATAATTTATAATGTTTATTCGATCAATTTCTATATCAATATGGAACTGTTATTGATAGCTTGATCGCGCGCAATTAGTTAACAAAAAGTTGATTTTAGATACAAGATAAATAAAAAATAAAATTGAAACATGCAGATATATTCTTAATTAAAACTTTAACTTGCATACAAAACTGAATTATTTCGCATTATAGAACTAGTTTGCATTATATTATACTTGCGCATTTTTTTTGTTAATTATGCGGACAGGAAAAGTAAGCAACTATAGAAATAGCTCAATATGTGCAATCTCGAAATACATTTATTACGAAACACAAACATTTTGTCTCTTTGTGACAAAATCTCCTGCAGATATTCTTCTTGATATATATATTCCGAATTTAGCGTGTCATTACTCGCGACGGCGATGCAATACGGCGCTGCGCGCATTTGAGAATGCCTTTAGTCGCAGCAGCGTGCTGCGCGCTCGGTCGCCTTCGGGCGCGCTCGGCCGTTTCCGGCGTGGGTGGGGGGGCGGCGTGCGGCGGCCGGCCTCGATGCCTACCAGTGCCAGTTCGTCGGCGAGAGGTGGCGGTGCCGTTTCGTGAACGCGGAGTGGGAAATAGAAGGGGCTCGCGCTCGCCGAGTCGAGTCGAGCCGAGCCAAGCCGAGAGTCGTGTGCGCTGCCGGAACATAGCAGTGCGTGGAGGAGCGCGACGTTGAATTTTAGCGGTGGCGCGGCCCGTGCGTGCCATAACGGCCACTGCCGGACACGACACGATACGACACGATCTAACGATAGTACAGTAGTAGTGCGCGTTCGTTTACAAGATGGCAGACGACGGTCCGTCCGCGGCGGAGGACGCGACCGCGACGGCGGCGAGTGAACAGGGGGACGGTGATTCTCGCGTGACGAGGGAGCGGCACAAACGCGCGGACGCCACCACGCCGATCGTGACTTCTCCGGGTCAGGACGCTTTTTCGTCGGTGAAGGGCGGTCACGAGGCGGTCGCGGCGTCGATCGACGATCATCATCATCGTCGTGTCCATCATCGTCATCATCAGCATCATTCACCTCGTCATTCTTCTTACCATCGTACACCATCGCCACCATCTCATCATTATCATCATAACCACTTTAATCCTCATCGCCATCACCTTACCAATCATCGCGACAACGACAGCGATCGCATCAGTAACAACCACAACAGTGGTGGTAGTATTAGTAGTGGTAGTGGTGACGGTGACGGTGACGGTGACGGTGGCGGTGGCGGTGGCGGTGGCGGCGGTGGCGGTGCCTCGGCGACCAGTGGTGGTGATTCGTCGTCGTGCGTCGACGCGACTGGGACAGCCGCGAGCGACGACGAGGAGGAGAGCGGCAGCGGTGGTGGCATCGGTGTTGGAAAGCCCTGCGGTGGCGTCGGCGTCGACGGCAGTGGTAGCGGCGGCGGCGGCGACGACGGCAGTGTCGATCCGTACCATCATCGCGACGACGATGTCGAGATCGAGATAGTCCGTAGCGTCGTGTCCGACGACGACGACGACGACGAGGACGACGAAGACGACGATTATTACGGCGGCAGCGGCGGCGTCGATAGTGACTGCGACGGTGATAGTGGTGGCAGTAGTAGTAGTATTACAAGTAGTAAAAGTGGTGCTGGTGGTGTCGCGGTAATCATGACCGGTGGTAATAATAATAATAACGCGACGACGCGCGTCGGCGTCGGTGTCGAGGACGCCGACGGCGCGGCCGACGACTCGAACGCGGACGGTGGTGCGCCGGAAGTGAACGACCGCGAGGATCGCGACGGCGGTAGAAGGAGAGGAGCGAGCGTCGCCGTCGTTGCCTCGACGAGGGAGAAGGCGAAACCGATGGCGGAGAAGGAAGAGACGAGAGTAGTCGGCGAGGACGCCGCCACGACTGCGAAGAAGGACAACGTCGCTACCAGGCACCAGGGCCCGTTCAAGGGACAGGTTAGGATGGCCGAGGACACCCTCGTAGGACCCTGCGGCAAGAAGCGATGCGCGGATCGATACGACAGCTCCGAGAGCTCTGACAGGTGAGTGAGCGAGACGATGTAAAGAAGAGAGGCGGAATGAGAGAGAGGGAGAGAGAGAAAGAGAGAGTGCGACAGTTTCTATCGAATCGAAAATACCGATCGCGCGAATGAATTTATTTATCGTGTATTTTTCGGAATTAGAAAAGGGTGTCGTATCTCCTCCATATCGGGACGATTTCTACTTTAACAATCGCGAAATAACGATAACAAGCCGAGAGAGTATGTACCTGGTGAAATTTCATATCGCCCGCCGTCGTGCTACAACAAATAATGACGCGCTCGAATCACTTTGTTTCTCGTATCACGTATCGCGCGAGGCGAGTCTTCTCGTATTACTCTCTCGCTCGCCATTAAGTGCATCGTCGTCGTAACTCGCTCTCAAGAATTCGAGATCGAACTCGTTCTATTCGATTTCCGATCGCTTCGCGACGACGGCTTCCCGCTTCGTCGGAGAAGAGAGCGATTCGTAATTAACGCTCGGAGACGAGAGTAGAGAGAGAGAGAGTGAGGGGAGGGGAAGAGAATTCACGCGGGGGTCGTTGTACCGCGGTTACGACGACCGTGTCTGCTGTTGCTGCTGCTGTTGGCCATCCATCCGTCCGTCCGTCCGCATTCGATCTCTCTCTTCTCTCTCTGTCTGTCTCCGTCTCTCTCTTTCGACCTCTCTGTGCGCGCCGCGCCGCCGGTGTTTATAGGTTCGTAGATGCCTGCTATCTGCCGTCTCTCTCCCTCTATCACCGTCTCCTCTCCTTGGACCCTTCCATCGGCCGAACGACTGATTATTTTGGTGCATCGCGCGCTTATATCGAGCGCGTCGCCCACTGTTTTCAGTCGGCCACTGATTAACGCGTCGCTAACTATAAACAGTAGCGCGCTTTTGCAATACAATACGAACGCGCTAAGGACCCTCTTTTCCCCATTAACGTGAATCGCGCGAATCGCGCTATTTATAAACAAAGCGGATTTTTGTAACGCGTCGCGCGATAATCGCCAGATTTCTCACGTTTGTTGTTGCTGTGTGTAATTATGCAGCGCGATTCTCCGTGACTCGAAACTACTATTATCCATTATGTACGAGATAATATATGTCGACACGGGCGTGTTGCATCCGAAACGCAAATATGCGCGGAATTTCCAACACCGGTATTTCCTAGAGCGAAAGTAATCAATGACGAGGTACATAGAACGCTCTTCTTACACCAGACGTTTCCTTTCTCCGTTTCCGACAGTCGCGGAATAATTGGCTTTTTTTTTTGTCCGAGATGTTCGTATCGTTTATTATCGATTATATTAGCGTGTCAAGTCTTCGTAATCATTTACCAAATTATTCGTACAAATACGACTGCACTTTCATTTTACACGTCTGCATCGTCCATTTTCGTACGTTTATTGAAAGAGACGCACGACTATGATTTCTAAAATGACTTTAAATAAAGAGCAAACAAACACGTGAATCATTTTTTTGAAGTAAAATTTTTTTAATGAGGGTTTTTAATGCGCTGTCAATCAATCAATTATATTTTTCGTTTTTTTTTTTGACATCTCTGTAACTTGTCTTAACTTAGGTCTAGTGACCTCGTGAAATATTATATGGATAATATAATGAATAATATATATAATAACATATATATATAATATAATTAAATATATATTATATATAATTACATGGTTGAAGTTACATTGCTTCGCAAAGGGTTGACATTCACGTTTTTTTCGCGTTTAGAGATCTCGCATGATTTTATCGGTTAGACCATCTCTCTTTCTCTTTTTCTCGAAATTTGTGCTGATTAACGATGTATTATTATTAATCTCGCGGGTTCCTCTAAAAGCGATGCCGATACTATGCTGTATACGTGAGCGCGAGGGAAAACGGGTCGCAATAAAAGTTTAGTGTCCTAACGGTGCTTCGCCGTGGTACACTAAACTCTCGACCGTCGTATGTCTACATAGAAAGTCTCCGCTCATCCTCTCCCTTCTCTTTCCGGATAACCGCATTATTGTGCCCGCGGACGTCTCGGTGACGTTTTCCGGTGCGACAAGTTTTCGCCTAATTCTCACGTTCGCAACATGAAGAGCGACATGATTTTCGCGATCTCGCGTAATTCTGCGTAACACGTGTGTTTTATTACGATGTCTTGTTATGACTGTACGAGACAGATTAATAAATTCGCGAACTTTGTTTGATATTCCCGCTGATCTTTCATCCTTTATCTATTATCTCTTATCTGTCTCGTCAACTCTTTTCTGTGATGTGGAACATATTAGATTAAGAAAGAAATTGGAAGACTTAACAAATTCTTTAGAGAGAGAAAT
The DNA here is from genome assembly GCF_030444845.1 of Prenolepis imparis. NCBI lineage: Eukaryota > Metazoa > Arthropoda > Insecta > Hymenoptera > Formicidae > Prenolepis > Prenolepis imparis. The sequence goes on along the minus strand of NW_028141167.1, from coordinate 1,585,130 downwards.
GTCTTTCCATAGATCGACTGATTGTGAGAAATTTGGCGAGTTGAAAGATTATTCATCTTATTAATTTAATTGTTAAAGATTTTAAATTTTAATTAATTATTTATTATTTAATTAGCTTGCGTATCAGCTTTGCGTATTACGTATTTATAATTTACGACGAGCGTGATAGATTACGAGAGGAAAAGATTGAGAGAAAAAGATTAAGTCACTCTTCTCTCGCGAGTTATCTCAACGAGTTATCTCAGCCGCGCGCGTTTTCATCTTATTTTTTTTATGTATACAAATTTACGGATTGATAACCGAACTCATTCAGATAAACAGTCGACATAGTATTTGCATTTAAAATAGCGGTCGAGTCGAGTTTTGCCCGTGTTTTGCATTCCTATGGCGTGCAAACACATATTTACTCACATCTTTTCCTTTACAATAAACAGATTTCTCTTTCCTACTTCTCTTTTTTATTCCTCTCGCTCTGTTATCTCGTCTTTTTTCTTCTCCTATTCCCGATTGTACAATGTCGTGGAAAAATAATATACTTTTTATCTTTAAACTCTACCCTTGAAAAACTGACGTAAAAATCGACACTTTTAAGCATGTTATATCTCCCAACAAAATATTTATCGCTTCCCGTTGAACGAATATATATATAGTATATACGCATCGATTTCATTTCGCATGCAGGAAGCGTGTAACAAAGTGCAGTTAAAAGAAGTAGGCTTTGACCCGAGGGAAGTAATTCGCATAATAAAATTCGTCGCTGAATCTATCCGCAAGTTCGAGAGGGTCACGGCAGAGTTTCATCGTCGTTCGTTCGTTCGTTCGTTCGTTCGTTTACTCGGCGATGTTTGGTCGGCGACCGAGCCAGCCAGAGCCAGCGTTCGCGTTCTCTCGTTTTCGAGCGGGTATTATTTTTAGAAGAGTCCACGTCCGTGCGCTCTCTCATGCGGTCGGTCGATTCCTCTCTGCCGGGTTTACGCACCGTCGATTACGCCGTCGTTCTCGGCTTCAGGGTTCTCGTGAACCCTCGTCCGACGAGCGACAAGATACCGATTGCAGTCTCTCCCTATATACAGGCTGTTTCATCGCGAATTTTTCACGAAATCGCGAGATATAAATACTTTTGCATCGAAGTATTTCTTTATCTATCAGTTAATCATGTTCACGTTAATCATGCATACGTTTCTCACCGAACAAAACAAGGAGCAGTTAGATGAATATATAAAAAGAGGAAAATAAAGTTTGCAAAACCGTTTTAAGGGAGCGTTTAAGAATGATTAAAATGTATCAAAATTGTTTTTATTAATTTTTTTAAGTAGATAATTTTTTGGACATTTTGAACTGATATAAAATGATTTTTTATGATATGTCTAAATGCTTAAAAAATATTCAATATAAAGAGTATGGTATCAAAATCTTTAAAGACCTCTTCTATAAAGTTATATTTTTTATCTTTAAATATCTTCTTTCTCGAAAATTACTGATTATTATTATTTAATCTGTTTTTAAGTCAGAAATAAAGTTATGATTTGATCGTGTGTGTGTGTTTGGTTTGAAGAAATTGTTATTTTTGTCTAAAGTTATTAACAATTAAAGTTGTCAGACGAGCTAATTTTATTCCAATTATAATTAAATTTCAGATCTTTATATATCTTTTTCTCGAAAATCACTGATTATTATTATTATTTAACTTGTTTTTTTTAAGTCAGAAATAAATAAGTTATATGATTTGATTGAAATAAATAAGTTATCGTTTTGATTTAAAAAATTGTTATTTTAAGCCAGAGTTTATCAATGATTAAAGTTGCCAAAAAATAAACTGACTTTTAAATTATAATTAACTCTCAGAAAAAGTTTACTAAACAAAAAGCATCGATCAAAATGTAATCAAACACATGAAAAAGAAAGTAAAAAAAAAAAGATTATACGAATACGTTTAATCCAGTTGAAGAAAAGGAATAAAAGGATAAAAGAGTAGTTTGGTCGTATGATTTCGCAATTGCACCCGCTCCCTTAAGGAAAAATCTCTTTGTAGAAAGAAAATTACATAACAAGCAATCGAGAAAGAGCTTATATACGACTACAAAACATTTGTGAGAATTCTTTATTTCCAGAATTTTGTGAAGTAACAGTAACAGATAAACATCGTGCTCTATTTTCGTAGGACGACGAATCAGTAATTAATGAAGGCTAATAATATGTTAATCACCGTATAGCATCAGACGGGGTCAAATCGATTTTTCCCTTACATGTTTTCGATTCAATTTTTCTGTTTTTCTCTCTCGCATTATTTATATAAACTCGTGGATAGTAGACAGTTACCTTTGATCCACTTCACAATCTTCGCTTATGTAGTTGTTTTTCTAACAAGCTGATCTCTCTCGTCGGAGCTTATAAACACATCGACGGTAATAAGTGATAAGCGTCGTTAATTACTATACCGCAAACGTAGAAACCGAGATCGAAAAGCGACGACGACGTTGCGCACAGACATAATTCGCCATAATAATAATTTTACTGCCGTCTGCTTAACCCAGCACGTGCCGCGAGCTTTCGACGGCAACCTGTATAAACCTGCCTTTTATGCCCCGAGTTTTAGCCCCGCTCGCTCGCTAATTTATACCTTCTTCGCTTCGCGCACGCATGTCGCTTTTACGGTCCGTTTCGCGATGCGATTTGACCTCCCCTTTTTTCGCAATTCCCGTTGTGCAAAACGAACGCATTGCAAACCACGATGTTGCATGAAACCTTATAGTTTCGCAATCCCCCATCGTTACTCATCGTCATATTGGATAATTGATACGGAGTATCAACGTGTCCGGTAATCCCTAATAATGCACATGATAATTGATAATTGATTTACAAAACATTTTAATGCGCCTTATAATAATGGGCTATTTTTTTGCAACTTTTTTCCTATTTTTATATTTTCTCTCTCTGCATACAGACGTCAACAATACTACTCGAATAAATAATACTTCGACGTGATTTTTCGCATGTTGTAAAATTTCGAGATAATAATATGCAACGTGTTTTTCATCACGTGTCTCTTATTTTTCAAAAATTCTCGCGTGAAATAACAATGGATCAACGGCGTCAATTTTCATTTGAAAATTTCTATAGAAATATAGTTTTCTCACGGTTCACGACGGGTCAGCCACATATTACGACGGAAAGTCTGTCTCAGCCTAATTTCCTCGCTTACCGTAATCGGCGTTTTTCGCGTGTATTATGACTTAACGATGCGGCGGCCGAGAAAATGGAACTAATGTTCTTAAGCTTTCTAATCGACGATTACGACATCCTTCGCGAAGAACCGCAGGCAAACGTTCGCTCGCGAGAAACCTCAACACGCCGCCTCCGCTCGGCGTGTCCGCCTCCTTCTCTCTTTCTTTCTTTCCCTTTATAGGTCCCTCTGTCATAACGCGTTTATATGCACCGCGATTCGAGACTCGCCTATTTTTATTCGCCCACACGCGAGAGACGTCGTAAAGCGCGACGACTCTAAAGCCGGGCAAAAATTCCGGCGTGTTCGGTAACAGTCGAAACATTTCCATGTACAATCGGAGAATGAAGAAAAAAAATGACACCTCGCGCACAGTCATCATCTCTCGCTACAATAAGATTCGACGTGTCAGGTATATTTTTATGCAAATTTAGCGGCGAAGCAATATTTTTGTCATGTCTTTTGCTAGAGAATTAATTCCGACACTTTTTTGTCGAGTGTGTCACGCGGCATTTTTAATACTTAGTTCTATCTTGGAAGAAATTTAACGACGACAGTTTAGCCATGTTGTCTCGATATAGCTGAAATATAGCTAAAATTAGACAGGTTTCCTTATGTTTGACAGATATCGAATGCATATATACATGTATTTTTTTCGGGTCCACTTTCGCGCGGAGGAGGCGATGACCGATGAACGAATAAAGAGAAAGACAGTCAGAGTACAGAGGACGTGCGATGCGTAAGCGGGACCAAATCGGCAGAGCAACCTTTACCTTCACTTCGGTTCGCCGCCCGGGTTGTTCCGTTCGTTCCATTCACGAATTTCACTTTCACGGCCACGGCCGTGCGATGTTTCTCGCGTTCTTCGCCTCGAATGCGCGCACGTGAAGAGCCGAAATGTTAAGCGCGATATACATTCGCCACGAACGATAAAAATATTTTGTATGCAGAATGTGCGCGAGATTACACGCGGTACATCTCGATCTTGACCCTGCTTTGGTAACCTCGATCGAAAATTCGAAGTAAATTCAATATTTTTTTAAATATACATTGTTATTAATGAGAGAGAGGATGCGTTGTATATATTTGCTTGTAATCAGCTGTTAATTCTAAACTACTGTGTCGAACTAAAAAAAATTTTGAAAAATATTAAAATATATTTTACCAAGATATTTTTTAATATTTTATTAATTATTTTGCATATTTTTTTATTATGTATTTTACTAAAATATTTTTTTTACTATTACATACACTTTTATCTGTCGGAGCATCGTATGTGATTATTTTTCTCTTACGAGATCCGAAGTCGTCTAACTCGCGGCCAACTCCGTAAAACTGCAGCACCGTTTATTATTGGCTTCTCTTTCTCTTCTTTCTCTCTCGCCGCCGTATAAGTAGTTCCGAGTTAAGCAGAGCAGAGAACATATGCAGAGAGAGAAGCGAGACGTTTAAACTTTAAATCACAGTTTGCGCAGCAAACTCGCGCGACGATTTTGTAACGTAAATGTACAATACTCGCGTGCGCCTCGCGTATTGATTTTCCTCTTGATGTATACGCGCGCGGTTCGCTCGTCATCGTTTTTCCTACGAGAAGGTAATACTTGGATATACAAACACAACGCGCCGCTTTTCCCCCACCGCGTGATAGGTCTAAAAGTGCGCATATATTCCGGAAGGTTAAAGTAACAGAGAGCCAAATTTAAATTCCTTTCGGTTTTTGATTCGCGGGCAAACAAACATCCTATTGAGGATATACCTGGGGGGCGGCACCGCAGGGTTTATTTACCGAGATCCCGAGAGAAGAGAGAGTACAATATAAATCAGTATCTCTAGAGACGAACTCTAGTGTTTGTCTCTCAAATGTTTGTCTCGGTTGAACGAGATTCCCGTTGTGTATGTATGTGTTCTTTGCGATACAGATATAAAATTAGATCGTTTTCAATTAGGCGACATTATTTCGAGAGATCCACGGTACAAATAACATTGTTCTTGTAATTGGCCATTGTAATACGCACGTATACGATAGACGGATGCGCGTTGCTGGCGATAGCCGGCGCAGCAACAACGATGCATGTATATGCATCGGTCGGTGTTGTTGGATCAATACGCGAACTTAAGCCGCCGCGCGTTTTGCGACCCTCCCTCAGCATCTGCGCCAGCAACAAGTTCTTCGGCTTCTCGGGCTTATAACCGGGTGGTCCCCTCCCCCTCCCTCTCCCGTCGCGAGTGTCCCACCCTTTATCGACGACGAAACGCGATCGCACCCCTCCGGCTCCCAATTAAGGTTCATTTTCTACTCGCGGCTACCCCGGTGCTTCCCCCTTTCCCCTCCCTTCTCTCTCTCTCTCTCTCTCTCTCTCTCTCTCTCTCTCTCGTCTTCCTGGCTGCCCCTCGCGCGATTCAGACAAGAGAGGATCGTCTCTCTTGTCTCCATCTAATTAAAATGATCGCGCATTAATTGCAATTAGGGGCGACTTAGCGCCGGCCGGAAGTGCCGGCGGTTCGTGTATGCGTGTCGTGCGTGTCCGCCCTGCTATTAATTGCAATTGTGGCAAATGTGAGAGGAAGAGGAAAAGCTTTTATAATTATGACGTTGAATGCCGTTGCATGTGTTTCTATGATTTATCGTATATTCGCGCTAATATTATTATAGATGTACACGATATTTTATTTTAATCGTATTGAAATTTACACACACACACATACTACTGCATAATATATGTATATGATATAGGATATAACATCCCTTGGGAAAAAGTTAACTTTATTTCAGAAATTAAAAGAAAGCAATGCAAAATTTGAGAAACTATTAAATCGATAGCAAAATATAATTGATAATATTTACCGTAATAAATAATTGATTACGCTTATAGAAAAAATATAAGCTCTTAATACTGTTATAATCATAAACGTATTGTTTGGATTATAATCATAATCGATATAACAAATTATTTTTGAGGACTGAAGATCGTAATAACATACTTTGACTTATTTGCAATTTTAATTGCAAATTATATTCAAGCCTTAAAAAATTACAGGAAATGATTATTCTTCTATGTTCGAAAAAAAGTGATTTTTCATTAAACTGTGTTATTAATTACATATGTATTTTGAAAGCTGCGTAAAGGTTTATCGTCGCACAGAAAGGGACGGAAATGGTTCCACGAATGCATGCTTCGTCGGCGCGTTCCGTTCCGTAAGAAACTATTTTGTTTTCGCCAGCGGTCGAGCTGTCTGCCTTTCATCCCGCGACGGGGAACATTGACGTTTACGACAAAACGCGCTTTCGCGGTGTCGCCGGGAAGACCTCGCTAGAAAAGCATTCGCTTGGGTGGCGGCCACGTGGGTAGTGATTAATTGTGACAAGGCACAAACACGCGCCAAAGCTTATATAGTATCCTGTTTATAACTGTGTGTATATATACAGTTGCTGCTCGTCTAGCTTCGCAAAAGGCCGTTTGCCTGTATCAAGGTGCACCCGCGTAGAAATTTATATATGTATATGTATATTCAGTCCCTTTCTATGTGCCGATATAAACCTTTGCGTAGCAAACGCTTTGAAAATATAGTAATATAATTAATAATACAGTTTATTAAATCAAAAATAACTTTCTTTCGAACACGAGAGAATAATCATTTTCAATCGCGACTCTGCATCTCACAATCAGCTGATCCGTTAATCGAATCTCTTTTCTTCGTTTTTATGCAAACGTATCTATAATCCAGGAAGAGGAGGAAGCGATGATTAGTAATTATGAACAGGACGTTGATGCGATTCCGCTATATATGTATATTCTATCGAAATGTCTCGCAGGAATACGAGAGTAATTATTACATTTTATTCTCACACATATTTTTATTCAAGATTTCTTTCAGTTTAATATTTTTCGCGGTTAATTGTCATTTTGAGAAATGCGCGTTGAGAGTTGACTAAAATCATGATTAAAATTATAAGATATTATTTATGTGTTTATATCTATATATATTACTCTTCTCCGTTTACTCTCGCTACCTTAATATAGAATGTCAATGTTAAATGTAAGATGAGACTTAAACAGCTGTATTTAAATTAAAATCATTGCGGCGCGGTTTCGTTAGTCGATCATTTTGCAACGGCTCATAAGATAGTCGGGGAAAAAGGAGGAAAAAATGTCTCGTACCGTTGCAATTTTCCGTCTCTCTTTCTCTTTTTATCTCTGTCTCTCTGTCGGGATTATACGTGTCGTATGTGTGTGTTATGTGTAGAACAGTTCGCCTCTAGATCTCTATCTCTCGCCTCGTACGTCACGATTAATGTGTTTTACATGCGCGGGATATATGTATGTAACGTACATAATATCGCGTTATACCAGCTGCAACCTAGGCCTAGGCCCGCGTGCATTTTGCAAGACGCTCGTTTTCGCAATCGACTCTCTTTCACGGACGCCGTCCGCCTCGAGCTCGCCTATAGCTTTAATCTCGCGCGCGCCTACTTCTCTTTACGTATACATATACGTATGTATATACGCCATGGGCGCCGACAAGATTTTTCCACGGATACCTGGATTCCGACACAAATATTCGCAAGTTTATCGAGGAATTCTGTAGAGAGACGAGCATTTCTCGCAGATCTTTCTTTTAAAACAGTATATTTATAAGTATGTTCTTTAAGTTGCGTATATTTAAACAAGAGTGAACTTTTAGCAAGCTTTAACGCTTTCTCCGATATCTCTATATCTCTATAGCGTCTATATATTGCATCACTGATTAATGATAGTGATCAATCTGATATCTACCGCATTATATTACGCGAAAAGAAAAAATTTGCTATTGCGAGAAAACATGAAAACAAGCACTGCATATTTCATGTGAAAGTAATCAAACTCTGTATTGGTATAATCAATTACTCATTATTGCAACAAAATTTATTTTCAAGAGAAATCTTGATTAATGAATTCATTTGTAAAAGACACAAGTTTTCTGCTAGAACAAAATATTCCAAAATATCCTAGCAACAAATATTTTACAGCAAACAAAATTTTCGCAGATTGAACAAAATTATTAAAATTACTATTCTTTGAAAAAAAAAATATATATTCATATAATAACGTAAAATAGCATAAAATGTGCTGTAACAGTGAACTCTCTTTCTCTGCGTGTCTAAAAGTTGAAGACATTTTCGCGTAAATTTAACAAATTAGCGATCGACAAGAAAGTCTCTTCATAGAATCTCATTCTGGAAGACGGTTCACTTATCCTGAAGGATAAATCGGTATACAAGTGTGGTCCATCGCGGCGCCCATGCGCGGTCTATCACTCCTCTCAGCACCCGGGAGTGATCCGCTGTATATATATATGTAGCCCCATGCACTCGCCACGCGAGAGAATTGCGAGAGCGATTTCACTCTCTAGGAATGAGATGAAACACACTTTGCGTCCCGCGCGCGCGCGATCGAGGGAATTGAACTTTCACCGCTACCGCGGAAACGCTTTGCCCGCTTACGATGGACGTCGCGGTGGATTATGCATCGCGTTCGCGTCTGCACACGCCCACGCGTCCCATTATTCTCTCCCGTCGTGATTAAATGCGCGCGAATAAGGTGGAATCGTAGACTCCTAAGAGCTACGGCTAGAAATAGCAGCGGACAAAGGAAACCCTCGGCGCGCGTTTGACATTAAATGCACTCTGCCATCTGATTCTCTAATTGTAAGTGAATCTCACTTTGAATCTTAACTCGAGCGATTTTGATATTTTATGCATTTTCATACAAATGCACTCTCTCGCTCTTAAATAATCATATTAAAATACAAAGCTGTATGCTGTATGTGATATAAAGAAATAGAGAAAACACACGATATCTTAATGTGTGAAACGCTGAAATCAATGACGGCGATTTCAGCAATCGCGTCCATCAACCAAACACCGGCTCTCGCGATCGTAAAATCCTTTCTCGAACGTGTTCCACGAGCTCCCGAGCGATCGATCGGCATTGCATGATCGTTGCGTAACAATCGGAAACGAGAGCAGAGAGACGCAGCAGCAGCAGCAGTTCGCGCGCGCATTGTGTCGATGGAAAAAATGTAGGTGAACGCTTTTGCAGACCGTGTTGCTAACTAGACAAAGGGATCCGGCCGGCCTCTCGCTTCGGGAATGTCGGCTGAAATCTCCGATCTAATTAACCGTATCCCTCCCGTCGTCTTCACCCCCTGTCCCTCCCCTTCTTCCTCTCCCTGTGCACCGTTTCTTTCTCCATCTCTCTGCGTTTCGCCATCTTCCTCGCAGATGCGCCTCGGGCTCGTTGCGCTGACCGCGATGCGCATCAAATGCGCACAGACATGTAGAAACATAGACGGAATAGTAGTGGAAACTTTATATGAACGTCGCTGACGTTTGTTTGGAAAGTTCTTCTCTCTGCAGAAGATAGAATTTTTTTTTAATTATACATGTAATATGTTGCATCTTTTGTATATTTTATTGTGTCGAGAGAACATGCGGTACATCGTTTGGTTTTTTTTTCTGTTTCAGGTAAGTGAGACCCATGAGAGAGTGCCATGTACATTGTAAGGTAATATCACGCGATCAAACTAGCCGTTCTCGATATTTATCGCGCATTCGGGGCAAACGATATAGTCTACATAATGGATCTATAATGTTCAAGAGTGCCCCTTATAAATGCAGCGGCAAATCACCGCTCCTCTGGCTCCTCGAATTTTACGCTTGACATCGTTACGAATTTTCTCCTCGCCGATCGTTCTCTCGTATTTGAGTCATTTCTCTCGGAAAATATATCCGAAGTGCGCGGATATTTTCCTCGCGGAATAAATCCGATATTACTCCCCGGTTTTTCTTGCACGCGCTGCCATCCTCACGGTCTCCTCTCCCTTCGAAAGTCGCCCTTTTCCTTCTTTCGCCTCTCGTCGATGCGGGGTCGTCGGAAATGTCCCGATAATCCAAACCGAAGCGCTCATAGATGGAGACTGCGCCCTCGAGAAGTTTGATGGTTCTCTCTCGCGAACCGGGAATGGCAGGACGAAGGCAGAACGAGAGGACTCGCAAAAATGGTGGGAGGATCGGGAGAGGGATAGAGTGAGGTAAGAGGGGAAGGGAACTCCTAACACCGCTATTTATTCTCCGAGTGAGAGCCTCCGCGTCGCTCCATCCGGTCCAACCTCTCTACGCTCGATTTCGCGGTCAGAATTTGCGGAATGTCCGTGGCTGGAACCCGTCCGTCCGGTTTTTTAATTGCAAAAAGGATCCGCCGGGATCGCGAGGGGGAAAGCGGGGAGAGGGTGGATCGTCCTGCCGCGCAAACCCGCTCTCCGGATCTCACGTCCGCCGACAGGACTCCTCTGCTCCTTCGAGAAAGATGAGTCCTCCCGAGAGCGATGGCGATTCGAAGAAGAATCACGAACGAAATCTCGTACACTTTGTCTTTTATATATAGACTCCTTCTTTTTAAACAAAAAATTATTCAATACATTCGAATATTTAATTATTTAAAACGGACTCACATCGTGTAAGGAATATAATAATTTTCATTGTTTTTTTTTTTTATGAATAGATGTATGAGAATTGAAATATTATATATATATATATAATATTGAAGTTTTCAATTCCTTTAATTGAAATGGAAATAAGAAAATACTTTTTGATAATATAAATCTAATTCAAGTCTTTAAAGAAATACATTTATAAGATTCGCAAAAGAAGAACCATTCAAATTCGATTTCGAAGAGTTTTGTTGATCTGCGAGCATATACAAATTCTCGCGATAACACTATTATCACGTAGCGGCGTCGTGCGTGAACGAGATGAGATAATAACACCAAGGTCAAAATAGTCGTAAAGAATTATCTTCCGTGTGCGAGGGCGTGCATAATGTGTACCAAGGATAATGCACTTTAGCTCTAATCACCTTCCCTCTTTCTCTGTCTTTTGTTTCACTTTTGAAATTTTTATTCTTTGCTTTCTCGTTCTTTCCATCGTTATCTCTCTTTTTCTTATACGCAGGATAGCCTTTGCGTTTCTTTTACAATTATCTTTTTTCAAGACAAATTTATACGTATTATTAGTATCGCGTGTCTAAAGGGGTTTTGTCATAAGGTGTAATAAATCTGACGTCCCTCTACCTTTCTGTGTGTGTGTGCGCACTTCTTTCTCTCTTTTCCTCCTTTTCTTTTTTCCCTTGCTATTTACTACGTCTCTCCTTGTCTCTCTCGTTCTTCACTTTGTGCCTCTTTCGCGCGCAATATTCTTGGGCGGTTTAAGTGTTGCGGTTCGGTAACTCATGGGCGATGGTTCATATACCAAAAGGATATCACCAGCGGATCGCACCGGATCAGGTTCCACGACACTACCACTCTTACGCTCCCTAAAACTGGTTTCGTCATTTAGACCCGCCCCTTTCGTCGCGCGAGTCCTTTTGCTTTCCACCGCGGCCGTATTCCTTCGGCGGGTCCCAGCACCAGGAAAAGGATGCTTTAAATACCCGTATAAGACTGACGAACGCAGCCGAGGGCTGCTGCTGCTTCTCGTCGTTTCGTCCTTAAACCGTCATTTCACAGCGTAATATATCATTCGTTATGATTGCGCCGAGACATCGATTTTGCTCGAATCTGCGCGCGATGATTCGATAATAGTCGAAGCCGAAGGGCTCTCATTTCGATCGTACAATTTTATTTTGATACAATTTACCATGAATTTAAGTGTCATCACTTTTTTATGCCCGACAAATAGAAAATTCGGTATGTTCAATTTAATAAAACATTGAAATCTTTTTCTCTCTTTTATATCGTATTAATAGATCCTCGCGTGCAACCAAACTGCTGCAGTTGTGAAGTTTGTTAAATATTCATTACACTCTATTTCGTAATCAACATTTTAATCTCTTGTTTCTTTTTCGCTGAAAAATATTTTGATTCGTCTATCTTTTATCTCAGGAGGGGATGCATAATTATTTCAGTATGTTATTTATAACAAGATATTTACTAAAAAAATCAAGTACGATATCTTGTACGTTTGTATACATATATACACACGCAAAAAAGAAAAAAAATTTCTTTTAATAGCTCTACGCAATACATTGAAGAATTTATTTTGAAAGATAATTTTGATAAAAAAAGAAAAGATATGTAACATGCGAGAAGAGAAACATGAAAACAAGAAAAGTAGGGACTAACGATTCTCCAAAGTCGATGCATCGTTCTTGGGTGATTGAACTTGGATTTGGATAAACAAGAGCCGAACAAGGCGCGTACGTGCGTGTTTTGAACAGTTCGTACGAAGAAAGAACGTGTTCGTATATCGCCCCAAGCTCAGGGCGATATTGTCGTCGGACGCGACTTTTTTCCGCAGAAATGGTGGCGGATGAGCGCGGTTCCTTGACAAATTTGTTATCAACGCGGCGCACACGTTGTAAAAAAAAAATCTCGCCTTTTTTCCTCGCCGTGCCATGACCTCCTCGTCGTTTCGTGAAGTAGTCTTCGCGTTCTTTTCGGCGTGTGCACAACACGAGTGCTCCTTATCGAACGCACTTATCTCATTCGTGCCTGCGGCTCGTCAGGACTAAATTATCGTCACGCGCGCGCGTATATGTTTTACTTCTCTTTATGTGTGTACATATGTGTATATGGTATTTTTGCGTGTTTTCTGTTTTTATTCGCGTATACACACGTATGACGTTAAAGTTTTGTGTGTCGCGAAGGACCTACACAGTTGAAAAATTTCTGTTAAATTTAACAGATATCACCTGTCCCAAACGGTCCACAGAAATTTTTGTGTTAATTTAACATAATACGGATATGTTAAATGATGACACGAATACTGTGTTAATATTTTAACACAAAATAAATGCAAACTCCAACTAATTTGAAATAAATTTTATGTAAAATTAACATAATTTTAATGTAAAAATTAACTAAAAAAAATGGTTAATTTTACCCGTGTGGAAAATAAAAATCATCGGTATCCTACAACTGTCTAGTTATATTAGCTAATAATCAGATAGAATTGTAATGCTTGTGGTTGATTATTAATATATTGATATTATATTTTTTTACTTTACCTTTGCAATCGCTGAAAAATCTCGGTACCTTCGAAGATTCGATCCTAGAATCTTCACATTATGATCTGTGCGCGTTATTCACTGCGCCAAATTCGAATTGATACATTCAGTAAATTTGTTACTTATATAAAAAGTTTAAATGGTATACAAAATGATTTTCATTTTTAATTAAAGTTTTTTGCTAGACAAGTATGAGGTGATAATTAGATAAGTTTTAAATAACGCCATTTATAACTCAGAATAACTAGATAATATATAGGTAGAAATTGGATATGTATTATGAGTATAAACATGATTTTTTTTTTTACTTAAAACTGACTAGTATTTAGCTAGTAGCTATCTAATAACTATATAATTTTTGTAGTTGAATACGATATCATGGTTAACTCCAAATAACTATGTAATCACTGACTAAGCATTTAAAGTATGACATACATCGAAAAATCTGGCAAGTGATAATAATATTACTAGCTAGATATTCAATATAGTTTAGAATAGCTAGCCACAAGTATTTGCCTCAGTTTCATGAGACAATTTTCCACACGGGTACATTTTATCATCCCCACTTATATTATAAATTATAAAGTAAAATTAACATTTTTTTTCTGTAAATTTTAACAAATAAATCTTGTTACTAATAATACGGAACATATTTATTATGTAATATTAAAAATAGATGCACAGTGTGTTATTTTTACATTTTTTTTCAGTTCTGATAATTTAACAATTGAGTTTAATTAACAGAACAGCAATATGTTAAATTAACACATGAATGTGTTAAATATTTAACACAAAAATTTTAACGGGCATTTTTTTAAACAAGGAAACACAAATTTTTCAACTGTGTAGAGTTTCATCTTTACAGATATGCCATCTTTTCTTTGTCCGTGAAAAAACATTTTGCTTTCTCTGTATCATTCGAGCAAAGAAATACGATCAAATATAATATACATTCGTAGAGGTTTTCAGCACTTTGATCGTCGAGCATGATATATAAAACATGAAAATAATTCTTTTATTCTCGTAGAAAGTACGACTTGAATAATTTGTCTTCCAATGGTATATAAATTCTTCTATTGTTATTTGAAATCAGATTCTTTTGAACATACATAATTCATATTCTCTCTCATCGAATTATTGCACGTCAATTTCGATAAATGGGTCAGAAAGATGCCACGTTACGATTATTTTAAATAACACGTTCGCGTAAAACCACAATCTTCCATTTCCGACTCTTTTCGCGCTCTTTTCGCTTCTCTTTGACAAGAAGGGGAAAAAAACATCTGCCGTGCGAATAATTCGACGTGGAGCAGTCCAAACATTCTCTCGCAACGTGTACTCGTAATATCCGTTTCTTTTTCGAGACGGCAGAAGCCTGTCAGTTCCTTTTACGAACTATTATCTTCCGTTTGACCGTGTCAGCTGGTCGATCTCCGCGAGAGCGCAGCATCCGGCGAGAGATTGGGGGTGGACGACAGCGCGATATGTTGCCGGCCGGTTTATTACTCATATCGCGAAGGAAAGTCCGCCGTTTCTCTCCGATAGCCACGAAAACGCAAGGAATCTCGTAATACCTGAACTCGCTCCGGTTATCGCGACGCAAGTTTAATACTTGCGTTAAGACGCGCGATTCTGGGTTAGCGTTTAAAAGGTCTACAAATCGTTTCCGGTTGGTAATTATACTCGCTTGCGTAAATTCCTTGTTTCCATTGTTATTCGACGAGTGTATTTCTCATTTAATAATATGCGATTTATATATGATAAATTATTTGTGCTTTATTACTTGATTGCAATTATCATATATTTTGGTATCTTGATTGTTATTTAATTTCTAACCATGCTATATGTTGGAGAAAGTTACTCCATTTACGTAAGTGAGCTTTATTTTGTTTTAATCTATTGAAAATTAATTTAAATTAATTTTACGACACTTTTAAAATATTGGAAATTATCTAATGTATAAATGTGATATAACCCGTCGAAATTTTGCTTCTATTTTCGACCTCAATTTTCTCACGTTTATGGATTCTAAAGGATTTCGATGGATTTAATTTACATAGCAATTAAATTCCTACTTTTTGTGCCTCACATAGATAGTAAACGAATAATTTTCATTTAAAGGTTCAAAAGAGAACTTTGGCAAAATTATAGATTAAAGAGTTTCAAAAGAGAGTAAAGTGTCACGATAGATGTTAAATGAAAATGAGATCGAAACTAGAAAAAAATGTTTACTTACAAATTGAAAAAAAAAACTCAAGTTTAATGGATTAAATTATTTTAAATGATAATAATAAGGAATCAATTTTTATGTGTGGGAAATAGCACATTTTGACTTTACATTTCTTTTGGTTACATTGGTTTATTTCATGTTGATTATAATTCTCTTGTAACCATCGCGTTAGATATCTCTCGCCGTCACCTTCTCTCTTTTTCTTTCCCTTTTTATCTCAGAATCTTCTTCCACAAGAATTTAATAAACCGCGTGCCACTGAGGATCTTACGAATTTTGTTGGGCGCGTGTCTCAATATAATCATTGTGCCTGCAGTGTGGAAACTCACAAATATTTATTGTGTCGTGTATCGTAATATTTCCCGACTAATACACATTTTCCGATCACATTGTTATTCCATACAGAATGTAACTGAAATCAATAAAATAAATGAAAAAATAATTAATTTGCGGCAATTGTGCATTTTGCACAATTACTGTGTATTGAATTTAACATATTTCGGCTAAAATAAATTTCAAAGAAAGGAGTTTATTTTCAAATAAATCATATAAAAACATGTCGATCAAAAATATCAGAAAAAATAACAGAAATGCAATACGCAAAATACAAGAGTACTTGGCAATAAAAAATCAAGGCAAAATATATAAAAGATATTTATATCCGAATGATCATTCTTGACTTTGTCTGAATTTTTATTTCAATGCTCGTTATAATATTTTTTTTTTGTTTCGGTCATGCGCTAGTATACGTCTCACACACGATGGTTCGAGCATCGATTTAATGTTAAAAACAGGCGAGAGAGCATTTGATGTCCAAGATCGTGTGCGGGAAGCATAAAAAATTACGTCACACTAGAACGATCCATCGAACGTGGGATGTGTGTACGATATCTCGGCACCCTTGTCCCCCGCTTTTCTCTCTCTTTCTCTCTCTCGCGTCTCGCCTTCTCGTTTTATCGCTCTTGCTCGTGCAAGGCGAACGAAGCGGACGTGCAGGAGAGAAAAGGGGCACCCTCGCCCTGAAAAGTGTTCTGCCCTAGGAGGCTGGCCTTTGGACACAACTAATCGATATAGGCCGTTCGATATGGACCTCGGCATAGGTACAGGCGAACGCAAAAGTTCTCGCATCAGCCCTCGTTCCACCTCCGTCGTCGTGCAATATCAAAGTCGGCCATCGCGAAGTTGCTTCAGCAGCTTTGTCCCGTTTACTACTAACAAAGTCACGCTTTTTAGATATCTTTATCGCAAACGGAACGAATTAAGCTATCTGTTCGTATTGAGTATTGCGAAAGAGCACTTAAAAAAATGAAGTGTGCGTGTGTGTATATATATGTGTAAAAATGTATATAAATGTATAGTTGTTCTTTTCTTTTAATATTGTGACATTTATCAATTATCGAATTATTATTAAACCTAAAAGCTAAAAAAGGAAAGGAATTTTTATATACTTTTCTAAGAATAGATGGGATCACAATGCCTATACCACAATGTAATTATAATGTCTTCATATTTCTATCCCACACATTGTGCCCTACCTTCTCTATCGTATTGTACTCGAACGACTCTGCATGTCTTACCGTCTACGACGTTGCTGCTGCAACGGGATCGCGTTCGGCGTTCGGTGTCGAAGTCGTGTGATGTTATCTTTTATTAACGCCCGCGTTCTTCCGACCGAGGAGTAACGAGTGCTTGTTCGCGTCGCAAGTGAGATCACCGACAATCAAATTGCAGGTAATAGCGAGTAGGCGAGGGCACGCAGGAGAGAGGAAGCACCGTGATATTAAACCGACACCTGGTCTCTCGCGCCGCACCTTGCAAGCTGGTCCCTTCCATTCTCCTTCATTTCAATCCCCCTTTGCTCCTTGCCCCTCTCTTCTCGCCTAGTTATGCGCGCACCTTCATAATCCCGTATGTCGCAACTCGCGCCAGATGATTTCCGAGAGGACGATACCTGCATCGCGTCGAATTTCGGTGTGCGTTCGCGTATACACATTCGTCCTGGGGCGGCGCTATCGCGAGGCCGTATATCCTGCGGGCGTCACGCAAGGCCCGAAAAAAGAAAGAAAAAATGATGGCGCATAATTCGGTGTCTTATGGCGAGCGAGTAAGCCACATTCGGCCGACTTTGTGGCTCCGTCAGTTGCAATATTTTCTCGCTCATCCTACTTTCGCTTCTTTCTTCTCGAGAGATTTATTAAGAATCTCTATTAGTTTCGTCACAATTTCTATTAAATTTAAATCTGAGCAGCAAAACTAAGCGGGAGCGAAGACTTTAAATTATACATATCTAAAAATCTTTAATATAATTTAAATAGAGTTTATCTCTTTGAAGGTACATATGTCTCATCTTCTAATATCAAGAGTTGAATCTTGAGGAGATGTTACGAGATCTAGTAATAATTAAACTTAATAATTCGATCAAGAATCTTTTCTTCTTCAAATTACATGCAAAATGTTATTATTTTTCCCCCTCTGGAGCACCCTCGTGCATCCTAAGGACGTAGTAGCTCGCAAAATAAAGATTTTTCTAGCTCATGTGTGATTTTTTCCCTGCCTCAAAGCTCACACGAGTGCGCTGCAGGACATCCCAAATGGGATTTCGAATAGCTGCCTGGCTATCGTCACTCATCGTTAGCTGCGCCATGAGATTCGGTCCAGAGGCGATGGATTTGAAGGGGGAGGAGTGGTCGTCGGTCCCCTCCCCCCCTTCTGTATAGAATACGCTACATGAGTCATACGTGACATGCGTAAACGTATATGAGAGTCTCCCCTTCCGAACAATCGTGGTTCCGCTTGTGCGTTTCTACGATCGAACTTATGTTTGCAATATTGATAAAGAGTTAAATGTCGCTCTCCCTCCGTTTATATTCCTCTTTCAACAGCTCCAATTTCATGACAAACAATTCTACGCCTATTTGGAAATTTAAAAGCGTATTTATTGTATTTTTCAAGAGATATATGCAGATGATCAAATATTCGAAAAATGAAAAGAATTTTGTCTTGTATTATTTTATCATGAATTTTTTATAAATCGTCTAAAACAGGCTTAAAGTTGTATAAATTATTGAGGAATAAACAATGAAAAGAAATGTTCATTATTAGGCGAAATACATTTGTAACTGCAATTATATATCTTATATAAGCCGCGGAGCGGATGTCTATTTTTATGATTGCCATTTCGGATAGCGAGCAGGGCGGTCTGGGATGAATCGAGAGTATCGCCCGGTGCATCTCGACCGTCCCCAGAGAGTTCGCGACAAAAGGGTTGCTGGCAGGGGTAGCACAAGGGAGGGATTTGTCAGTGGGGATCTGCAACGCTGCAGAATGAACGAAGAAGAGAGAGAGAGTGAGAAAGGGAGCGGAGGAGAAAGGAGACGGCATTGGGGGCGATGCTGCGAGGAAAATGATGTGCGGCCGAGGGGAGACGACGTCACCGCAGGGGGTGGCTAATTTAATGACTGCCGATTGGCTATGCATGGAACATATACACGGACGCGGGTGGGTGCCCCGCTTTATTCGCTTTATTCGTATGGTCCTTCTATGTGTATGCGTGGGTGCACACTTGCAGCGACAATGTCGGGGTTTCTTTCCAGCACACAGCTTGCACTTCGTGGACTTGATGAAAGCCCTTAAACCGCGTGTTCTCATAAAAGTAACGTGAAAGAGTCGCAAAAACTGTCGATCGATATCTTTCTGTGACGTGACCTAAAAGAAGCAACGTTGAGTTTCGGACGAGAGTTGCGCGTTATATATTAAAAATGCTTTTTATACAATTTATAAGGATTTAAATAGATGGAGAACTCTCTTTTCATTTGTTTTTATATATTGAACTTATATTAAATTAATCGTACTTCACCATTCCACATTGGCATATTTGAAGAACTAAATCATAGATTTGTTTTACCTATTCGATAAGATAAAATTTATTTATGTGACGTGACCTAAAAGAATCGATGTTAAGTTTCGGACGAGAGTTGCGCGTTAATTTATAAACATTTACATAGATAAAACTCGTGATTTGTTCATACATGTATTGAATTTATAATATATTACATACATATTATAAATTTATCATATATATATATATATACGTCACACAATTGTACATTAGCATATTTAAAGAACTAAATCATAAATTTGAACTACCTTTCCGATCAATTTAAATTTAATCAATATAAAATTTTGTGCAAGCATTTATTTCCGAATATGGTTTCGAAGACGTTAATTAAATACAATTCGAAATGCTATATTATATTTAGCTACTTGCAGAGTTCCATCATATTAACCTCATGACTTTTATGACTATTTTATCACTCGAATATCGCACATTACGATTTATAACGATCATAAAGTATAGTTGAGAAGTTTGTATTCCATTATCTATAGCGGAAAAATGTCAGCGCTATTATGTCAGTTGTATAAGATTATCCCTTAGCGGAGGAAAGTGCTATGCGATAATGATTCATTCACGGCTTCCGCGTTTATTTTCATATTTAAAGCACACATACATTAGTACACCTGCTTATCATCGAATGATATTAATTATTCATGATTACGTATTGCCACACATTTAAAAGCAAAAAAAGAAATCTCTTTATCAGCATGGCATCTGAAACGATATTAATCTTTCTTGCTGCAAAAATACCGGATAATCATTCGATCGGTGCAGTATACTGTGTGATTCACTGGTAATCTACGAGTGTGTAAGAAATTTCCCTGCCCATTGCAAATTTTCCGATGATCTTTGGGGAAACACACGTGTTCGCGCTCGAGGTTGCACGAAAACCCGAATAGATATCTATCCTCGCGTGTCATCGGAAAATGGAATTTTCCTGCGTATTTTCCTATCTTGACGATTAGAATGCTTGCCAGTCAAACCAAGCACAAGAGTCGGCAGTTTCTAATATTTATCTTGCATCCTTAACTACGCAGTAGTAGGTCGCTTCTCCATCAAAGGAATAGCTCGGTTAGATAAACACGACTACCGATTAGCAGAGGTTTGTCTCGGCGATATTTTTCAAATTGTATTTTTAGAATCTTAACAGTACGTGAGCGCTTTTCTCTTTCTACTATTTCGCAAACTATATTGGGATTCATTAAGAGAATATTTCAAGTGAAATATTAAAATATTGCTGATGATAAAAATATCATGGATATTGACTTTCGTTTATATATAATCTAACAATAACAAATTCGTATATATTATACAAAGAAAGAGCAACGTCTTGCTTGATATATATTAAAAAATCGAATGCACAGATAAGGCAAAGAGTGAACGAGATAAAAGATTGTTTAAGATGCAGTGTTTACATTTTGACGCGACGCGGTTTTTTTTCTTTCTCGCACGCGCCGTTTATGAAAGCTTCATGTTTTGCCATTCTTGGTTTTTCTGCAACACATGTTCGCAGCTGTCTCCTTTAATCGCCGAGAAATGCTGTACAGAATCAATCGCGTTATGCAATTTCATCGATTGATTTTATTAATAGCCACTGTCGTTTCTTCTGTAGAGTTATTGATAGCGAGCTATTTTTCACGCAACAAAAGTTTGCCGTGATTCAGGCAGATCGATACTTTACATAATTATTTACATATATATATATGTGTTGGTTAGCTTTATTTGTGGACGCTCATTATCGGACCTATTGTGTTTAATTAATAATAAAAGAAATGTAATAAAATGGCGATAAAAATGTGAGAGACTTGAATAGAATTGTTGATGATGTTGATTTCTAGATATGTGTCTAGATATGTCATTATTAATCGCATATTTCTAGATATGCGATTAATAATGACATTTTAATTAATCGAAGAACGTTGTAGAACATTAATCGATAATGTAATATATATAATTTATAGCTTTTGTTTTTAACCACAGATTTTTTAACGAAATTTTTAGAGTTTTTGAAATTTTTCTTAATTGAAATGTCAAGACAAAAAAATATTTAATATTAACATTTTCTGAATTATAAGTGAAAAAGTTCTTTTCCGCAAATTAAACTTCAAGAGTACAAATAGATGACGTAAAAAACGTATTCTTTAATTAATCTCAAGTAAAAATTCACTTGACAGAATTTTATTTTGTAGAGGCTTAAAATTATAAAAATATGTAATGTTAAAAATTGAAAAATTTGTTTTATCGAAAGATCTTTCTGAATATTTTCGGAAAAATAAACTCGAGATTTGATAACGAATTTCATAATTAAGTTCACCATTTGTGAGGCACCATTTCTGTACATATATATGAATAGCCAAATAATGAAAAATGTCGATTGATGCCTGTCTACAGGTATTATATCTATTATATAAGGCTGAATCAAGAATATCATTCCCTTTCCGTGAGACATTTGAATATACAAATAATGAGCTTCGCCTTTTTCGGGAGTTCCTCTATTCTTAAAAAAGTCTCATCACAAAACTTATCGTTATCGCTGACAACATTTTGGTTGAATCGTTAATTTGTACGTATATAGATTCATAAATTGAAAGGGCCGCGCAATGAGATAATTTTAGAATCATGCTATACTATCGTATACTATTTTCTAATAAGAAAGCACAACTCATTCACAATAGTCGCTAGTTTAGTCGGAGAGACGAGAGAGAGAAGCCTCCTATTATTAACAACAATTCAATTTGCGTCGGACATTGATTACCAATCACCGTTTCGGGAATCGAGGCGCCGATGGTTGTTACTGTACCTTGATGCACTTCCATTACGGCGATACCGAGGGATTAACAAGCTGAGATTTCCCACGCGCTCTTGTACGAGGGGAAAGACGCCCGCCCTTCCTCTTTGAATCTCTCCCGCTCTCATGCGAATTATTTTAATTTCGAGGGTACAGTCGCGCGATTCTATCCCCTGGCAGCAGCCTCTTCTCTTTCTTTGTCTTTTTCATCCTGCATTACCTTTCTTTTCGCGATGAAATCAATCGCCCGATCGCTTTTTCTCTCTCCCTCTCTTGTGCGAAACTTCTTTTTTTTACATATGATTTATATTATAGTCCAAGTCAAAAGTGCGAAGGATATAATAACATATATAAATCAAATTTGGATCGCACAATATATTGAAGTAATTGCTTTTGAACGTTGATGCACATTAACATTTGATCTTTGCTAATTCATAGCGTTCTATACTTCAACAGTGAATTGATATAATCGACATTCGACTACAGACCGATATTTTTAACAAACGTTTCCAAGAAACTTAACACTGGATGTAACTCTGTGATTACGCCGTCAGAGAAGAGTATTATTTATTGGAATATTCGATCGCTCGTGCCCTCGCCCTCGGAAGAGAGTCGTTCCACGCGAAAATTGTTCCTCGCTCCCGTTTTTGCGATTCGCCAATGTCCAGTATTCCTTTCACGAGACACGCGCGAGGCTTTATCTTTCCCGCGCCATGTGTCGGCGACGTAATTTCTGGGACAGGTTTTGTGTAGGGGCGGACACGTGCAGCAGCCGTCGAATCGCACGAGGATCCCTCCGGTTCGCGTGTTGCACTCTCGTATACGAGAGCGCTTCGTCGTTAACACGTTCGGCGTCTCAATCCCATACCATGCCACTTTTAATATTCCTTTCAAGACCTTTTTTATTATTAAAATTTTTCTTTTAAAAGAATTCAATTTTCAACTTGCCGTCAAAAGTACATCGTTGTAAAATAATCGTATCATTAAAAAAAAAAAATAACTGCGTTATATGCATGATAATTAATTATCGAGAAAAGTATAATTTTACAATAAATATTTCTCAATGACACGAGCCTACGCTCGACACGATATGCTAATGCCTTGCGATTATCCCCGTATGCTAATGTGACACGAGTATATTTTTGTACCTCGGAACAAATTTTATTAGCTCGGAACATAGATGGTTCGCCGATAAACATCGCGCGCGAAAGTGCGGGCTGTTGCTTCTAGCATAAAACCCGCGGGATTTAACACGCACGACAACGGATGCGACGCGCGGAAAAATGATACCGGCATATGAAGCCGTGTGCGCGATACGGAAAATGATGGTCGCTTATAACATAACGTTTGCAACTCCGAGCCAGCACACCGGTTAGTCATTATTCCCGCGCGGACTACAATTGCAATTCCGACATATAATGTCGCGGACAGCTGCTGCGCCCCTTTGGCGCGTTGCTCCTTTGGTCGGCTCGCTTGCGATTATCGTTCTTCGATATCGTACGATCCGCGTAATATCGCGACGGATCTGCGGGGCGAGTCTGCCGGAACAGCTGGAGGAAGTGTCACGGGACGACGAGACGCTGATAATCGTGTCCGCCAGGCCGACGATGACGTTGCGCGATCCTCGTTTTCGAGACTTTATTTAATCGGCTCGTTGCACGATAAATAGCTTCATTAACGCTGAAAGGGAGCGCGGAGTAAATGGAATATTTGTCGGCATTTATTTATCGCCCCATCGTTCGCGCCGCTCGATAAAAATTGCAAAGGTTTGCAATTAGCAAAATGTGCGAGCGACGTAAAGAGGCGAAATGAGAGGACGAAATTATCCGTGTTATTATATTGTATCGCACTTCAAATTCGTGTTGTGAACTGTGTCTTTTTTTACTTGCAAATCATAGAACAATATTGTCATCTCAAGATTTCATCGAGGACATGTAACAATTATTTTACAATTCTATTCTAGAAAAAAACTCGCCTCTCTTCCGTAAAATCGTAAACGACAGTTTCACCTGATAAACCTCGGGTATTATTCGTCTGATTAAAATTTACGCGCTATCGGGATTAATCTACAAACTTGCTGGCGCGCGATACAGGGAGAAAGTGTGATCACGGATTAGAATGGGATCTCGTTCTCCGGGACGACAGTTCGACGACCACGCATCCGATCTTGCGTTTTGATATCTTATTGCGTGTCCGCACGATATACATACGTGCGTGCTCGCGCACGATACGAAACACGGCAGGAAGCTGTCGGTTTAGATAAGATCTGGAAGAAGGAACGGACGAGACCGGCCCCTAAGTACGTCGCGCACATCCCTCCCCAGGCCGTTACACCCCATGAAACGTGTGTATATACCCCGTCACCCGCGCAATAACCGACGCCGACCCTCCTCTCGTTGGCAGTGATTTCGCCAGGTCGCGACGACGTCACACCCGGTATGTCGTATACGTATCGATGAAAAAAAAGAAAGATAATTATCGCGCGTTACGTGTCGGTGATTAGCAGCAATATTTGCCTTACATGTATATCAAGCAAACAACGGAGTAAAATTACACTCTGCGATCCGGGGATCAACTACTTTCATCGCTGTCGATAATAGTTTGAGAATCATGAGATCGAGAGAATTTTATTCTGGTCTAAAAATATAATAATTATATTTTTTTAATCTCTGGATATCGTATAATGTATTTTTATACAAGTTTTTCGTCTGTAATCAAAGATTAACGTGATGGTTTTAAAATAAAAATTTCACACGCATCTCGGCTAGGCGAAGTACTATTTCGTCCGGTATTTTCGTTTACAAAAGACACCTTAGGGCATAGGGTTAATGAAAGTCGTATTGGACGAAGCGAGTCTAACATAAGCGCGCGTGCGCGGATGCAAGATTAGGACGCTGTGTAGAGGAGACGACGATGTAGAAGCGGATCGAGAGAGGAGTCGGGGACGCAAAGAGAGAGAGCGAAAGAGAGGAAGAGGTGAGAGCGATCGAGCGAGAGTTGGAGAACACGAGAGAGAATGAGATAGGTATGTGGGTGGATGGGCAGGCAGGGGAGAGAAGGGCAAGAAGGGGGAGAAAGAGAGAGAGAGAGAGAGAGAGAAACAGGGGAAGGTGTGCTAGACGTATCGATCAGGCCAGGGACGGTAGGATTCTCGACGGGAAAGGTGGCGACTTGCAGGGCCCGCAAAGGGGGGAACGGGGCAAGAAAAGCAACCCTCCTCTCTCTCCCGCTGCCCCCGAAGCGTTATAAGAGGGATTTCTTCTTCTTCGCGGCTGGTAGGCGCGGAAGCGAGACGCTAAGAGGCCTCTTTCCGAACCCCTCCTCTCTCGCGAGGTTCTTGTATACCTTCCGCTTTTTGTTTTTTCGGAACGCATGAGATAGTCTCTCTCTTCCTTTTTTGCGTGGTGTCGGTAATTTTTTTTCCCTCGAATATTTGCGACGAGTACGATCACGTGCATATTTTTGGTAATAAATAACAGACAGAATTTTAAAAAATTGAGTGTAACAAAGTAGTGTAGTTTGTTTTCGCGGAAATTCATAGTTGATCTGTTAAACAGGAGAATGGGCAATATTTTCTACGACATATTTCTAAGATGGGAATGAGAATTGCTGATCTTCATAGGTATAGTTGCTTAAATAATCACATTTTTATCGATACTAAGCAGGATCATAACGGTACGAAGAAATTGAAGAAACATTTTTAAACTGCGCGCGAATATTTTTTTTCTTTTTCCTTTTTTTAATGGAAAATTAAAGTCATCTCGTTAAATAGAGTAAAGATTATCGCACGCAGCTACTTCCGACGTATGGGTGCGCGCGGCATAACTTGCAACTTGTCGTAAGTAACAGGTGGTTTCGGCCGCTGACGCCTGCAATTATCGGCTACGAGTAGCCGATAGCGATTAAACCCTTTCGCCGCGTTTACGCAGCGGTTTCCACCCGAAAACCGCTCGCCCTCGTCAATTCCTTCGTAATATTCACCAAAATGGCACCATTTTGAGTATTTGCCAAAAGTCCACTCAATCTGTCTCATCCAAATCATATTTCACAGTCTATTAAATATCAATACAATATGTTTTAGTTATAAAAAATTGTTTATATATTTAATCATAAGAAAATATAAAGTAGAACTAATTTCTCTAACGGCAATACTTTTTACTGATATAAGCAATATATTACAATGCAACCTCTTTTAATCTATGTTATGTAAAAAAAGATATAGGATTACTCTTTCAACGTAGTAGATTCTTTCTCTTATCTTGATTAGGATTACAATGCATTTAATCTTCTCTGTAGAGTTTCTCAGCTGTTTTTATTAAACGAATAGATTCATGAAAAAGAGACGCATGCGATTGCATTTAGGTTGCACATCGCGTAATTATTACATTAAATGAGCGCATAGCTCGGCCCCATTCTGAATTACGAGTCATGTAGAAAAATTGCACGCGCGCCTGGATACGTCGTGTATCGCAGTCCCTTCGGATGATGCGGCGGAAAGCCACACCCTCGTTGCGTGGGCTGACGCGTTTCCGGTACGGGCAAGAGCCGCCGATGTAAGCGCCCCGGCGATCGCGACCTCATCTCCCAGAGACAGAGACGGTACCGCATTAGAGGTGTACGAAATGCGCGCGTATACCCAAAGAGATATCACGATATTCTAATCCGGTGGCGTATCGTGTGACGCAGCTATCGTGTGTCGTATAAATAATATTGCGCGAGGTCGATCGTAGTCCGGCGCGTGGTACAACCGTGTAATCGTCATGTAATCGGTTACACGATCCGCTTCAATTAATTCGTCCGTTTACGGGAAGACAAGAAGCAGCGCAATATTGCTCCGATACGACGAAAAGCATCAGGCTCCTGAGAAATTAAATGAACGATCGTGAAGTAATCGCGATAAGCTGGATGCAAATGAGCCATATGTATATCCTAATTATTTGTAGTAAAATTCGATGATATATAATTTTTCAGTCGAATAAAAAATCTCGAAAATGTCTCATCGATGATCTTAGAGATATTTCTTATATTGCGCGAGAGTAGACCGATAGAGATCATTTTTTTTTTTTTTTTTTTTTTTTTTCTCGAATTGGTTGTATTTACGATATGAAAATTTGGACCCCGAAATTATGCAGGTTTGCGATATCTGCTCCGCAGGATCAATACGTCGCAATACTGTTCCGACTCCGATTTACCGTTACCGTCATTTCGATTCGCGACGACGCTCATTTTAGGCATTTCCGATCGGAAGGCGCTCTTTCGGATGTTTGCTTTCTGGCCGCCCGCCATCCTGTCGGTCGGTCGGTTCGTCACGCACCGACGTTTTACTGTTACGCGCGTAGCATGATGCGTGCACGCACGAGGGAAGACAAGAAGCAAGGCGGCTGTCAATCCTCTTTCCTGCCTCGCGACAATGTACATACTTCTAGAATAATTCTTCATCGCATCTCTTTAACACATTTAGAATACTAATTTTAATATTTCAAATCTACAATCGCGATATTTAAAATAACAATTTTATTATATATGCTTCATCATAAAATAATATACATAGTATAATAAGGATATTTCTGGAATAAAAATATTTTCTACGTATTCTTAACCGTCGATAATATAATAGGAATCTATAAGTGGAATCTATAATCGATATACAGCTTAATACAAAAACAAGTAACATTATATATTAATATTATAATAATATATTTACTCTATATTTAGAATAAATTAAAGTAAGGTCTGAATTATTATCCCAGTAGTCGCTAACATCGGAACAAATGTAATGTCTAAAACGTCTGAAAGGAGAGAAATTCGTTCTCTTTATATATCTTTTTTTTTCCCTCCCATCGCCAGACGCGATAATGCCCATTTCTCGCAACTTCCTTTCCCCTCTTCAAGTATTTACATGAGAAAAGCGTCGTTAAATTAGGCGAAACCCTCGGTTACGTTTCCACCCTGTGTCCTTTATCCTGAAAATTTTTCCCTTCCTTCTTTCTCTCTCTCTTCGTCCGCGACTCGTTGTTGCAGCTTTCCGAGGAATTAGTGTCCAGAAAATTATCATAAATTATTCCGCGACGTGCGCGACGTATCCCTAACGCCTCGGCGAGTCGTCCGCAGTCTCGTATTTACATATTTATGTCCGAAGGGGAAAAGGTAAGGAGATATACGGGAATAAGGAGAAGACAAGCGAAAAAGGAGATAGCGGAGGGAAAAAGCGGAAGAACCACCTCTCTCTCCTTCGAACGCGTTTTCCTCCTCGCAATTGGCGGCGAGTTCTTCTTCCTCTCTTCGGGGCGATTTCTCGGATTGGGACTTTGCCGGCGCACTGAATAATTTACCAATCTTTCTTCCCTTAATTTTGCGTGAAACGACGCGGCCCTACTTCCGGTACTTTTGTTTTCCCGGTTGGCACGCGAATCCCACGAAATCTCGTATAGTTCTCATTCCGTGCTGTCGCGGAAATTCTCCAAAGAGATTCGTAAATGGATCTCTTGGATATAATGTATATACATCTCCATTCTTTCTACTAGAGAGAATTTCATATAAACATTCTTTTTTTAAGATTTTTAGTATTTTATGCGATTAAATACAAAGTATTAAATATATTTTAAAAAATTAATTAGTAATTGTTTCATTTAATTTTAAGGAATGTGATTATTCCTAAGTTAAAACAATTATTTATCATTTAGTTTAGAAAAGAGCCTCGACATTTTTCAAGAGATATCGAGAATTCTAGATCGAGAATCCATATATATAGGGCGAAATACGAGAAGACCGGGACATTTACAAATTCTTATACGAAACTCGGTTATCATCTCGAGATTCTATCGTGTGCTCAAATCAAACATGATCGTCGTATCGATTCGCAATGTTCGCGATCACGGACGAGCCAAGAACCAAGTACCAGTTTTGCTTTGCATGCACGTGTATGTATTGTTTTTCCTTCGTGTCTTCTCCCTCGTCTTTCCGTTAATATTCCGCGACAAAACAATGCCTTCGTCCAAGGTTCTCGCGTTATGCAAACGCGTTTTGCACCTTCTGAAGGCGCGATCGTGGCGAGCGCGCGCTCCAAAGTATTATGTAAAAATGACCTTGGACGAGTACAGAGGTTTGATTGGAGACACGGCAGACGTCACGGTGATATTACGCGATCGCGATTCTCGGCTCTTCTGATGTAAGGAACACCGTATCGCCGCCGATTAATCGGCCGTCGAATCCGCGAACATCCTTATAGTACCGTTGCTTACTTTCTCCGAACTCTGTATGTAGACTATCGCAATGTACGTTAAAAGCTGAAGAAGCGGATGGTATTAAAAATGAAAGATTTGTTTATGAATTTAGTTTAGGCTTTAGAATGAAAGTATAGGAAAGAGACAATTTGTTGTTATAATATGATTGATTCCATAAAAGCTCTTTTTTTTTTATAAATCTTCTACCCCTGAATATAAAAGCTTCCAAGCAGACAAATTCTTCTTTATTTTAGTAACACAAAAAATTACGAATTGATAATGCAATTATTATGGATGCAGATCCTTGGATTGCATTATAAAAAATTTATATTAAAACCAATAGAGTAATTGACGTGAAAGCTTAATTCTCTCATCTCTACATAAAAACTATTAATTCTTTGTAACATTTAAGTTAGATAATTTTAAGTTAAATTCATTCCATAAAATCTTTGATTAATGTCATATTAGTATCATAATAATATCATGTAAAATAAATTGGTAACATTACTCGATACATAATCTAATTGTTTAAAGAGAGAGAGAGAAAGAGAGAAAGAAAAGGGAAGGGGAAGACAATATTTGTGGTTTGAAAATAGTCGTCTAAACGAGGCTTGTTGTATAGCATCAAAACGACATCGCATCTACGCACTCCGTTTTACGAGAGTGTGCGAGAACGGCGATTCGGCGTTGCATCGAGCTCTGTGAGAAGAAACGTTCTCCCTCTGTGTCGACGTGTCATTAGGCACAAGGCTAGAGTGAATGCGCGCGAGTGGTTGCACAAAGGCTGCGGTGTGCGTGACGGAGATGGAATATGCATTGGTGCGACGGGAAGAGGAAAAGCGAGAGGGAACGTCGTTTCGTTCTCTCGCACACGCCGCGTGTATGTATCGTCAACCTGGAAGCAGCTGACATTGAGTTAGATGACGATTATCGCGTGGCACGACTCGTGAAAGATGAGAGTGAGAGAGAAAGAGAGAAATAATGCTTGTAAAATATCATAGAGGGGTGAGGGAGGAAGGAATAGGACGCGACCTTTACTAGAAACGATGCCGCCTTGGACGACTGGTGGAAAGTGCATTTTCGAGCCAAGGCTGTTTTAGTCGACGATCCCGCACAGAACTGCAGTTCTGCCTGCATTTTTGCGTTTTTCATTGTCGCAATCGCTCGCGGTCACGTCCGATTTGTGCTGACCTTCTCGACAGTCATCGATAAATCTACGATGAGATTAGATCGATCAAGAACAGGCTGCGCGGAACTGTCCTCGTTTAAATCTTTCCCGTGTAAACGTGGAAGTAGTGTGTCGAATGAAGTTTACAACGGAGATTCAATTCATTGTCAGAATTAATCGATCCGACTAGCTTTGTCTCAAACTTGTTATTTAAAAGATTGTTTTAACATATTGATATGTATTTTTTAATATCGAAAGCGATCATAATTTACTTGTAATAAACACACATACTTGGAGTGTTTACAATGTTTATAATGAATGTATGAGCACCCAGTATCGGAGGAATGAATGTAACGTTTCAAGATTAATGGTGGGTGCTTCCATCTCAGTGCAGCTATGCGAGATAAATAAGCAAACATGTGTGCGATAACGAATAATTAACTCTGTTTAATATGTTTACTATGATGACAGTACTACGATAAGAGGCGACTTTAATGTGTCGCTTGATATATCAATCTCGCTAGAATTGGTTAAAAGATATTCGTTATCGCGGATCGATGCCGATTGTAAAAAAAAAAAAAAAAAAAATGAAAAGAATAATCTCTGACAATGAGAGAGATCGACGGCTTTGATTTCGCGCGATACGAAATTTCCGAGTCTAAAAGATTCACAGACCTTTTTTTTTCTTTCTCTTCTCAAATCGCATTAAATAAAAATGTTAAGCTTCCGCTTCACAAAAGAAAAAAATAAAAAGATGCTGAAAACTGTCGTAGAGGAAGAGACGGCGAACGCCGTCGTTTATTCCGATCTCTCGAGAGCGAGTCTCTGCATAAGTTTCGCAACCTTAATTTCAGTAAGTGCCAGGAAGTGTAATGTCCCGAGCTTCCTAGGTGCGCGCACCAGTGTATCTCTCCATTCAAGCGCTACGCAATTTTCCAATTCTCTTCGCACACAAGAGCGTTGCTGCATATAAGTACGGCGATATACGTCCGATTACATTATCGCGAGAAGGGTTAGAAAGAGAGGGGAGGGGCGCGATAAAAGGGCATCGCGATATGTGACCGCGAATTCTTAGATGATGAGAAAGAAGTATATATGCGATCATTCTTTGTTCGTATTTAACGAACGAGAAGAATAAGGAGGGAGTTTGCCTTTCTTCAAAATGATACATAAAATAGATATATTTAAAACAATTCTATAAATGCGCGAAAAATATAAAAAGATATATAAATACATGATATAAAATTATATTTTATATATAATTATATATGATAAATTATAAAATATAATTTGAACATTTTATTATAGTTTATTAATTATAATTACAATAAGTTTTTAATTATTTTATTACATTTAAACTGTAACTCATCGATCGATTCTTTTCTCTGTTTCAGGTAAGAAATAGTTAGATAGATAAGCGAAGCGGTGAAGGAGAGGGAAGGAGGCGCCCATCGTGGCATCTGCATTTCGAACATGATTCGACTCGGCTCGACAACGCGAGCGTGATCGATTAAGCATGCCGTGCGTTGTGAATCGCGTTATCCAGGTATGCATTATCGTTATATGTGTGTGACGGACACGTGTGACTCACGGACGGAATGACGGAAGTGTTCGATCATACAGAGCGGTTGACAGGCACTACATATACGCACGAACGGACAGACAGATAGATCGCTTGCCATCGATTCCAGATATTTCTACTTCGCGTTCCTATCTAAAGGTTGCTCCGCGACCTCGGCATTTTCCTCCGGAAAAATTCTGCCCCGAAAGAAGAATTCGATCTTATAAGAGACAAAGTTAAGGTCAAGGAAAAAAAATCATATTTTCTTATAAAATTGAATTAAAAAGAAATTTGTTTTAAATATATGTTTAAAAAAATTTTTAATATACAAGTAAATTATATACAAGTACAGTAGAAAATTAATTTCCATTAATTCTTTTTGGTTCATTCGTCTCTGTTAGAGATGAAGTAAATAGTGAGTTTCGAATTCTTCAAAGACACTGTTTAGGAATGCGAGACCAAAGAAAATTCGAAGAATTTTCGTCCTTTATTCGCAGTCGAAGTTAAGGTCTCAAAGCGGTCCATTGTATCCGCGCGAAGAGAGAATATCCTTTCGTAAGGAACGTTCGTTACGGCGTCGGGAACGATTATCGTTACCGTAGATCGTTCGCTCGCGATGGCCGTCGGGCATGCTCTTCCCTCTCGTTGTAAATCCTCCGACTACCGTTTTCTACCGAGATTCGACGAGAGTTACGCACGGTTATCCATTCGACGAATCGGCCTTAAGGCCCCAAAGGCCGCGAAATCCTTCGCGAGGCCCGCGATCGGGCGAGACGACCCCGAGTTGCCGATCTTGGAATCTCGCGAGGAGAGAGAAGGTCTCTCGCGATTCATCGTGTATGTCAAATTAGTACCGCTCGATTTATCGAGACTCACGATCTCGCCTCCGTGATGTTCGAGATTATCAGAATGCGTGTCTCGAAGATTGCACCGAAATGTTGGAGAGAAAAAAAGATCGGTCCCTAAAAGCGACACGTGTTTATATTAATATGAGAGCCGTCGACGTCATTTTTATTTTTTCTCTAATTATATATAATTTTGAAATTTTTAATTTATTGTAATATCAGAGTTTAATTTTGTGTTATGCAAGATTATTTAAATTTAAAATATTTTCGCAATTTAAGGAAGTGCGAGACGTTTATGTTACAATGGAAATTGATTTATATCGGTGCAAACTTCGTAAATGCAGACTCGTAAGAGAATCGAATGTTCGAGCGCGCGTTAAACACGATAAATACCTAACCGTGCACACGAGTAATCAAAGTCATTTTTCAAGCGCCTTTATTGCGCCAATAAACTTGATGTAAGTTATGAAATCCACGCAGCAGGGTTATACGGGTCCAGGTAGTTACTAGTTACTACTAGCTCGGAGCAAGAAAATATTTCTGCAACTCTTAATGGAAAATGAACTGCGTCGCCATCCATCATCCACGGAGAAAAGCGTATTGATATTATAATTATCTTCAACTCGCGATAACCATAACATTCGTAATCACATTCTGAATAACATATATATCGTTCACTCCATGTTCGTACCTTGTTAAGTAAATCGCTCGCTCTATCTCTCTCTTTATTTATCTATCTCACGAAGATTAAGCAAACTGCTGAATTCGTGACCAACATTTTGTATCTCTTTCAGCTTCAAGCAAAATCCAACATCATTTTGTCAGTATATATTACATATTTTTTATCAAGTATTGCTCAGTAATAACATCGATTTTAACAATGACTTTTAGCTTTAACAAGAACAGCATACATTATTATAAAATATATATACTTATATATATATATATATATTTTTTTTTAATGCGTAAGAATTTTTTTCTATATTAAGGCTCCTGGCTCCTTGCCGACCATGTCGAAATCGTGACGTCAGAGGCGAGAAAATACACGCTAAAATTTCTTAGATGCCATTTCGAAATAAAACAATATTTCGATGAAACAGCACTTCAGATGGCTTTAGCACATTCTTAAAAAACCCCGAAAACTATCCTTTCCCCTTTATAATCAATCAACAGCTGTAAAATGTAATATTATGAAGCCCAGTCTGGTCTTTGCACATGCGCAGTCATTCCGCATGTCAAAGTCTGATATCTCGATCATTTTACAGATGTTGATTGATTATAAAGGGAAAAGGATAGTTTTCGGGGGTTTTTAAGAGTGTGCTAAAGCCATCTGAAGTGCTGTTTAATCGAAATATCTTTTCATTAAAAAATGGCATCTAAGAATTTTCAGCGTGTGCTTTCTCGCCTCTGACGTCACAATCCAATATGGCCGCGGTGAGCACCCAGGAGCCTTAAGACAAAGAAAAATTTCACAAGAACGTCAGGTTCTACGGGGGTTCAACAGTGATTAAATGGAAAAGTACGAACTTTTCTCTACTTTAGTCTAACAATCTATCATATTTCACAGTAGCACATGACAGAACATACATTCTCTTCCGATGTTGAACTCGCAGCTACACGACAGGATCGTTGTATATGTATCGCGTACAAACTGTCGGCACACGACGTCCTACTACGGTAATGGCATCGCTAATATCGTTATCTGTCCCGCGCGATCTCTCGTCGATACGACCGACGTCTCTTTCTCCTTCATCCAGCCTGATCTTTCGCAACTGCGCAACGTGACGGCGGCTTTAATACCCGTGATGCGGGCACCGATGTAATTATCTCAATCGTAGCTGCAACAATCGTTACGACGACAGCCATTAAGATAGGCCCCGCAGATAATTGCTAATAATTTCTTTCGCGCGAAGCCCCGCCAATGTCGCGCATCAGGTTCCTCCTTCCCTTTCCTCCCCCCATCCACCCCTCCCCGATACGGATCGATAACGTAACGTAACGTGGTCTACCTGGTGATCGCGCGTCGTCACGTAAATAAGGCTTCTCGGTATATAAACCCGAGAACTTTACTTTCGAGAAAGTATTTCAACAAGTATAACACGTTATTAGAATAGAAAATTTTAATATTATTTTTGCAAACAGGCCGAAAATGCGTTGTACAAATATAGCTTGCGTTCAGGTATTTTTCGGCGAGGATTCGTAATTATTTCCGAAGAATTATAAACGACGACCCGCTGATAAGGAACGGGAAGTTTATTTACACTAGGCCTGGTACGGCCAACGCCTTTCTCGTCCCCGAAACCGCTCGTCGGGGCCCAGTTGCTTTCCCTTCGTCAAAGGCGAGAAATTCCGTTGGTAAGTTTACGTTAGCCGATAGAGCGCGGGTCGAAGTCCCCCCGCGGGAGAGCTATCTGAGCCTTTTTAGAGGCGTTATCGTGAACCTTCGTCGCTCGTCGGGTCGCGCATGGGGGCCGTATACGTAATACATATGTACGTGTATGTAGGGCCGCGGACAGAAATAAAACTGTCTCGCCCTTCGCGATGGCCCACGTGGGACGCGCTCGCCTCAGCTCGCGACAGCTCGTTAGTCGATCTTTAAAGCTCGCTCGCTTTAATTATCCGGGGGGGCTCGTGCGGTGACTTTTGCCGGTTTGTTCGGATAAATAGCGGCGGAGAGGTTGTTGTTTCTCGATCGAGACGCGGCGGATAATGACGGCGGGGTAAACGCCATGAGGCGAAAAACTGAGTAAGTACGTAGTGATTAATAAAGTGTCAAGAAAGTATAATACACTTAACGCACGAATGGAACTCTCGCGAGCGATGGATAATTTATTTTCCGATGTCGCAATCGCGTTTTCTTCCCTCTTGTATATCCTTTATATGAGAATTATGACGACGATGATGACGATGATGAGGATGATCATCTCGGTATTAGCATGATATGTTAATCGTTGTGTTAATCATTGTTACAACTGTTCGTTGCTACCGAACGTTGCCGCGATGGAGAGGAAACAGGATTTAATTATACTTCTTGCTCCTTCCTTTCCGACACACACTCTCGTTTGATTCGCCGTTTCATTGGAAGAACAATGAATGAATAATTTAACTAATGAGTGATTCGTATGCAAAGACGGAATTACAGTCTCGCGACGTTCAATTTGGGGGGGTGTAATCTAGTAGAGGTTTCTTATTTTCTTCGTTTTTTCATATTCTTGAGTAACTTTCAAGATACATCAAATAAAAAATCGATACTTTAATCGTTCTCCTTTTTAAATCGTTTTCTCTGACCAACCTTTTCTCTCTTGAAATTTTTGAGAAATTGAGGAAATTTCGATAACGATTCTACGACATTGAACGGGCGTCCGGCCGATCCGGCAATGCGAATTTATCGCGGACTTTCATGTGCGTTTGTCGCGGTTCCGTTGCGTAAGCGTCGTTGCATATCGCGATGTGCTGCGCGCACATCAGAGTTCCGCGAGATAGAAGCAGAGAAGACGCGCGCGAACCCACAGTGGCGTAGGATTCCTGACCCTCCCATGGAGATATAAACTTTTTCACGTAGTTAGGAAAGTTATGCCTGTTTACTTTTATTTCCCCAAAGTATTTTTCTCCTCGAGGAAGGAAAGTTTCACGCGCGCGCGCGTGTCACAAAATAATCCCAATAGAAAGTTGTATAAATTTCATTCATGATCAAAATTGCATTTTCGCCGAGTTTTATTAAGCGTTGCTCGTGTTACGCCTGTAAAATTGTTCAAATCGTTAAATCCAGATACCAGTAAAAGTATCGGAAGATAACTTTCCGAGGTGTTGCATTTCAACGAAGCGAGGAAATTGCGGATGTTTATAGAGCTAAACGAATTATACAACTTGAAGAGCTCGATCTAGTTAGATATATTTAAAAAAAATGAATGCGTAGGAGAGAAAAAGAACATTTATTTACATACGAACTTGAAAAACCACAAGTTTAAATCTGTCATTGTCACGAGAGAAACCTCGTGTAGTCAATTTCGTGAGTATATAGCTTCATTGAAGAAAACTTAGAGTAAAGATAGGAAAAGAGTAGAGGAAGAAACCGTATTTAAACTGACGGCGCTGGACACAATACGATTTACAGACAAAGGTATCAATGTGTACACATTCACGGAAGTGGCGGACACTTACCTGGGCCAACCTGGTGCGACTTGCGAGAGATATCGCGCTTTAATTAAATTCACCGGCCCGTATACGCGTGTTTCGGCCGCGTGCTGCACACATACATACACACGAGTATTTAGCCATTGTCTTCGTCTCTCTTTCTCTTTGCGTTAAAACCGCGTTTAAAAACGCGACTCACCTGTCTCGGCGAAATGTAGGTCGCGCGTCTGCCGTCTTATTCGCGTGGGCATATTACACCGCCGATTTCTTTTCTCTATGTCGCTCTTTTGTGCTTCCTTCCTTCCCGTTTCCGTTTCGTTTGTTCCTCTGTCGTGTGTCTTTTGTCCCTTTTCGCGTTTATCTCCCTGTGTGTGTGTGTGTGTGTGTGTGTGTGTATCTGGGCTCTTTTTTTTCTTCCTCTCCAATTCTCACTAACTCGTCCTTTTTGTCCCATCTTTCGATGTTCTCAAACTTCTTCCCATCCGGTGTATACCTGTATAGACCTCTTATATTTTCTCTTTCATTATATCACGATTGACACTGTCAATAGACATTCCTGCGATTTGGAATTCTTGCGCTCTATAAATATTTCGTTGCTTTGTATTTATGTGCGATATATCTTATCCTATCTTATAATGTACGATATATTTTATCCTGATTGCTTAACTTTTTATTTCTTTTTACCTCGATATATACTCCGACGTGTTTCATAAATGAGATTAATCGCTACAACTATCGGCATTTCCAAGATTCCTCTCTATCGTCTCTCTCCTCGCTTCCCGATCCCTGTTTTCTGGATTCGAGTTGGACTAATCCGGATGCGGAGATCGTCTCTGTGATTTGTCATGATACTTTACGGCTCTCGTTTTCGTAAATAGAATAGAGAAACTAAACTTGCTTCTTCGGTTCTTCTCGGGGGACAGCTGTTTTCAGGGTCGTGTCGAGCATCTGCGATGCCTGGGGCACACCCAATAACAAGCTCGCCAACGCAGTAGATATCCGTAAAATTGGATCGGTAGAAAACGCGTTCGATCGGTCAGATACATTTTAGTTGTCAAGGAAGAAAGAGAAATAAGAGTATGTATATATATACATGAAGTATATAATACGCGAAGGAAATAAAACATTGAAACCCTTGACATAATGTGACAGAAGTAGCTTGCGTAAAAAAATCGATATATCAATAGTGCGAAAAGTATGCCTTTCAAAGTAGAATATTATAATTGATTAAAGCAAACAGAATATATAATGCCTAGTAATTTGCAGCTATCAATAATATACATATATAAGGTAAAAAGATATATGAAGAATTCTAAAATTAGTACATGTAAAAAATGATATCTAATCTCATAATTTTTTATGTGCGATTCTATCTTTGAATTCTGATTTTTCTTCAGATTGTGTGTCGCAATCAACCGATTCTGTTTTTCGAATCTTTTATTGCTATTTTATTCCTTTCTTTTTCAATTTTACTCTTTCTCTGTTCCTCTCCCCCCCTTCTCTCTCTATCTTCTCCGCAGGTTTCAACACCGAGTCGATAACACGCTCGCAGATTCTGCGCAAACGTGCTCCCGCGTTCCACGTCGCGTTCTTCCTTTACAAAATTGGAAAGAGCGTCTAAGATGTGTAGTAGAAATCGTGCGCGAGCAATCTGGCTTTATTATATCTTTTTGCCGAAATTTGCCGAAATAATTTTCATATTTAAAAACACGAACAAGAGACGCAATATTTATAGTTACATTTTATAGATATTTATTAATGTCTTTAATTATCGCTTATTAACATTCGTCATAATTACATCGATATTCAAATAAACATGTACAAAATTTGATTGTAAATTTCACCGCTTTTATCATTATTATTATATAGTATTATTTACACGTTTTACGTGCAATATATACACTCATCTATAATTGCGTGAAATATTAAATCTCATCGAAGGGTTTCGTCGACATAAGATAGACGTATTTGATTTATTCGTTTAGCGATATCCTTGTGCGTGTCGTGCGTGCGTGCCACGCATAGTATTATACCAGGCCATATCCCTTGCTTTAATATCGGATTGCAATCCTATGTCGGTTCATCGCACAGCCAAGTCAGGAGTCCATTGTAACCAAGGAGTCCGATTGACAACTGGCGACGTAACCGGTTGTATATACATATCTCTCCACGCTTGATTATTGTACTTGGTTACACGATGCTCTCGGTAGTGCTATAAATAGCTCGTGTTATCGGTTAATAGAAAGTCTTAGGAGAATGAGTGGTTAAAAGACCACCAGAATTAAGATGCAATATTTCTTCTTTCCCAAAAAGTTCAACTTTCGAGCAGAGATGGCAAGAGGTGAATTTTGCACGATATGATACATCATCTTCGTGAGAGTATGTGTGTGTTCTTTTGCGTGTCCTCGGTCCATGGAAATCTGAACCCGGCGAAACTCCTATCGACTCCAATCCCTGCCTAGTACGAGTAGACCCCGGCAGTTTACAGGTCGCAGACGTCGGGGTCTCCGCGTCACGATTAAATATTTAGGGCTCGCCCGTCGATTCCGCCGCCACCGCCCGTGGCGGCGAATATCGCGGGGTGTTTAAAGATGGCGGATCTATGTTTACCGCATCGCGCGCGGACCGGGCGTGGAGAGAGGAGAGGTTCCCTCCTTCCCGTTTTGCCGTCGACGTCGGTGCGGCTTACGTCGTTCTCTACCTGAACGTAGACCCGGCAAACGCGCGTAAACACAAAGAGCCCTCTCTCGCGCACCTACGACCACCATCGCCATCGTCACAACCACCATCGTACAACCACCCATGTCCCTTACACGCGTCCTGTAAATGGTCGTAGGCACATCGGCCGCGCGGCGTAGTGGCTGCATCAGCTGTCGGCCTTGGTAGGGTGCAATTACCCCGGCAACAACGACGAAGAAGAAGAAGAAGACGAGGACGACTGTGGGACGACAGAGAGAGAGAGAGAGAGAGAGAGAGAGAGAGAGAGAGAGAGAGAGAGAGAGAGAGAGAGAGAGAGAGAGAGAGAGAGAGAGAGAGAGAGAGAGAGAGGTGAGAAGGAGCGAAGAAGAAAGAGAGAGAGGAGAGGGACGGTGCTCGCTCCAATACCGAGACCACGCCGGACTTCGAACCCAGGATGGACCTGACTACTAGTCTATCCATCCTTCTCTTTCTCTCTCTCTCTTTTTCTTTCCATCGTCCCTGTTCCTCTTCCTGCGCGTACACACGGACGGCTAAAGGAACTCTCTCGGTGTATGCTTTTCATGCTAGATTCCTGCGGTCGATCCTCCGATAGAGCGGAGTCGACGGAAGTTACCGTGCGCGATTCCATCGGCGGAATTTTGCGGCCCGTGTCGTCTCGTTTGTGCACCGGTGCATGCTCCCGATGTCGCGGTTTGCGCGAGGAAAAGCAGCACATTCAGATTGTCTCGATCTTTTCGAGCAATACCGTTGTGTCATTTTATAATTCATTGTTTGCGGTATAAACATGATCGTTCTACATCCGAATGCGCGTCTCCTTCCATTTTCAACTCACAGAACGAGATTGGCTATTCCTTGCGAGGCTTATAACATGTCACGAATATCGATAGCTTGGATACTTTGTTCTGCTTTTCATGT
This sequence comes from Prenolepis imparis, assembly GCF_030444845.1. NCBI lineage: Eukaryota > Metazoa > Arthropoda > Insecta > Hymenoptera > Formicidae > Prenolepis > Prenolepis imparis. The sequence continues at coordinate 1,544,405 of NW_028141167.1, read as the reverse complement.
TCGTTATTAATAGGAGAAAATGCAATTTGTATAATTTTTATTCATTCGTCTGTCTTAATATATTATTGCGGCAAACATATACTTGTAACGCGATCGTATCTAATTGCATATTGTTCGCGAACGAGCAGGGAACATTACCACGTGGTATCGCGTGGGTTCCACCGTTATATAAACTCCACGATCATTAACTTGTAAATTTACGTTGCGAAACTATGCAATTCGACGGGAAGGCGATATGCGATACGCGTGCGCGTTTTTCGTTCCGCTGGAAACTATCGGAGTATCCGGAGTATGCGAGTGTTCACCCACGCTCTCTTCTCCCATTTTCTGGTCGACGAACATCGCGAATGCACTTTCGATGCAACAATGGTCGGTCTTTTTTTTTCGAGACGAAGTTACTTACCGCGACAACGACAGAAATTGCACGTCTATTTTTATACTACGATTATAGGGAAGTTTAGGAGCATTGAATCACGCTAAAACTCCGAACTGCTCGCTTTGATATTTTATAACAAGAATTTATTTCACTCTAACTTTGCTTCTGTTTGCGAAGAAAAGAGATATCGATAAGCGCGCGTTATCTCAAATAATGCAGTAAAAATAGTTGAACGCTAGTTTAATTAATTTACTTAATTCAACAAACTCTCTAATTAATCTACTTGTTTAAGAACTCGGAGAGATCAATCTAGACGTAATATTTTTAGCTTTAATATTTCCAAATTCTTCAAGAGACGAGCTATAAAAAGCACCGTTTCTTCACTTGGCTCTAGGATCGTTTCTATTCGAAATCGATCTTAAATTTGTACAACGAATCTGCGCCATTTTTTCGACAATCAATCACGCATTGTAATTATTCTCGACAAGTCGCCGAACGGTATCCGAGATTTTTCTCCCCTTTCGTTCGCTCGCGCACAGTTTCGCTTCTTAACCTTAGCCAACGTCACTGTGGATCAGCACTGAGGTCACGACGGGATCACCTGGACGCACGCACACACACATATACACGCGCTCGCGGGTTAAAGAACCCATGGCGACGAAGTAAGCCTCTACGTTGGTCGAGCTAGTCCCGGCTAGCTAGCTGCGAACCGCTTTGACTGGTCTCTCCTCGTCTATCGAGTCTTGCTGCGTATACAAGATGTTTCGTAAAGTTATTACAGAGTATTCTAATGGAGGATTTTTTCTTTAATGAATTTTTAATCGATTTTTCTATGAAAATATTAAATTAAATAATTCGGTGGAACGTCAACGAACGCGGAAAGAAGCTTTTCGAAGAACTAGATTTTACGAATGGAGAAAGATATAACGGAAATAAACTTTCAATTAACCAGTTCGTCGCGGATCTTGCTTCGAGAGAATCCCAATTTGAAGCTTGATCACCAAAATTGCTAAATAAACGCCGAGAACTCGGCGATTGTGGGAAAAGGTGATAGTACTAAAAGTGGTTTAAGAGGGAACAAGTGTTAATTAAGAGTCTTAAGTCTCCGCTGAGTCGTGTTTTAACTTAATTATGAGAAAAGTTGATCAGATTTTCGCTGGAAAAATCCAGCGCTTATGAAACATTCCGTAGAGCTCTTTCGTATAGGTTTTTCTCTCTCTCTTCGTCGCGAGAAAAAAAAGAGGGACCAGGATCCGCGCCGATAACATCAGCGATGACACCCACACCCGGGCACAACTCGGGGTTGGCCACGCAAGGGTGACCGGCCGTGCGTGCACGCACGCATACGCACATATACGCATTCAGGTACTAAGGGGTGTTCTAAAATAGCGGAACAAAGTGAGAAAAAACTGCTCTTTTGAAAAAAGAATCTGAATACTATTCTTTACGACATTTTTTTGTGACATTTCACATTTTTTGTTATAATGTTGTTTTATTCGACATGCATTTTATTAAATACTTTTGACAACAATTTATGTTAAATTGACTATAAGCACGAGTTTCTTTCACATTGAATAATATTAAGTGTCTCATTAATTTCGCAGTGTTTACAAAGTTGAACTTTGATTTATCGAACAGTGAGATTCAACTGCTTAATGCTATAAGTGCTGCGTAATTGAAATAAATTATCGCGCCGTAATGATACAGTTATCGCTAAAGTTCCTGTTCTTCCTCTGCATTTCTATATTTCTATATTTTACGTAACCTCCTTCTCTGACAGTGACTAATCGTTCGCCAGGTAATATGGTGAACGCGAGCTTGTTAGTTTTTCTCGCCACACCCTGTATATATACACTATATATTACCTCGCGCACGTACAAATTAGTCCCTCAGGAATAACGAAGGAGAGAGATAGAGGGAGAGAGAGAGAGAGAGAGAGAGATCTCGTCGGTCGATGACGTCGATTCGTTGCTGCCTGTGTTACGACACATTGCAGGAATTCATCCGACTAAGCGAACTCCCGCGTGTTGTTATTCCCGCGTCGATAGCGGGAGAGCCAGCCTTCAGCTTCTCGCTCTCAGGGTCGCTCTCAGGGCGAGATTAGATGCGGTTCTTGCGCGATAGCTGGTCTCTTGTCCCGAGATGCGCGTTCGACATGCCACGACCTGGGGGATCTGCTCACGATACTGCGATCGTATATTATATCACGGTACAGAATATATATTGCTCCCCTGACATTTAGTACTCTTGAAATGTAGAGAGTGTCGAACAAAAAGAATAAATATTATATAAAAGTATTTTAATCATCTTTTTGTCGTCGGTGATTCGCGCGTGGTAGGATATAATTTTTACGAGATAAAATATACTTATCATATATTAGTGACTAATTTAATTAGATAAAATTATACTTGCATTAATTTTTCAATTTTAACATCTTGCGATCGAACATTCTCGCTTATATATTAATCATCGTTATTTATTACTTGATAATCGCGAGCAGCGTTAATTCTACAAAGTATCGCGTATCCAGTATCATTCGCGAACGTATGAACATATATATATCAATGTCTTATTAAATTTAAGCATCCTGTCCGCGAGTCGCGGACCGGCCGGCCTGAATCGATCGATCGCTCGCAACCAGTTTGCTCGCTCGCAGGCACGTCGTAATTACTAATTACACGGGACGCGCCTCTTCGTTAGGCCTTGTCGGATGCAGCCGGTCGGGGAAGGCTGTTTACGCGCTTTTCGCAAATGCGCGCGATTCGCCACCGGGTGGAACGGATATTTATGTCGTTATATTACCTCATTAATTTTAGCGGCTTCCGCCGCCCATTAACATGCATCTTCTCGCCCGTATAGATCGCGTCGGACGATCGTATACGTACATATCGGCGCGTACGTTTTCGATAAATCGACAAATTTCTATTGCGAATAAGGGCAGGTGATTTACATATACCGTGACGATACGCGGAATTTGCGTGAGCGGACTTGTGCGAGTGTTGTGTATTTTTTTTTAGGCCGATACGCTGAATAAGAACAGCGTATAAATTCTGGCCACTCCCAGCAGCTATTATCGAAATATTAATCTGTCGCAACTGAGCAATAAAATGTTATTGCCATTCGTGCTTAACGCAATTAGTAATTAGTGCAATTTATCTGCAGCAATCTTGTTTTTCGATCTTTCTATAATTACGATATATAAAATCTATGACGATAAAAATATATAAAAAATGAGAGGAGCGGTATCTGGATACCTGTAAGATGCGCGGACAAAGATTTGTATTTTATGATTTTTTTTTTTTTTTTACATTTTTTCACATTTTTGCACGACTGTCTCCTCCCTCTCGAGAGCTCTCTCATCCTCCTCGCACGGCCGTATATCGTCGCCTCTTTTCATAATCCGGTGCGTATCCAACTCTAATTTCCTCTTTCGTCCCTTCTTTCCCTCTCTTACATCTGCCGCGACCCTGCGCGATACATTATTCATATCAGCATCCAGACAGAGGAGCACGGTTTGGTGCCGACTTTGTCCTCGCGGTTGACGCGGGGAAAGAAGAGGGTGTATCACACGTGTGTGCTGGAAAAAGCGTTTCGCCGGGAGAAAATCCGCGTATCGTCTCGCGTATATTTTCTAAATGAGCGTAACGCGATTTATGCGCCTTCCGTGCGACGCGAAAAAGGAGGAAACGCGTTTACGAAGGTTTACGCGAGCGTACAAATTTTTCGCCTCGCGATATATCTGCCTCGTTGAAGCATTCGTTGATGCACTGTGTGTGTGTGTGTTACACATATAACGCGATGTATGACGCGTAACTCCTTGCCGGGTAACAACGCTCATAATCTTTGTGTAGGCGCTGCCGTAATATCGGGTGTGTGAAGTTGGCACCCCTATGTTATGCTATCATAGTTCTGTTAAGAGTTCTGAGTTATTTAGAACCATAGGAAGAGTTCTTGATAATTTTTAGAAATAGTTCCGGTCATTATACGATAACGAAAATCAGTTTCAAAAAATAGGGGTGCCATTTTTTTACACATCGAGTTCTTAAAGTTTTGAGCAGAGTTTTAAGGTTCTTTTAAATAGTTATAGGTATATTATAGTTGCTGATTATTTTTTGAAAGAATTCTGCAATTTTTAGATAAAAAAACGTACCTTCAATATCGAAGATATTTCTAAAATATCTTCGATATTGAAAGTGTTTTTTAATCTCTATAAAAATTGCAAAACTCTTTCAAAAAATAATCAGGAACTATGTAACTATTAAACAATTTAAATTTACTCACCACACGGTTGCTCCTTTGTTGCCCGATGCCTCCACGGGCGTCCTTCTCGTACAAGTTTCGAAACACTTGCACTCGCGTTATTTTTTTTCGTTCGCGACGCGCGGCGACGCCCGAGTTTTAGCTATCACAATCTTCGACGCGTTTCGGTAAAACGCGAGACTCGCGAGAGCTTATTCGCGCGCGAATAAAACCGAAGCTCCATTTTCGCGTCGCCGCTTTTTCCAAGACCCACTTTTCGCAGGGGCTTATCGAACGAAGATGATCAAGAGAGCGATCGGATTTATACGATAATTAACCACCAAAGACGCTAATTAATGCACTCGTTCGTCCTTTCGCGGACCGGCAAGAAGCGGCGATCACGAACAACCGAAGAAAAGCACTGGAGGTGGAGCTAGAGTGGCACTGCCAGGTTCGGAACGCGCAACGATACGTCGCGCCGAGTCGTAGTGGTGGGGGTATGTAGTCGCGACGTGATTCGCCGAGCTCCCACGTCGCAACCTCTACATACCCCCACCACTACGACGTGGCGCGCGTGTCGCTGCGCGTTCCGAACCTGGCAGTGCCAGTCTAGCTCCACCTCCAGTGCTCTTGTTCGTGATCAACGGTCGCGCCCTTCTTGCCGGTCCGCGAAAGGACGAGTGTATTAATTAGTGTCTTCGGTGGTTAATTATCGTATAAATCCGATCGCGTCGCACGTACCGACATCGTAACCGCGATCGCACACGTGAAACTGATCTCGTCGATCGTGATGAATCGCGCTCAATATTCGTCTCGCTGCATCCTTCGGCAACTTCAGTGCGTCGCGGCGAAGTCGCTCTCTTGATCATCTTCGTTCCATAAGCCCCTGCGAAAAGTGCATGGGTCTTGGAGAAAGCGGCGACGCGAAAATGGAGCTTCGGTTTTATTCGCGCGAGTCTCGCGTTTTGCCGAAACGCGTCGAAGATTGTGATAGCTAAAACCCGGGCGTCGCCGCGCGTCGCGAACGAAAAAAAGTAACGCGAGTGCAAGTGTGTCGAAATTTGTACGAGGAGGAGGCCCGTGGAGGCATCGGGTAACAAAAGAGCAACCGTGAAGTGAGTAAATTTAAATTGTTTAATAGTTTTATAGTTTTATAGTTCCTGATTATTTTTTGAAAGAGTTTTGCAATTTTTAGAGAAATAAAAAAACATACTTTCAATATTGAAGATATTTTTTAAATATCAAGTTCTGGGGAAAGACGTTAGAGTTCTGAATCGTACTCGATAAGACAAGAAAAAACGTGAAAACCGCATGGCTCTATCTATTATAGTTTCGAAACACATAGGGGTGCCAACTTTACACACCCCGTAATATCGTAGAGAACGATACGTCTATAATATTCTTATGGAGTGCAGATATATTAGCACTAAATGTCGCGCTGTAACACGCCCAAGAGCGGTAGTCTATAAAATCGCGTTGCTTTTATTACAATTCATATAACCCGTCAGAATTCATTGATCTTTATCCGTAAAAATTGCATATCACTTCATCTCGTGAATCTCGATAGCTTTCTTTCGATTAAACTCGAAGCTAGTCTATTTCACGGAGTGAATAAAAAGGATACACATTTGTTCTCTCAGTCAGGTATATCTGGAAGTAAAAAAATGTTGAATTTAAAATTTAAAGAATTCTAATAATAGAATACTAGCAGTAAAAGTTGATTAGAATTAATAAAATTAAAAAATAGTTATTAACGTATAATTATAAAGATTAATAATTATACCTCAATGATTATTTACTTTATTAATCTTAATATTAGGATAATAAGATTAAGATAATTATTACAATATATACACATACACAGAAAATAGGAATACTACTGCTGTGCTGATTAATATTTATTAGCAAAACTATATTTTTCTGAATGAAATAATGCAATATAAACCACAGAGGGAGAGAGGACAAAGCTAAGAATCATGGCAGGACGATATATATATCGGACGTCAAAGAAATATCTATGTAAACTGAAAACTTGATAAAACAGATATCGAAGCACAAAAAAGGGCAGCGCCGATATCGGGACCGGAAAAAAATATACCTACACCATCGCACGATATCCGCTTTAGGCTTTGCGCACATAATAGAGAAAATATTAGGAACAAATATTGAATATTAGGAATAAGAATTATTTCTAAATAATAATAAAATCGAAAAAACTCTGATATACAAATACAACTTCGAATATAAAGGGCTCTTATTAGCTTATTAGCCCTTATTAGTCCTTTATACCCGAACTTGTATTTTTATATCAGAGTCTCTTCGATTTTATTATTTTAAAATAATTCTTATTTCTAATATTTAACATTTATTCCTAATATTTTCTCTATTGTGCACAGGGCCTTAGCCACCAAATGTATCACGGCAGTCCTCTCGCGCACGCGCATGCACACACATAGATGCATAGGTGCAACGAGCGCGCGTTTACGGGATGCATCGATATGTGTGTGCGGGCTGTATGGTGGTAGCGCGTGCGTGTACGTGTATGTGTGTGCGTGTGTCGAGGTAGTGCTTCGTTACGAGGGAGGCCTCTGTGTGTGGGTCTAGAATGTGTCCTTGGCCGAAGTGCGTTGACCTTCCGCCGTGGCCGCGCGATGGTGTCCAGACTTCTACTTAGAGCGGGCTAAACCTCTGCCGCGAGAAGTTGGACCTTCCTCGTTCTCCTCTCGTGGTTTCTATACTTTCCTCCGGTCGGCTGGAAACGCAACTTATATATGTATTATAAAGCCTCGACATTTCGAGCCGCGGCATTTTTTTATTCGAAGCTTTGTGCTTTCGCGACAATTTCTCTTATGTTCGTACAGTTTCACTAGATGAATAATTTTTTTTTTTTTTTAAATATAATTCTACAGAGTGTGTTTAAGAGTTTTTTTATTTCTTTATCGAATAAAAATGTATAAATATTATTTACATAAAGATTTTCTCTTTTCGACTGATTACAGCGAAAGGAAGAAATTGTATAGATTTTAATTCGCGAATAATTTATCCGTTGTTGGTGAAACTGGATATTAGATACAGATGTTAAATGATATTGTACGTCGTATATTAATATTTCAGTAAGACTACTGTCCACTCTTGATATAAGTACTCTAGAAACGTTGATACTTTATTGCAAAAGTGTCGCAATGACGATACCGCGTACATGTATATTATACAGCAACAGCACAACGCACACGCAACTGGCTACGAAATAAAATATTAGTTATCGATTCAGTTATAAAAAGTGTGCCAAATTATTTTAATTCAAAAATATTCATTATTCTTTTTCGACGTATAAATATTGGACAAATTTATGTGTAATCGTATGAAAGAAAAAAACTTGTAATTAATAGTTCACTTAAAGGTCGCGTAATCGCGTTAAAATGAATAAAATATAAATAATGAAGAGAGAGAGAGAGAGAGAAAGAGGGATGTAAAAAATATTCTTCTTCGTGCTCGGTGAGTTATGCAAATAAGAGGAAGTCCGATGTGTTTTGTGCTACCTCGCGTGCTACTGCCGATGCGATATATCCGACCTACGTGCATTTCGAAGGTCGATAACCGCACGAGAGCGAGAGGGAAATAAAAAGACGACGCGCGGGCTTAATATTCGATCGGCGCTATAGACATTCGCGGAACGGCTCGTCTCCGCGAACGGAGAGTGTGCGGCGCTGTCGCCTTGCACTTGAATTAAATCGAAAGTGGTCACATAACGGGCATCCACCTCGCGTACCTGTTGTATCCGTGCGTGGCCGGGAATGTCACTTCCGTGAATATTAATGGTGCAGAAATGATCATTGATACGGTCGCGCGATGTGGAGATTAGTTCCGATGTGTTCTCCCTCGGGAAAGAGATTAGAAAAAAATAGTGCCCAACAATTTAATTTCCGACAGAGAGATATCCCTTGAGGTTTAAATTAAAGAAATTTTATTTATTTAATTTCAATTGTATGAGAGAGAAAGAGAGACAAAGAGAGGTCAAATCAAATAAACAAACTACATTTTCTTTCGTGCAAAGCAAATTTATACGGTAATAAATCAGACGCATCGTGCGTGATGAATAAAAGATGCGTCACTCTTAATTACACGAACGCGAATTACATAAAACCAGTTTTAATCGCGTTTCGTATCGCGAAAGAGGAGTCAAACGGAAACCGATTTCCATGACTTCGCAAGAGGATATATGTCATCTTGCGGTAATTTGCAAATTGCGAGAAGTTTCGATGATTCAATAAATGAAATGTAAGAATTGTTTGCGGTTTATATATACGCATCGAAAAGGACGTCGCGATATGTCATTAAAAATGTCGCATTAAAAGATAATGTGTGATATCGTAATTCGTCAAAACATTTATTTTTTAAATTATCCAAAAGTTATTTGCAACTTATTTTACAAATTATGAGAAAATACATTTTAATATGTCATATATTATATTTAATATGCTACATATATTTTTATTTCTATTATTTTTCTATTTATTTAATTACATTTTTTTTTTATTTCTGCACAGACTTATATTGACATATTATAGTATATATATTCTATTTGTATGCAATATATCTCAGTACGTTGTATGAGTTATCACATTCTACATAATGCGATCTTCGGAAATGACTTTACTGTTATGCCAATCAGAGCGTCGAGCGACTTGAACCGTAATATTACCAAGGGTTAAGTGCAAGAATGAAGAGGGAGGGAGAGGGCTTACAACACCTTGTTAAAGTTATGGCGTTTCCCATACTGTTCGTACACACCTGCGCGCATCGGAAGGCTGGAAATTCCTCCGGTGCAATTAACTCTCGCCGGTCTCTATCTAGAAAAGGCTGACGAAAAAAAAGACGAGCGAGGGAAACTTAAAGATGCGTCAATCGTCGCGAGATTTTCCACCTCTGTTCGACAAGTCGCTACTCTTACATCTTTACCGCGATGGAAATCATCACATACATTTTGTTTCCAGCTTCCTCGAGGTAACGGAATTAAGTTACGTAATTTATCGGCGGCGACCGTTCGCGGTTACGTCGCCGCGCGTGAATTATCTCACGCTGCACGCGCGCGATGCGAGATGAAAAAATCCGAGCAAAAACTATTAATCGCTATTTACGATGGACGAGAATCAGCGCGGAAGCGATTCCATCAATGCGCCGACACGTGCGTAACGATCGTATATTTCAATACATAGATGTGTTCGCTAACGAACGGAATTTTAACCATATACAGATATATATTTTTAATATATTATATTATTTTATATATATATTTATAATATGTTAAGAATATATATGCTTGTAAAAATAAAATAAACGATAACAAAATATGATATACCAATATCAATTGACTTCAAATCTCCCGTTAAGCTGTCGTTAAGAAATTTTATATCCGATAATAATCACACATTCCACGTGTAACAATGAATATATATATAATTACGTGAAAATGACTCACACGTATTGTAATTACTATACAATGACTCGCTGTATGATGAAGATTCCTTTAGATTCTCTAATCGAGGATGAGGCTGCATCGTCCATCCACGGGTCGTGATGCAAGAAAATTGCGATTATGACAGCGAAATTGAGAACGTGTTATTAGATTATTTGGCGGCTGGTGGGGAAACGAATGGAAATATAGTGACTCACAGATTGCCTCATCGTCGATGATACGCTTATCGGCTCTCGGCACAATAATCGCGGGGGCAAAGCAACGCATTCTGATTTATTGAGGAAGGTCGAGGCAGGTGCCCCGCAGGTGTCGAAACCAAGAGTGTCCTTTCGTTTGATTAAGAAATCTCTTTATGTGTCGCAAGTAAATTAAACAACGTCGACATTTATTACGTTATTTTATATCGCCTCGTTTCCATCGCGCGAGTATTTATACACAGTGTTAGTTACTTTTATATTACAAAAGAAGTGTTGGTTCGTATGAAACCGGTGACCTTCTTTCCCAGAATATTTTACATTGCTTTTATATCGAATAAAATTGAGAAATCTTTCAAACGTTTTTAACTTGGACAAAACTCGATAATTATCTCATAGGGTCTTTAACGTAGAAATCTATGGACGCTCTTCGAGTTTTCCTAGCTCGTCTTGGCTCATCGTCGTGGCTCTCGTCCAAATGGAGTAACTCGCGAATTTCACGATCCTAATCCCACGTAAAATTTCTCCACCGTATGTATATATGATGATGATTCCGCGAATCGTCGTTTCACCGATACGTCGTTTGAGAATAACATGGTCGAGCTTAACCTACGACAGTATTATAGCACTTAACAATGACGGAAGCCAAGTATATATAGCCCCGATCGCGTTGTAAATAACATCGTAGATCACTTTTCAAGTGCCGCGTCTAAACTTTCTATTTATTATGTCATTTGCGATATTTAAAATCGGCGTCAGAAGCAGATATCGGAGGAAGAGAGAGAATCTTTCTATTAAAGCACGAGCGCGATAACGTTTACGTCGCATATTTGCGAGTGAATTCGTGGAATACTTAGGAGCACTTTATACCACGCGTATACGTGCGTCCCATCTTTCGTATTTATTTACCATTTCAACCTACGCGATGCCATAAAGAGAAAGAGAGAGGGAAAGAGACGATATCTTGAAACGGCGAATAATCTATGATGATAAATAGCATGAAAGGAAAGAAATATGCGCGCGAATAGAACATGGAACGACCATTAACTTAAAGTAACAGGTTGGCACTCGGCTGTTCTTAACAAGGTAACGCAGTCGCGCGTTTGCGGTCCCGCTTTCCACTGATGGTTGACACCTGGATCTCGTTACATCGTCACGCTCTTTCGGCAGACTAATGGCGTATCAGGGCGAGGAAATTTCTCAGCGCGTCTTCCTTTTTCTTCTCTCGCGCTCTCTCTTTCTCTCTCTTTGCAGTGCACAAAATTGCATTCGTAAAGTACGCGGCTGGAAAACGCGCCGCGAATCGCGCGTTCTACTATCGGCCGCGGCCAGTGTTGCGCAATCGCGGATGGAGCTTACCTACGTTATATGGGCCAGGGACAAGCTCGTTTCACATTGTGTCACGATTTGCGCCGCAACTCGCGCGAGCGCGCGGTTCTTCGCCACGCGAGATTCTTTTGCTTCCATGTAAAGTATAAGCGCGAGTAAAACGAGTTTATCGCGACCGCGGGAGAGAAGGCTGCAATCGCGCCTTCTATTAATCACTATTCGTCATAGTTTCCTCAACGAATCTGGAATTTTGATCCTTTTCAGCAGAATCGATTTCTTTATCGGCGTTGAGTGTCTCGGCAAAGTGAGTCAATTAAATCTCATATACAATTCTTTTTTTTTATGTAAATTTTATTTAAATTCTTAATTTTTCAAAATTGCTTTATCTAAAAGATAGTTTATAGCTATATCAAGTCTCTTCATCAATTTTTTAGACGTGTGACAATTTAGACAGATCAAAAAAATTTTTTTTAATAATATACAATGTTAATATTTATTATAACATTATTATTATATTAATTTTAATACTATGATAATATTATGGGATTTTTTTTAAAGATTATATATACAATTTTTACAAGTGGAGTTGATCAGTTTCGCTTCTAAGAGGTTCATAAATGAATAAAACATGTGTCAATGTAATTTTAATACATAAAAGAAATGTTTGCATTTCTAATCCGTGTTATCCGGATATTATCGCGTGTAAATTTTTTCTATTTATTTGCCACAGTATATTGTTTCGTTTCCGGCGATAACATCGTCTAAAGGTCAGATTCGGGATCCCTGTTGTAATGCGTTAACTCCTCTCGCCCGGAGAAGCACGCGTCGAATTTACGAGTCGCCGGCGGGAACGAATGACTTCCATATTTTCCAAGGAGCGCGTTGAAGTTCGCGCGTTAATTGTCGCGCGATTATTAACGCGACCTCCCGAAAAACCTCGTCGTCGACGAATCGCGGCGACTCCCAGTTGCTTCACGGGACATTTAATAAAATTGTAACGCGTATTTCGTACGCGCGTCCTCCTTTTTTCCAGTTGAAAGCCGCGTGTTGTTAACGGCAAGAATCAGAATTTATTTTACCAAACATTAGAGAGACAAAAAAGCCGCGAGTTGGAAATATTTTAATTGAAAAATTCCCGGGAGAAAAGATAGAGCCGAGAGATGAATCCGGACATGTTTTACGGTTGTAAAAATATGCGGTACGTTATTCTTTCGCTCCGTTATTCTTTCGACGTAAAATAAAACGCGCGTAATAAATGCAACTATATATGATACCTGCCCGCGAAAGCTGTGAATTTTAAACAATAAAATTTGTCCTGGCGTGTTCTGCATATTCTCGATCTCGTAAACATATTCGTCTCTTTCAAGGATATCTTGAGACAGAAATCTTTGAATGACTCTTTAAGTATATCGAAGGTTCGCCAAATGGGGAAATAACACAACAAGTACTCCATAATTGTCCCTTTCGTTTCGTCCGAGTCTGCGGACCACTCTTAAGAAAACTCGTTCAATGAGAGCGGCGAAAAGAATAAGAAGCGCGCAAGTGAGAGGTGGCCGGGAGAGAGGACCTGTTTCTCTCCGCGGAGAGGAAGAAGCGGAACAAACACGACGGTGTGTGTCGCTCCTGGGTCGGTGGCGCGGGGCGAAACACAATGTCGCATTGTAGCCCTTGACGGGCCGTTAACCCAGGTCAGCGAGTGCATTCGCACACGCGACACACGCGTATATATCCCTCTCTATGCCGGTTCTTCTTCCTCGCATCTTCGTCTTCGTCTTCGTCTTCGTCTTCGTCTTCGTCTTCGTCTTCGTCTTCGTCTTCGTCTTCGTCTTCGTCTTCGTCTTCGTCTTCGTCTTCGTCTTTGTTTCTCAGATACGCGGACTCTCGTCAGTATCGATCACGCGGCTTAAAAATAGTAGTGAATATAACAGTTTAGAATGAAAGGAGAAAAGAATCGCGATTGCGAAGAATCGAACCGTCTATATATGATGGAGCAGAAACTCGATTATTTCGAGATAATAACGATTTCAGTTCTACGAAGGAAATGAAGAGAGATGGTAATTTTCTCTCCATGAGAGAAAACTTGTTTTTTTTTTTTTTTTAATTCGAGCGAGGGTCAGGTTTTCGCGGCACGAAAGGGTTAACGCGAGCCGGTATTCGCGTTCACTTAACACGCGGCTTCTCGGCGAAGCGTGTCGAGATGCTTCGTCCGGGTTTCCTGCCGGGTCTCACGGCCGGAATTCTCCGCACCTGCATCGCAACTAACTTTGTAGTCGGAGCTTATTTTCCGGTATACGTCCGCGCATGCGCAATAATACCGCTAATTATTAATTACACCATACGCAAATATACGCGCGAGAGATCTTTTCGACAAATCTATACGGAAGACTCTGTCCAAAGACGACTTTTTTGCATTCTTTCGGAATAAACAGGATAATATCGCGGCGAATTTTGTTGCATCGATAAAGATCGTCTTTGGCATATTTCTTTTTTTTATTCTAACGCTCGTTATGACCTCCCATTGTTTCGCGCGCACTTTTCCACGGTCTCGCATACCCTTCCTTCTGACGTGATTGCGAAAACTCGCGCGCGATCGTTCGCATTAAGAGCGCCACTATATAACGTGTACCGGTGTCGTAATCATTTAAAGCCACCGCCTGAGGTATGTCTATGGCCGGTGAACGCCGAGGCATTCGAGCATCTCTTTCTCTTTCTCTCTCTTTCTCTCTTTCTCTCTTCGTTGCCCCTCACGTCTCGTAGCTTATTGCCATCCCGAGCAGATTTACTGGGTACGCGTATCCTCATTATGAACACTGGTATTCGGACATTAGTGTATCAAACGGTACATTCATTCTTACGACTGTCCGTGGATAGTCGAGTGTCGATTATGCGTAGTAATTGGAGGGACTTGATAGCCAGAGGAGCAACGGTTAATCGAAATTATATAGTGTGTCTTTGATTGGAAGTGGATTCTCTCTATCTGCACGATTGAACTTTTTTAAAAGCTTTATTCTTACACCTGAATCTTAACTTAATCGTTTAAATCCTTTAACGAAACTTTGAATAATTAGAATCCGTGGATTATTACGCGAAATAATTACTTCTTTAATCTATGGACTTATTAAATTTCAAGGAATTTAGAGTCATGTGTATATTTACAGATCTTTAGAAATTTTTAAATCCTTTGATTTATGATTTGTTGTCTTGGGACTTTGACTTTTTAAACCTCGCTATCTTTAGATCTAAATCTGGAAATCCTTTGAAATTTCAGACACTTTCAGTTTTAAAGCCATTGTTTCGACAAGGAAGAGAGAAACAAGGTTAAAAAAATATACACTCAAGAAAGAATAATGACCCTCTCGATCTTTTCTGTTTTAAGATAAAATAATGCTTTCAAATGATGTAGTACTTTCTGGAATGGATGCTGTATAGCGCCGCGTAGAAGTCTCGTAACCGAGAATCGCTTTATAAGCATTACGTGACGATGCACCAGTCAGCTTTCGCTGCAAACAGCAGCAGCGACTTGGTTGCACGAGATCTTAGCGCATAACTTTAGAATTCATTGTCTCCGTTGGTCTCTGGCGGAGAAGTCGATGGCGTGGGCGAGATGCTTGCACGTTCGTGGTTCTGTGTGTGTGTGTGTGTGTGTGTGTGTGTGTGTGTGTGTGTGTGTGTGTGTGTGTGTGTGTGTGTGTGTGTGTGATGTGGGCGTCGACCCGATCCTCCTCTCGAGAACGGCATTTCCCGCGCGATATATACCCGCGTGCGCGCGTATTTCTCCTTTTTTTTCGCTATCCTGCCGAATGAAGCTGAATAAGATGTTCCGACTCTCGATAGAGAGGGCACTTATCGACTCCTCCTTAATCCTCCGTCGACGTTTCACTCGTGTTTCTCGTGACTTCTACTTTGCATCGTTATCCTGTATAAGTGCCATGTCCATGTCGTCGTGATTAACGGTGCAATTTCGAGTAAACGAGTCTTCATCCGCGTAAGAGATGTTTTTCCTTCGCTAATGAACATTACATAATAGTAATTCGAAGTAAATTCTCGCTAATCGAATCCAAGTCTCATCTTCGATCCGAAAAGTGTCTATCGTGTCTTCTAAACCAGTTTCGCTTTAAAACTCATCTCGTTCTTGCACGGACGAACTAAACAGTCCCGAGAATCGACAGACGACCTTTGTGCCTTGACACACAAGTTTTGTTACTGTTTATAGCAAATAGCTGTATAACAGTGTGTAGTATTATTAAAGCATTTGTTGCGGATGTCTCGTATTTTTATTATCCATTGTTTAGAATCGGCTGGGCACACTGTGTGTTGGACCCCCGCTGGTTCTAAACATTGTAGGATAACAAGAGTAAGTCGTTCAAACAGCTCAATAATTCGAAATAAAGAATAAACTGTTTCGGGAGCAGGAAATTCGCTTTTCAAACTTTTTTCCCTCCGAAACAAACGCGATTGTTCCAGAGTAAGTTGCCGCCCTTTCATGAAAAGTCGAAAACTGCAACAGAAGATCGAGATTTTAATTACTTAACTTCCGCACTGATCCCTTTTTTTTTTTTTACCCTTTTGGTCTTTCTTCTTTGAAGCTTAGTCCTCCGATCGACCGGCTCGTTTTTTTGAAATTTTAATCAGCATCACTAGCAGTGATCTTCCTCCTCTCCGCGATCCGTCGTCTAAGGTCGGAAATAAAGACCACATCGAGGCGATAAGAACGACGATAAAGGGGTTGATAAAGTCACGAGGAAAATCTAAGAGCTCCCTAAGAATTAAGCCTGTGTTACTACGCTTAAAAATTTTCACTCTATTACAGTAAATGCAGTAGAATCATGATTAAATTCACGATTATAAGAAATAAAAGAAAGAAAAAGATAAAAATTATTATTTTTATTATTTATTCGATAATAAGTAAAGTTCAAAAGCTAATTTTTTTTACGGAAAAAATAAACATGTGAAATAACACAGAAATGCGAATGATTGAGAATTATATAGATTTACATTTTACATCTCTCAACAAAGTTAAATCAATCTAAATAAATTCTAATCTAAACAACTTTCTTGAAAGATTAATTTCTTTTACAGATATAAAGATATAGCAAGATGTGTGACATATATTAATTAAAGATGGAGAGACGAGTTTCTATTTTCATCTCTCTCTCTCTTTCTCTCTCATTCGCCGGGCGAAATAATTTCCTCCCAGCATGCGGCAAATTCCCGACCGCGATCAACATACACGACATAGCCACTTTCGTGACCGGAATAATTTCCATGTCAGTCCCTCGCGAGGCCGTCCTTAAACAAACCGATTGCCTAAATAGGGATTAATTAGGGGGACGATTCTCTCTTCGCAGCAAAGGGACAATTCGCGGGCGAGTCGGCATTCCTTTTTTTCCAGACGATACGCGCGCAGGCCGGATGTAACTGTTTGCACGCTACGGTGAGTGACTTCCTCTTCGAACTCGAGCTCGGGTTGAATCGCTGAAGAGATTTTATAATACCGGAGAAATCGAACATAAGCGCGAAGAGTGACACTATAGCTTCGCAATAGACGAGTCGGATGATCGATCGATCGTATGGTGACGCTAACAGTTATTAATTCCATCTTGGAAATATTTATTCCGTAATTATCGATCGTCAATGCGCCATAAATAATCGTCGCTTCGTAATTCTTTCGCGAGTCTTTCATCGATTCGCTGAAATTGTCGATGTCACGGATAATTAGCGTTATTGACAATTATTAATTATGCAACACAGAGAGATTGAGAGAGAGAGAGAGAGAGAGCACGATTGTGTAAACGTATATGAACGTAACTTAAATTTTTTTACATATATTTTTTCGCAATTGGAACGAATTCGAATTTAATCGATGCTTATTTTCTCACTCATTATGAAACGCAAATTGCCTCTCGAGTAGAGTATCAAAAATAATTAAAGGTTACATTAACGTGATTATAGACGGACACATTGTCCGCGGAATCGTCGAGTTTCGTCGATTAACACGTTTGTTTCGCACACACCGAGAGAGAGAGAGAATAAGGACTCTGGCGCGCTTAAAACGGTCCGTCGATATCGTTTCCCGGCGCACCCGGCTCGACGTGAGAATACAAAGGGGATTTACCGGCGGGTAAGTTGCGGTATACGGGGGCGTCACCCTTCCCCCGGAGCTTTTAGCTCCCCTTTGTGTTTCCTCTTCTGACGAGACAAACTCCAGGAGTACGGGCGAATTATCGTTTGATTTGTAAATCAAACGCTCGGACCGCGGAAAATTGAAGAGAGGACGCCCTGACAAAATATTTTATCGTTTCGCGACACAAAGGCGCCGTTAAACGATCTCCGTAATCGGGAACCGGTTCATCGATCCGATCCGAATAGATCACGATGAATATTAAAGACGTTGCACGTTTAAATTAAATGTCTGGAAGATTATTTCTGAAAAATAATCACATTACAAGATTGAAAGAGACAGAGAGAATAATTTTACAAAAATACAAGTCAGGTGTAGCAAAACGTACCAGAGTGTTCGAGCACTCGCGAATCCCGCGCAATCTAAGGAACTCTCATATACGCGTATCAAAACTTACGGATCTATGGATCTAACGATCTATGGATGCGTGTACACGCAACGTTTCCTGAACTCGTTAACTATATACAGAAGAGAGCTGAAACTCTCATTCCTGTACATCATTTTTCTTCGGCAAACTTCCTGCGGCAAAGATAGAATCGTAGTACACGTCACGTACGCGAATTAGTACGTCTTCTTTTCTCCTTCTTTATTATTAACGCATACTTTCCGATAAGCAACACCGTTTCAGGATGGGACGAAAATTCTCTCCCGTCGATCGTCGATCGTCTATGCAAATATTATGCAAGAGCGGCGGCGCGATCGTTCGATTTGCTTGTCTGTTATGTTCCGCGAGCGGCTTATGCAAATAACGCGCCGTATGCAAATCGTCGCCGTGGACTTAATGCGTGCTCGCAGTCACGCGTGTCCATCTCGTCGGACCCCATCGTTCCTTTCATTCTCGCTTTCGCAATTATCGCAGCCGACAACTCGACAAATGTCATCGATCGCGAATATCGATCGTCATCATCGCGCAAATATATTACCTGACAATGGGATGAGAACAGATGGCTAGAAACATATATATTATCCGCTAGATTTGTTTCTTTGAAGAAACAAAGGTCTTAGAAAATAAAGATTCTAATCTAATTAATTAATTGTACTTCGAGATCTTATTCTTTTAAATAGAATCTCGCGAAAAGAATCAGTTAATAATAGCGACTGTTTTAATAAGTGATATTTTAAAATGCATCTTATAATGTTACAAGCGAGACAAATTAAGCAATACATTTTGTTCAAGAAATATCTAAATTTGATCAAGAGTCTTGTTCATTTTTATATCTGAATTTATTATATCTTAAAGGTAAGCAAGCGTAACATATGTATATATAATTTTGAATTTACATATTAATTACGACAAGTCTTATCACCATAATCAATAGAGGAGCAAAGTGTTTTCACTGTGAAGGTCAGTGAAATATTCACTGATCTTTGATCAAATCTTGTCTCTTCTTTAATCAGCGATATTTCCGCCGATTCAGTTTAAGATAACAATATATGTATATAAGTGCCGGAAGCGACGCGTCTCGGAAATTTCGCTTCAGCGCTGTTGTTACTAACGTATATCGTGCGTATATGCGTAAAACAAGCCGCATTTTATGTCACCCTCGTATCACTTCGCGTCACTCTCTTGTCACTCACGCTATTGCGCGATATATTTTCTGTCTGTTCCGCTACTAGATATATCCTTGCCTCGCCTCCTCGCCGTGTTGTTTCTATGCCCACATCACGTCACGCATTGTTTAGTATCAATGCTGTGCCACTTCGCGATACTTCGCGTGTCTCGTGTGTCACTTTATGTCGCTTTCGCGGCATCTCCCGTTACATCGGTGTGATTTCCTGTCTCGTTACGTCCGTTCCTTTACGCGCGATTCTCTTCTGTTGTATCGCTTCTGTTCCCGTAAGGCGCTTCTTTCCTCGTTCCTTTCTTGTGCCGCTTTTACGCGTGTCGCTTCTCAACGGCTTTCTTATCTCATTCATATCATCGTCAGACCCTGTACTAGGAAAACGTTCTGTATAGCTTGAAAATGATACTACTTCGACATAAAACACGCCTTAAAAAAGTCTCCGCTATAACAATTTAAGTAAAATATTAGATAAATATCAAATAAATAAAATATATTATAATTAATTATGCCGACACACTTGCATTTTCGTAATTCACTCGATCTCTTTGAATATTTCCGAGTACGACGCATCGACGTACATATAAATCGGCCTTTACATCACGTGCTCGAGCCTTTTATCCCCTGCCCCTTCCTTCCCCGTCATTAATTGACCCGTACCCTTGGCATCACAATTTCCGAAGGACGTGCGCGCGGGCGATAATTATAGGAGAGAGAAAAAAAAAAGAGAAGTGAGGAAAAAGGGCGAGCGGCCGCCTCTCGAGGCGGAAGTGACCATAACAGGACGGAAACGCCCTCGCGTTACGTCACGAGCGGGCGTCGGTCGCATCGAACGCATCGTGCACGCGCGTGTCGCGCGAGCGGCAATACGTCACTTGTTACAAGTCGTATACTACGATATACCGGCTTGTGTGCTCCGTCTTCGGAGTCGGGGCACTTTCGTTAAAGCGTGTTACACCGTATACTCGCATCAAATTGGATGCAAACAAGTGCTGCCTCTCTTACAACGCATTTATCCGCGTACTTGCACACACGCACACAGCTGTCAATTATTCAATTATTTCCCTCCGTGAAAATCTAAGGAAAATTATTTTTTTTTCTTCTCTCTTTCTTTCTTCTCTTTTATCGTTTTTCTCCCCTCGTCTCCCTTAAACTGTTCTTTTCTCTCTGATCGCTATAATGCCCGGAATACGGTCATCTGTGATACTTATATAAGGTCACAGTACCCATTCCGCACTGCTGTGTCGCTATACCATGCACTGGGTGTTCTGAAATAATAAGACTCAGATCTATTTTTTCGAAATAAAAGCTTTAGAGACATAAATTCAACCAAAAATAAGATTTCACAGTATCATCCCTTATTTAAGATTCAATCATATTAAATCATATTATATCAACGTTTTATGTTTCAATTTTAGTATACAATGAAAATACATGCAGAGTCACAGCGAGAAATTAGAATTGCATCGAATCGTGTCAACATATATATATATATATATATATATAAATTAGCGCGAGATATTCTCTCGCATAAAATAAACAAGCCACGTGCAGCGGCTTGCATTCTTGCGCCCAAACGCGCGTCTTTAATGAGGCCGAGGTTGGGAGAGACGAGTTGGTTCGCGCATACTCTTCTCTTCTACCTGAACTGTGTATGCGCGCGCGTGCATACACGGTGACTCAACACGAACCGGATCGTGCATCGGTCGACGACAGGGGGAAGAGAAGGGAAGGAAGGGAGCCATCCCATCCTATAGGATCTCCGGCGGGATAAACCGACCCTCCCGGTCATCGCCATCCCTGTCGAATAACTCCCTTTCCCTTCGTCCCTTCTTGTCCCTAAACTCTTCGCTTTCTCTCTTTCTCTCTATGTTTCTATCTCTCACCCCGACACGTATGCACTATGTAGAGACCCCTTCACAATTCGGTTTCCAGTCTTCTCCGTGCCGGGCCACGGGATAGATATAGCACAGCACGCGCTATCCCTCTTCCTCTCTCTCTATACGGCCCCCCTTATATAAAGTTCGAACTGGCTTCGATCGTATATAGCGGGACGGACGCGCGTTACTGCGTTTTACGTTAAACGCATTCTATGCGAGCGAGGTTCTTCTCCTCGAAAGTTATTCCGTGGCGCGAATGAATCTCTTAATGCTAGGAGAAAGCTATACAATTGTCCTCGTGGTGGAAATTAATTTCAACGTGATTGCTTGCCCTGTGATTGGTGATCGTGCCGATGGCACGTGTGATTAACTCGTGTCCGAGGCGCCGGAATAGTGTTCGTGATTGTTGTTGATAATCGAAATCACTGGTGAAAGGTCTTATATATGTTTGTGGCATATACGTGTTCAAAGTTTCGAAGAATAATCCAATCGAGACAGAGAAATTTGTCGCTTCGAGCAGAGTTTCGTAAGCAAAGTGAAATTTTCCAAAGCCCTCCGAATATCTTCGCTTTTCCACGTTTTTCGTCCTGCATTGATGGATGACGGGAGCCAGCTGTTGCGAGAAGGGTGAGCCGTTTCGAAAGGTCGTCGCGAGCTATTTCATCGATCGATTGCACGCCATAAAGGGTGTACAAAGCCCGAAGACTCGTCTCCTTCGAACGTGGCATGGTGCAAAAGTAAGCGTTTTCACGTTTCATTTTATTCCAAGTATACACGTACTTATTACGATCCGACAATCGGCATTTTATATCATCGAAATGTTTATCCTTTCACCGATATCTTCGACAATCAAGTTGACATAGAGTGTACTAAACTATATACATATTAATTTCTCTAAAATTACTTCTATGTGGCAAGATGTTTAGAAAATTTAAGAAATTTTATCAACTCGAGCAATTTTTTTCTGTAACAATAAGATCAATAAAATAGTGTATAAAATAGATGGAGAAACAAGACAGACGCAATTAAAATTCGGATAAAGTCAAGCCTGTATTCGACAATAGAAGGTTGACGAGAGATTACGGTTGTCACCGTCTGTCGTAGCATTCGCTACTGTGTATCGATCATAATATAGTCGACGAGAACCAGCATTGTCTACCTACCTACCTACCTAACCTACCGGTTTTACAATTTAGAAGAACCACGTTGCCGGTGAGGAATCGAAATGCTGCCATACCCCGGCTTTTCCGACTACCCTAAACCAATAAAAGCCACCCCCTCCTTCGCTTGTGCTCTGCCTGCCGTTCGTTCGTTCGTTCGTTCGTTCGTTCATCTTAAGAGAGTGCAGCTGTTCCTGCCTGGCTCGATCTTTTTCTATTTCCACCAGCATTAGCTTCGACATACAGGGGCTTCTTTCCTTAGCAACTTCGACACTTTACCGTGTTTCAGAGGAAAATCGACGAAAATGTTGGCGTTTAACGGCCTGTGAACTCCAAATTGTCCGCGAAATTTGCTTTAAAATCAAGTGGCGAATCTATGAAATGGGTAATTTCAATTGTAATAGATTTTAGAATGTGCATTCTGTGCTAAGATAAAAAGTCATTATTCATAGTCTTGGAATGTTAAATATCTCGATGATTAAACGTTAAATTGAAATTCCGTGAAAATCGACTAAAAAACGGAATAAATAATACAAATAGTATTATAATAAATAATACTATTATTAAACAATTTCACAAATAAATATATATACAGAGAGAATTTTCTTTTAGAGTTTACCCTGAAAATCATGGTAATCGTGGGACAATATATGGTATGGAAAGAATTTTATGAGAATTTCTCTGATTAATATTTATCACAATAAAAATAATAATATCTAAACTGCATAGTAAAATTAATCAAACATATTTTATATTTTATTGTGATAGATATTATTTTTATTGTGATAAATATTAATCAGAGAAATTCTCATAAAATTCTTTCCATACTGTCTCACGATTACTATGATTTTCATGGTAAATTCTAAGAGAAAATTCTCTCAGTGTATTTATAAATTAGAAGAGTAGAGGAGTTATAGAAATAGATAAAATTATTTATAGCACGCTATTTCATATAAATCGCTGCGTATAAATGCAGCGCGCGAGAATATATTCGAACACAGAGGTTAAAGATTATAAAAATTACTCGGCACGCAGACTTTATCGGCAAAGTTCCGCTTCCCCCTAATGTTTAAGATCTAACGGCGCGCAACATATTTGCATTCTCGTAATTTGACTTTTGTTATGCACGATTATTGCAAGCGCGCGTCGTCTGATTTTCTCTTTACTCTTCTCTCTCTTTTCCTTTTTTTCGTATGAAAAATAATATCGTATCTTGCGGTGACGCGAAACTCGCGTACTCGATTTCGAATTCCACCTTCGAGAACTGGCAGCATGAGAGACGGCAGAGGATGATGTTTAGGATATTCGAGGATCTTTCGGGGGGACCATAGTATATCTCTCTACGATCTTCTCCGGGTTCCGACCTCGGCGTAATTCCGAATTCGAAACGCGTACACGCAGGTCGGGGCGATGTATCACGACGGTCGCGTTTTATCTTTCGTGGAAATTGTTAACGAAATTACACATCAAACGTTATCTCGTGTAATCCAGTCGGGATCCTTTTCTGAATCCTATATGAGACACTTCCGAACAGCTGCGTCCATAATTCGAAATAAAAAAATATATGAATATGTATATAGCGATATATAAAGGTCCGATATCATAATTATCGCCCGCATCCTGGATCAATTACTCTTATAGCTCAATATGTTATTACCCTTCCTGTATCGTGGACTAATTACTCTTCCGTCGATTATTCATTTGCTATACAATATATACTGAGGGATATGTATGTACATCGCATTGCAAATATTGCATAATTCAAAGATTCAAAGACGATATGCGCAAGGCGGATGTGATATAGATCTTAATTGCGATTGTATTATAAAATTGATTACTATACTTTAAAATATTTGTACAAGTACATATATATGAGGATAGCCTGCGATATATCGTATCAAGGTTTTATAAATATTTAACAAATAATTTATTTAAATTATAAAATATCTCACTCACTTATTCTTTCTATCTTTTATGACTTTATTCTCGTGATATCACTTAATTTTATACTTAATTTTTATTACTTTAAATTTTCTATTTTTTTATATTTAGAGCGGAATACGGAATAGCAATTTGCGAGACTCAATACGGTTTAAATGCGATTTTACATCGTCGTATTAAACCAATTACAAACTTGATTCACTGTTGCCGCAAAACTCGGCAAATCACATTTCGATATTTGCGTATCGAACGTATGTCATCGATGTGCTTTTTATCTTTTTTTTTCTCACCTGGCCAGTTTGAAGTAGTGGACTGGTGCGAGCCGCGGGCAAGGTTCTTCCTTCGTCTCGATAATGAACTTGCGAAAGTTTCGGAGCGACGAGGACGAGAGACCCGAAGGGTCTCTTCGACCTCAAAGTAATGACATCGACGAGAAGAAAAAAGAAAGTGCAGAGACTCCCGCGCTCCATTGTTTACCTCTGTTCCTTTCTCTGTTTCTTTTCGCGCTAGAATGCGTCGAATTTGAGACAAGGTTACTGTGTCGTTACCGAAACGCACTGCAGAGTTTGGCAGGCTACTGGCTACTGGGGATAACGGAAGAAGAGAGATAAAACCCGAACGGAACGAAAATAAACGAGCCGGCAGCACGAAGTGACACGCGCTTCACGAAAGGAGGGGTCGTACTCGAAATTGGCCCTGCAGTTCGATTTTTCACCGATGGACACTGAAGTTTCAACGCTGGAGTGGCTCTAAAATTCGATAGTTGTCTGTCTAGCCGGGGTGATATACGATGGTACCTTCACCACCAGATATATCTATTTTTGGTTTGGAAATAGAAAAAGGGATTAAAATGATTTTTGTATTTTTCGTAATTTCTAAAATTTATTTAAAATAGATATTATAGAGAAAAATTTTCTGTGTTTTGCGTTGATCAACTTTATATTCGGCTGATGCAAAGTGCAAAAGATTTATTACACTCTGATCGAGATAAAGTGATATTTTTCTCAACCGCATATTCTTACAATGTACATACGCGAACGACGGGGATATAACTTTAGTAAACGTACGTACTATATGTACAACCGCGTTCGCGTGGCATTAATTATGGACGGTATGTTTCATGAAGACTCGGGAGAACCCCCGACCTCGACAGCGAGGTCAATTTTCAAGTGAACGACGTCGTTCTTCTTTTACCGAACAAGGGAAAAGAGGGGCAGCGAGGATAATTCCTGCCCCTCAATCTCGCGAAAGGGGTAGATTTCCTTCGCTTTCTCTCGCACCTGCGTGCTTTTTTTCTTTTTTTCTCTATCTCACTGTGTTTTACCCCGCAATATTATACGCTCTTCGTAAAAATCTAATCAATTTGCAAACAAAATATAGATAGATAATTATGGGTCGAAGCATAATTAACGTGGTGAATACTTAATTCGTGGCATTCATATAAAATTCCTTGCTTTTTTTCGCAAAAAACTGATCGCTCGTACCCACAATTTTGCATACGACATGTATACATATTTAAAATATATTTCGAAAATTCGTGTGCAATGTATAATTTGTACGATATAAATATTCATACTTTATTTTATAGCTGCACGTTTAACTTTGCTTATTTGCGCCGTTAATCAATATCCGTCAAACATCTAGTCGGTATTTATTATGTGAAAAACACGTGTGTAGACATCATAATCGATAATCCTGGAAAGTCATATTGCAGCGAAGAGATAATTGCGATGTGACTTAACAAGGAATCGCGGAGATGTAATTTTCTTTCGATATCAACAAACCATTTTTAAAAATTCCCTTTCTGCTTGCAACTTTTCTCTGCTAAGTGCATCTCTTTCGTTCATTACAATTCTTTCCCCGCAACTTTCTCGACACTCTCGCACACATTTTCGCGATCGTACAACTTTCTTGGACTTTTCATGTTATTATGCATTATCTTATGTTACTTATCTTTTTTTCCCCTCCGGCGTTCCTGAAATATTTACGGCTCACGTTCCAAAGTATCGAGATCGCGTTTTATGGAGTGGTAACTATTCGTCGCCTCTTTCTCTCTCTCTCTCTCTCTCTCTCTCTTTTCTTAAATTGCGTGGCGCGATTATAGAGATTATAAACTTCATTTCGCACGACCGCCGATAAAACATAACATTTGCCACGAAGATTCGTTACGCTTGCTTCGTGTTGAGCCTCGTGCAAATATGACCGCCAAGCAACGCATGCATGCATGCATCTGCGATGCTTGGATGGATGCAGCAATTCGCACTTTTTCAGAATCGATGGGAAAAATGGAAGATATAGAGAGTCTCTCTCTCTCGGTTATTTCACGCCGCGCGCGCGTATAACTATATGAATAATGTTGCGTAATTATAGACGTATTTTCAACACGCTCGCACGGATTATTACGAGAATCCTCCCTTTACTTAAATAATCTTACGTAATATATCTAGCATCGTCGCACACATGAAACATCCTCTACACGACTGCAACTTTTCTTCGTTTTGCGAAGATCGATTAATAATCGTCTCGCAATTCAACGGATAGTAATCAATCCGACAAACGGATTGGGAAATTTGTTCGCGCAGACAATTTATTCGATTCGTCGATTTGATTTCTGCACGGAAAAAAGAAAAAGGAGAAAAATAAATATAAATAGCTTCCGAAACGAGGATAGGGAAGGTGAAAGGGGGAAGAGGAGAGCAACTTATACACAGAGAGAGGATGAGTCTCGATGTAAAGGCAACTAATAGAGAAGGAAAAAGAGAGAAGTCGATATAAAAGGAACGGGCGATTAAACGTTTAAACGAAGAAGCTTCTTCTCGAGGCCGTTTCGACACCCCCGCCGTTTCACCTCGTTCTTATCCAAGGATATTCAAATCGGATCTTAACGACGTCGAATCACGCGATAGTCACTCGCGAAACTACGGAAACTCCGCCCACGCAAATTCCGACACGAGAGTCCGAAACAGAGTTTCGCGATCGCCAAATCGGAAAGCGATGGAAATTGGAAATGCCGCCGGATGTTGGCCACGGCACAGGACAGGAAGTCTCAAAAGTGCAACGTGTACATTTGCAACTTCCCGAGAGCGCGTTTGTAACTTTAGACCCCGTCGCTCTTTCTGACGTATGCGGTGCTGGTCCTGGAATAAAACTTTCCGAGAGAGCAAATTGCAAGTAAATATTTTAAGGAAATTTAGATTTAATTTTTTAAGTAAATTAAAGCACGCAAAAGTTGCGAGATAAATAAAATCCGAGAGTTGCAAATTATTTTAATTACTTTTTTAGATTAGAATTTTCAACTGCGATGTAATACGGTTCTATGAAGGCTCGTAAGATTAAATATGCTCGGCACCTTATGCATCGTGTAGGCACTCCTGCGAGAGGACGCGAAATCGCGTGGGCACGTAGACATCTTCTAAGAAACGTGTCTCCATCCGTTATAACAGGTTACAGCCCGCGAACTCTGAGAGTCCGTGTGTCTCTCTCGTAATGTACAACGACCTCGGATATACGCGGTGATCCACGAGTAAACTCGCTTCGCGGGCGCATTAGCATTCTTGCATCTGCATTGTGCAATGTATACAATTTATGTGTCATTTAAACACCTCGATGACAAGCGAATTCAATATAATGCAATATTGCGATATAGTGCAATTCTAAGTGGACAGAATAAATAATAAAATACGTCAATGTGTGTAAGGAAAATTAAAATTTAAACCTTTTTTACAATGAATGTTATCGAAAATATTAAATCGACAGCCGAGTATGATTTACTAATTATTCTTTTTTTTATATCACTTTATTAAGAATAATTTTTCTTTAATTTTCGACCGTGTCTCTAAAGGCAATTGGCATTCTTCTGGAGAGATAACGGGGAAAAACCGCGACTTCTGGGACACCCTGCGTATACGCCCACTGTTCTTACAAGTCGACGTGCTCGCGTATGCGTGGGCGTGTTTGTGTGTGATGTGTGTTATGTGCGATCGACGTAACGGTTATTCGCCGAAAGTGAGTCTCCCGTGTCTTCCGAGTTACTGTCTCTTTCGCGCGCGATTCTTCTCGAGCGTGTCTCGCGTGAGATTTTACTTTACACGCGCCGGTTCATCTTTGTGTTATGCTTGGGGACGGTAATTCGCGATAAACTGAAGGGATCTCGTATAAGAAGTGTCACAAATATCATTATTTTTTTCATTAATAATAAAAAGAATTTAATAAGGAATATCTGGATTACATCCTTATTAAAAAGAACATTAGATATTTCTATTCTCATTTTATTTTCTTTTTCTAATTCATTTTTTTAATATTTATTGTCCCATTTACGTCCTCTCTACTTTTATTCCGGAACCACACTTTCGTCGCGTTTTTTAATATCGGTGGAAAAAAGGGGCGGTCTGTTTCCGTATTGTGAAAAAATTCTAAGCGATCAAGCTGCGAAGGACGAAACGGCTTGCATCGAAAAATGGGAAAAGAGAAAACTAACCACCGCCGCTGTCATTGAATTAAGTGCCACGGTGACATTAGGACATTCAAGGTACAAAGGTCGAGAGATTTTACCGCAAGATTTTATTGTGGCGTTTATACCGAGCAATCTTTTTTTTTCGGACGAAAATGTATGTCGTTGCGCATGTTCGTTCTCTCTCCCCTTTTCGTATTAAACGCGCGGAGAAAGGCGAAGGGCCGCGAGATGAAAGGGCAGCTTCCCGAGGAGAAGAGGGGTAGTAAAAGTCGTATTCGATCCGGAGGGACTGCCAATCAGTCATCTTCCGCCCGAGGGTGATTTTGTTCGTTGTCAGACAGGGGGAGGGTGTCAAGGGTCAGCGATATATATTGGACCGAGTTCTCTTTGCCGTCTATTATTGTCGCCGGGAAACGCGAGGAAAAGAAACGCAACCGAGAAAGGGATTCGAATTTCAACGTGCTCCGTATGGATTTCCTTCTGGAGGGATAAAGACGAAAGGGAAAGATTTACCTTCGAACTCTCGAGGACATGTCAATTCTCGCCGAAAGACAAACTGCAGCTTCGAGAAAATTACAACAGGATATCTACTTCCTGGAAAAACACGAAAAACCTGAAATTTTCAAGGGTTTCTTTTGTAACTAGAAAAATCAGGGGAAAAACTCGAGACTTTTTTTTTTAATTTTTCTCATAAACTTATAAGCTCTTACTTTGTCAACAGTATGGCAACCCACCTAAGCTAAGTTGTTTATTTGTCTAAAATATATTATAAATATAAATCTATCTCTGCTTATATTCTTAACAACATATTGAATATGCGATATATATTCTTTATCGTAATTTTGGTAAATATGCATAATAACGGACCCAGCCCCAATCACCTTGACCTTGACATATGTTGTCAATGATCTAATAATGTTGTGGTAATTTTCAATGATCAAATAATGAAAATGTTATGCAAGTGAAAAATGTTTATCTTATGAAAGTTCCATGTCTATAATAAATAAAATAACGAGAAACATAATATTGTGGAATAAGAAAAAGATATAATAAAATATGACATGTTATCGAATATATTTTTAACAGCTTAATACATACATTGTACATTCTCTCTCTATTCGTATCATAAATTCTCGTTTAATAGCAAACTCAAATATATTTCTTTAACAAGATATACTGCTATATGAAATCATCTCTCATAATATAATATAATATTTATACCTCGTATAATATATTATACGACATATTTTAAAATATTACTGATTTAAACAAACGAGCCACTGATTCTTCTCATTGTCAGTGGTATTTCAGACCGAAATCCGCCGCTTATCATATGATAATACATACGACTCCATTTAAGAGAGCGTAGTGAGATATTAAAACAAATGTTTCTAATCAATACATTACACAATGTCGTACGTACAAAGTGTGTCACCACTCGCTGATGCGTCTGCATTTGCGATAAATTGCATTTCATTCATCCCAACTAGCGTTCATGACTCTACAGGATTCCTCAACAGCTTTCTCACACATAACGCGCATAACAGCACGCGCGCAAGAACCAAGAACGCGCGATGTTGATGATCGCACGTGTGACTATTTTCGTTCGCCGCTTTTTCGAGCGTTATACAGCTTGAGTCACGTTAATTCGCCAACTCGCACGTACGCGCCGTGCCGGCGCTAATACATTATGCAAACCCTCGACGATTACCGGTTGAAGTCTAATTATGTATGGCACGGGGAAACCTCTTCGTCGGCCGTTGTACCTCGATTCCCGCGCGGTTAATATCCTGCCTCGAGATTTTTTTTCCGCACTTGGTATACAAGTAATACAAGTCGGGATGGAATTAAAAATTCAGCAATTTTTTTGGCGACAAGGGAAATCAATTTAATTAAATCGATCGATCTAAAAGTGATCTTGATTAGGCGACCTTTACAAATTTAATATCCATTACTTTTTTTCTATCTTTAATTTTTACTTTTTATTATACATATTTATATAGAAAAAGATCTCTACAAATTTTGTATTTGTTCTATATATTTTATTATTCAGTACTCACGTTTATTTAGAAATATTAATTTGCGAAAATATGTCAAAGAATAGTATGAATGTATACATGTCAGCGATATGCACATAGTTTTAATAAAATTTATCGCGTGTAAAATTTTTTATTATCATAAGTTCACAAGCTATATTTTCTTGGTAAATTATTATTGCTTTAAGGAAGGAAAAGAGAGGTGAAAGAGTGTTGTTTTTCATATTCTCGATTAGTGAAGTCGAAAGCAGATAATCTATTTATCTTCCTCGTCTTTATTCCTTACTTAATTAATTGCGCTTTTATTTGTAAGCGGTATAACGATTATTCGTAAAGATTGTGAGTCTTAATTGTAGCAAACACAAATTATATCATACTCTTTTAAATCACAATCTTGTTATATTATGTATTTTTCATGAAAATTCATGAAACTTAAAATATAACATTTTATATTTATATATGTTCTTATTAATCGCAACAATTATGGTTGTGTACAGTAGCCTAATTAATCATTAATTAAGGAACTTTTAAACTCTTCTGCTCTCGAACCTCTTCAGAGAGATATCTGCCATTCAATTATACGACCTATATACGCATCGCTAAGATTTATTGAGGCTTAAACTTCCCGATGGTCCTTCGTGGTCCTTGAAGTGCCTTCGAATGGTCCGTCCACTCAATTTCGCGCGACCTATACTGGACCCCAATCGAGACAAGATCGTCATGAACCGAGTCGACGTACACCGTTCTGCTTCTCTCCCAGCCGTTGTTGTCATCTCGTCCCTTCCCAGCGAGTTTCCAGCGGAAAGGGCGGAATTCCGCGCGCGTGCGCACGCGCGCGCACGCACGCACGCACACGCACGCACATTCGCACATTTATTCGCATGACCGCGGCCAAGGAACGGACGAAATGGACGTAGGTCAGTTACGCGAAAGCCGCGCGCGATAAAATCGCGGGGCCGTAAATAACATTTATTTCAGTCATTACGGCGCGCGTTATGCAATTAACATGCGGACATGTATAATGCATGATAGCGTGTGCATTAACGCTGCCGTGGGGCCCTGCCTCTCGATTTTCGCACGCGCTCCTCGCCGGAAATCCGACAGAGGCGCGATGATGAGTCGCTCTCGATCTCCGCTATGCGAAATCGGTTTCGCATATGCATTCGCGGATTTATAATGCTTATTGTTATGTGTACTTTGTTCCGAGAAATGTACGTTGTTACACGTCTTTTCGCGGATAGCGTTGTCCAGTTAAGCATGTTTTTCGCAACACTTATCAGAGTTCGATCGTTATATTTAATTATATTACTATATTCTACTATATTTTATATATTATAGTATATACTATATCTTTTTTAATCAAATTTATATTCGATAAAAACGCGACGTGTTACTTTGTAGCAAACAACTTTTATTAACAAAGCAATTCAATTTCTCCCTTCTCTTAGAATAAAATTATTTTTAAAACTCGCCTGTGCGCTATTACGCGAACAAACTTTTGACGATGCAACAAAAAAAATTGGGAAAAACGTCAGTTGGCAGTTTGCGAACATAAATTCGTGTCGCTCTCTGGAAGTCGGCGCTATACTTTATACCTCTGCTTTGTTCGACTCTCGCAAACTTCGGGTCCCCGAAGTGGGTGGACGAGTTGGCGCGCTGCCGTAATAATAACCAAGCTCTTCCGTACTTTCGCAACTTTCGGGCGGGAAAGAGACGGGGTCCGCGAACTGCTCTGCACGCGTGCTCTTTTTCGCGAGTATAGGTCAGTTATGCAACAGTGATGCCGGCGATCGTCATCGTCTGCGACCCCTCTTTTTTTTTTTCGTTTTTCTTTATCGAAAAATCGCGTCGTTATTCCCGACATTTTCTCCTCTATCATTTATCTCTCACCTAATTGCATAATTAAGTGTTTCGTGCAAAGAGCAATAATTTTATTATTTTTAAATTAAAATAGAATCAGCTGGACGAGGTTAAAGAAAACTGTTTTGCATGCAAAAAGTTTTATTTTGAGAACCATGGAAACTTAAAATAGTTGTTTTGATCAGAGTACTGTATTTAGAACTGCATTTGGGACAATGTTGATTCTATCGGTAATACGATCAAGTCTGAGTGTTGCGAGATAAAAAATTAAAAAGGCGATTGCAATTTTATTTTGAAGCGCATATCAAGCGTCTCTCGCGATAATTTATGAATGAAGAGGTCAGTCGCGCGAAAAGAGAGAGGATACACGCGCGCTCCCGAATTCGCTGTGCGAGTGATTCGAAATTGGGAAGGATGATTCGATGGACGAGGAATGAAGATGAGTCAATAAAACGGCGCGGCGGCACGCGTCTTTCTGCCACTTGCCGGGCACGAGGCTGTGACTAACTAACTACGGTTACGCGTTGCGTAAACGTCGCGCGCGCGCTATCGTAACGTGGATGGAAAGGTCAGTGTCTCTCTTTCTCTCGGGTATGACGTCGTCGTGATTCGCGCGCGCGACGGACCGACAGACGCCCCGAAATATCCGCGAATGGGAGAGGAAGATCGACGATCGCGCCTGGCTTATCCGGACGCGGGGCAACGGGGGATCGTTGTTGTTTTTTTCTCTCGCTCTTTCTCGCGGCCAGACTTTACAGCCCCGACCGGATAATTTACGGCCGCTGATATATACGCGACGCGAGACGATGGTCGCGAACGCGGACTTCTTTTTTTTGCGCGGAACGAAAAACCTGCCCTGTTCGCGAACGAACGATGACGAACGAATGCGAGACTTGCGTTCTCAAGGATTTTTTTTTTTTTTTCGACACGCACATTTTTCTTATTCGAGGAACCTGCAATAATGCGGAAGATCGCGGACTCTCGTAACTGCCTGTCACGTTTGTTAGTACGCGCGCTTATCGATCCCGCGTGTTTTTTATTCACATTTAGCGGTAAACGTGACCGTCTCGTGATTCTTGTTCTCGTATTTACATTGAATGGACTCGGTAGTAAAAGCAAATCTAGCGTAAAACGAAGAATTATATGTATGAGAGTCGGTCGGTTATTGAAACTGAAAATTCTCTTCTTTATTCTAGTGACATCGAGATATTTTTTTATAACATCAATTAATTATACATCTATAATAAAATAACAAGTCGTTATTTAAGAGTCAAGCAAGAATCTAACAAATCAAGACATAAAATATTTTTCAACAATATTTGCAATAGTAAAATCAAGATAAAAATTTAGTTTTTATGAAATTTCTTTTTTTTAATAAATTGAAAAAAAAATTAAAATTCGAAAATAGTTATTGTGTAAACCAAAAATTACAAGTGTAAAGATTAAAGGAATGCCTGTGTTTTAATTTTAGGGGACAATTTATTGAGGCTGAATCTTAGGCTATTGGGTGCAAGTGTGCTTTTGTTTTAATATCTTTTATCTTGATTTTACTATTAAAAATATATAATTAATTACAATTTTAACACGATATTAAAAAGCATCCTATTTTTCGATTCGCTAGATTCTTATAACTGCTTAATATAAAGTATCCCTGGTAACAACTTTTCTGTGTTCAAGTACAAACGGAGAAGCGGCAACTTGTGCGCAAATGTCTCGAAATTAGATTGCTATTAACAAATTCGATAATGAAGCCGGAATGCGCGTCTCGTGTTTTCCGTCTATAGTATTATATATCTCCTTGCGCCTCGATTTGCCTGGAAATTACCGAAACGGGTCGTCGTACCGCGGTACTGGAAGCCATGGAACCCGAAACGACGGGGCCAATTGGCAATGTCTGGGCCTTGTAATTAGGTTTGCGTTGGTGGTAACATCATTACTTGGTAAGCTTGCAATTTCCTCGTGGCCGCCACCACCGTCGTCGTCGTCGTCGTCGTCGCCTCGCTCATCGTCTCCAACCGGTTCCTCGGTTCCCTTCGTGGCGCTTCGTGGTCACCGCAAAGCCACTGTTGACTGGACTCGTTTCGCTTGTACCTGGGGGGAAAAAAGGTGCGACCGGAACGTGGCAAGGGAGGACGAGTCGTACTTTCATATTCGGATAAATTGTACCGCCGTCTCGTTTTGCATTGGTGTACATTTACTGCAGTTTTGACTCGATTAGAGAATATTTCATTTTCTTAATTTATCAATTCAGTTCATAAATTAAGTAAGAATAATTTTTTACAAAATGGATATCGCGACAGAAGTAAGAGATACCTCTCATAATAATATAAGATATATAATATCGATAAGAACACAAGATATAATAAAAATATAATATGATAAAAGATAATTAAATTATTAAAGATTATTAAAAGGATGATGCGACAGAAGGCACCTCTTACAATAATTTAAGATATATGATATAATATCGATATAATATATAGAATAAATGGAAATTCTGGAGCGAATTCTCTCTCTCTCCAAGGAATCTCACTTTTACACTCAAACTTAATTTGACGCATCTTGTTGTGTTGCAGTGGAGTGGCAGTATCTTGCGGGGAATGCAGCAGCAGCGGAACCAGCGATATCACGGAACCGGGCTCGCCGTGCAGCACCAGCAGCGACGAAGGGATAGCCGCGATCCGCGGCACGTCCGCCAGTCCGCTGCTGCCGATCCTGCCCAAGCTGGCTCCGCAGTCGCAGATCGGCACCAGGCCCCAGTGGCCCTGGACCCCGCCATTGGCGGCGACCGCCTGCTCCACCACCGCGTACAAGAGGCTGAGGGGCGAGCCGGAAGCTGGCGCCCTTCCGCGCTCCGGCGCCGCCGATCCCATCTCCAGGGGTGCCGTCAAGGCGAACGGAAAGACTGGTCAGCACCACCACGAGTCCCAGGGCAAGATCACCGAGTACTTTAAGACCCAGATCAAGCCGCAGCAACCGAAGGTCGGTACATTTTTACTTTCAAGTGCTATATGAACTCCGATTCATCAATATTTTTTTTTATACTTCTCAATTTTAGTACTAAAATTACACGGATGATCTGGTGTTAAAAAAATTAAAAAATTGTCAAAACATAAAGTTCATTCTGAGAGAGAGATATATTGAGAAAGTAAAAAAGTATTAGGAAGAGAAATAATAAGGATATCAGGGATAAATTTTTTGTTGTTTTATAGTAGGTAGTGAAGACACTTTTCCGTAAAAAATGAATTGTCAAACGCTACAGGTGTCCGACCTACAATTTCTTTGTGTTCCGAAAAAAAAACGAGTTTTGGAAGGACAACTGAACGATTTGTGAGTTGGGTTGGGATAATCTATAACACGTGAATATAATGTAAACCAATAGAGCTCCGAAAATCTTTCTCTAGGATCTTTCAAAAGTTCAAAAGAAATTTTGAAAGAATATACAATTGTGAAGTAAAAGCTTCTTCTTCGTTACATTTATATAAAGCGGAGAATTTTAATTAAGAATAAAATAAAATAATGGGTCGACTTTACTTCGTTCCTATTTTAAAATAAAATAATCTTCGCGAATAATCTGCGAATTGTAAATTTAAAATTGAATAATTATAAAATGACGTATAATATCAATCGTCCTTGGCGATATTTAATTTGTAATTTAATTTATTATAAAACTCAGTTAGATATTAAAGCGAAGAAAACTCGCAGGAAAAAGAATAAATGTTTCCTCGATAAAATTAACGTTGCAACGGAAGTATCGAAGATATCACTCTCTACTTCGCGCGTGGACACTTTAGATACAGATTCGCCTTATCGGCGAACTCGCACATTATCGGATATTGAATTAGCTTTTTTTTTTTTAAATCCGTCTGTGTAAAAGTGGTCTTTTCCTGTCGATCGATATTAATTCGCGGAAACCTGCTCTCGCGTCCTATCGATCGACTATTTAACGTGGCACATACTTGATAATTCATACTGTACGTTTAAACGTTATAAATATGTGGCTCGTCTATTTATAGTATGAAGGTAAAATTAATGTTAGGCGAAACAAAGAGGAAGAAATTATTAATGATATTACAATTACGAGAAATAGAGGCGCATATAAAAAAAATCTAAGTAAACAATCTTTTAAACTTTTACAATCTCTGTACTCGAATAGTCGAATTTTTTATCTGTAACTGAAAGATTATTTTGATGTTGTCGCGATTTAAACAATCTTGAGCTTGCGCAGCAAAAACAAAGATATTTTCCTCAATGTTACCAGGATGTTTACCAAAGAATATTAAATACGTCATATATGAATATTTACCTGGCGTATATATTGCTCATTACATTCATAAAATTCTTATTTAATATAAATCCATATTTAGTTACATTATCTTCATTATTTTTATAATATAAACATTATTACTTTGGATGCTTTTTTCATTGGAAGACATAAATAAACTTCCCGTTTGATTATCTTTGACACTTAACTTGAAGATAATACCCTAGCTGAAGATATCTGATAAAAAATGATAATAAATACATCAGTTCCATCGTTGTAATAACATTTACAATACATCGTTGTAATAACAATAACATTTCTGTTGACAGATCAAGAAAACGAGCGAGATGTCGGTGCTAGTAGCGAAGAGCTCGTCAGAGTTTCGGAGGCCACCTACGGTGCAGAGGAACAAGGGTGGACTCGCTAAATATCTGGGCAACGGTACGTCGCCGAATTTAAACCGCGTCTCCTCGAATAAGGACTGGGAGGTGAGAACGCTAACGTCGCCGTCGGCTATCTCGAAGAAGCTGCCGGTGGTTATCACGCCGAGGGTCAACGGCAAGATAGACAAGAAACTGCCGAAGCCGCTGCCAAGTCTGCCAATCTCGAACGACGTACTGAAGAATCTGCCCAAGATCTCATCATCCCTTAGGTATAGATATTCCGATTTCGAATTCACGTCTTCGCAAAAATGCTGATTTCACATTGGAAAAAAACGTTTTGTTGCATTATGAGGAATTCTGGTAGATTCAACCATCTGTTCGAAAATGGACGAAACAGAATTCTTATAGAAATTACCAGACAATTCTGATAAATTTTTAGTTAGATCATCAAGAAATTCTGGTATAGATAACAAGTCTCGGTAGTATGGGAGGGAATGCCGCACACAAGCTACGACCATGTACGTGCGATTAACGTGAATATAACTAGAAGTTTTGCAGATCCAACAGGAAAATATTCAATCAGATCCTTATAGTAAAATCTATCACACGAAGTAGTTATAAAATATTGAATTTTGTCATAATAACCAAAAATTCTGTTTTGTTTAATTAAAATGCACTCTACCAGAACGATTTTATT
This sequence comes from Prenolepis imparis, assembly GCF_030444845.1. Classification (NCBI taxonomy): domain Eukaryota; kingdom Metazoa; phylum Arthropoda; class Insecta; order Hymenoptera; family Formicidae; genus Prenolepis; species Prenolepis imparis. The sequence goes on along the minus strand of NW_028141167.1, from coordinate 1,506,374 downwards.
AATAAAAACGAAACCTTTTTCTCAGTGCGCTAATTTGTTCGCTATTAGACGCACACATAACTAGTGGAAAGTTTGGATTATTCTATCTTAAATCTATGGGTTTACTCTTATTGTATTTCAGTCAAAAAAATATGTCACGTATAGTACCGGTCAAAATTATGTCACCTTTCGATTTTTTTAACATAATTTGTTTTAAAGTGCACGGATTTTTATCAAATTGTAATGTGTTTTGATGGTAAGTATAGCTTATTGAACAAATAACTTTTCATCAAATAATAAACAATAACTTATGAAAAATTAATTTTATTTAAAATCTTCAAAATATGTTAAATTTAATAATAAACTTTGAATTATTATAACAAGTATAAATGCTTTGAAAATGAACAACGAATCCATAATTTATATTGTAAGACAATAAATTTAACAATTACTAGATTCAGACTGTAAAAATAATTGCTGCAGCACGAAAAACAAAAATCGCACAAAGATACGATTTTGGGAAAATTAATAAAAAATTCGAAAATCATGATGTATTTTGTCAAATCTCATTACTATAGGTATAAGGTACACCTGCCACCAGGTATCTACTATATAATTTTGAGTACATTCGACGCATTTTAACAAAAGTTATATTAAAATAACATAAAGGTGATATCTCTTGTCAGAACTTTGTTTTTGTGGTACAGTTCTCGAGAATAGTTTTTTGAGAATAATATCTTAAGATCCCATGAAGAACGTGGTGCAATTCTGAACGTTTAGTGATACTATGTTCCAGGCCTTTTATTGTCGATGTGTGTACAGCTGAAATTGATAATATAATACTAATACTAATTCACCGCAAAAAGTGAGATTTTACCAATTTTGTAGGGGAAACATTTTTAGATGAATCTTGGTAAGTAAGGATTGTTTTCAGATTAATAACTACTTTTTTTTTTTTAAACAGATTAACTTCGGACGCGAGTATCAACGCGATCAAATGCAGCCCTCCGCCAGTTACCGCTATCTCGCTAAACGAGTCCGTGCCACTGGACTTTAAGGGTTGCATCCTGTCGAAACCGCACGTGAATGAGAATAACAATTTGACAAACGGCTGCGGCGGTATTCTGGGCGCGTTGAGGTCACAAGGCGGTCGCGATTCACCCATCTCGAGGTTGTCCTCGCCGTCGAAGGAAGACAGCAAGGACGAGGATGCACAGCCAATGCCGGTCGACGAGGACGACGTAGACGAGGAGGATTCCCGAAGCAGCGAATCGAAACCATCGTTGTCGCCCATCCTCTCCGCACCTACTACCATCCGGTTTCCGGCGCGAGCGCCCGAGAAGGACAGACCACAGGCTACCGATAACGGGATCTGCCGCTGGGATAAGTGCGAAGCTAGCTTCGAATCTGTGGGAGGTCTTCTGGAGCATTTACAGGTACATTTATAGAAACGAAAAATACAATCTTTAATCTTTGTACAAGGTTTTACATCGATCAGCTTTCGTATTTCTTTCTTGAAAAAAATTATTAACGTTTTTTATTAACGTCACATACGATATAATATCAAATCTATATAATATAAATCTATATATTCATGTACAATACTGTATATATTATCTTTTACAGGCTGCACACATTAACACGCAAACTGGTGGCGATAACTTCGTTTGCCAGTGGCAGGGTTGTAAGGTGCAAGGGAGAACCTCGTGTTCACGACGCTGGTTGGAGAGACATGTTCTGTCTCACGGTGGCAATAAACCCTTCCGATGCATCGTCGACGGTTGCGGTTGCAGATTCAGCTCTCAGGTAAAATGTCGCGGTCTCTGCGCGCGATGTTGATTTACGTTGCGAGTAGATTTTCAGAGACTAAAGTTCGCGTTTATTTGTAGACGGCACTCGAAAGGCACGTGAACGGTCACTTTAATCAGTCGGAAACAAGTAGCAACAACGGAAGACGCAGTTGCGAGAACGGCGGCAAACTAGTTAGAAGGAACGGAAAGAAGCTTAGATATAGGCGACAACCTTGGTCTGGTGAGTGTCGCTTTATAACAACTTTGATGGACGTAGATTTTTTTTATTCTAATTTTTTAACGTAATGAATATATCTCATCACAAATTGATAGTGTGAGAAATGTTAGATCGTTGAATATTGTAATATCTTTACAGCGAGACTTTTTGATTACTTTGACTCGGGAGTGATGGAAGGTCTTCAGCATAGGCTACAGGAACTAGCGGCATCGAGAACGCAGGGGCGACTAGCTGAGACACCAGGAAACTCGATGGTACTAACTAGTCAAGTAAGTTGAGAGTGTAAAGCTACCACAACGCATTGTTAAACTTGTCAATTAAATTCGCTAAAAAAAATTTCTCTTCCAGGTTTTAGCGAAGAGAGTCGGGTCGGACGGAAAGACGAAAGTACTGCTGCGGTGGCATCCCCAGGATATGTAAGTTCCCCCCCGTAATTATAAACTTTAATTGCGCGACTCGTAACATCACCGCGTTGACTCATCAGTTTGCTCATTTCCACGTGTTTCTTCTGCAGAGAACCGGACGAATGGGTACTAGAATCCGAAGTACAAAGCATAAAATACGTAGATATTCGCAAAGTGGCTGCCAGTAATCCGGAAGAGGTGAGTTTGGCTCTCTATCCAGCGTTAAGCGGTCGCGCGCCACCGACAACGCGAGTGAAGCAACGCCGGAAACCAGTAAAGAATTCGTGATAATGTCGGCCAATCGACCGGATACCAGAACTGACCTAACCTGAGCGCTTACACCTGAACCAGAGAGGAAGAACAGGGTTCTGCCGATTGAGACGAGCAGGACACGGTCTACACTCTTCCTGGTCGGTGAAGACGAAGGCCGCCGACTATGCGACCTGAAAATACCCGAACGTATCGAGAGACGGAGCACACACGCTTAGAAGATAACTTATCTAATCTAGGAGAACGACCAATCCTTTTGCGAATTCAGATCGATTAGAAGATAAGAATCGCAGTGACAGGAGAAAAATCGCGCGAAAGATAATAAATTCAGAATGAATCGGATAGCGTACAGTATAGCGATAAGAAAAAAAGGAGAATATACAATGGAAAAAGGACAATAGAGGGATATGATCATCCGTCCCCCGTTTGAGTCGGACGAGAGCGTTGCTAGTCGTTGTAACGAGCATACTCTTCGTCATCGTTCATCGAAGGATACATCTAATTAACGCGATAAATTCTATGCTGATCCCTGCCACGAGTACCTCGCATATTTCGAAGTTCGTCGGCCTCGGAAGCACCAAGTCTGGGCCTCGAAAGTGCCTCACCGTGGATACGTTTTGTACCGTCTTTTATCGCCGATCAAGATCCCAGGGATGATCGCGTGATGGAAACGGTAGTATCGATAGTCCAGAACAAAAAAGCGGAAAATTGAATGAAGAAACCAGTAAAGGGGAGCTCTTGCGTAATTTGCTTTTGTCAAAGGAAGCCGAGGGGTGCACAGACAAAATGTTTAAATGGTAGTTACAATTTAAGGAGATAATCACTCTGGTGGCCTTAGGATTCAATTAATATCTAACATCGGTCCCTTGGCATTTCCGAGAACTGATGATACCTTTACGATTTCCCGACGATGCCTCGAGAAAAAAACAAAGAAGATGCGTCTACTTTGATTTACAACTCGGTAGAAACTCGCGTCGGCTGTCGTCGTACAATGACACGAAGAGGAACATGAAGACACAAAGAAGAGGATCGTGGACAGCGTGAAGCGGACGCAGAAGATTGTATCGAGAAACGAGAAAAAATCGCGGAGGAGGCTTAGGCTGTTAGATGAGAATGCGAAAATATGAATGAAAAAGAATGTGAAAGTAAGAGAGAAAGAAAGAATGTGTGTATGTGTGTGTTGTGTGAAAGAGAGAAAGAGGCTGAATGATATTGATTCGAACCCGCCGTTTTTTCCCTGAATGGAGTTGACAGTCTTCAGGCTTGAGAGCTCGGCATGAAGTTGAAAGATTGCGGAATAATCGGACGACACGTTCGCCAGTGAGATTTTTCTCGAGAATAATTATTCTTTCTAGAAACGGGACGCGTAGAATAGACGCGATGTACAAAACCGAAAAATTAAAGAAAAGAGATAGTGATCCCTTAAGGTTCGAGGCAAGCGAGTTTTCGCTAAGGGACGTTGAGCTTACTTCCTTTTCGCGCCCGAGACGTGTTCGATTTTGCATGCAATGATACCTCATCATCGTCGCATTATTTTTACCTTTTTGCTGAGTCTCGCGCGGCATGTTGGCATACGCTCGTCGCGACTCGCGAGATTTTTATCAATCTAGTGTTAATCTGTTGAAGAGAAGAAACGTGAGTAGCTAAACATGCAGCGCGATCGCGACCTATTGAGCTGTTATCCCAAAAGGGGTAAATTACGAAGGCTGTGTTACATTTCCCATGGAGTTGTTAAAGAAAGAATGTGGAAGGGAACGTGAACAAAGAATGCGACGTACACCGTATTCGCGATTCGCGTAGCTAGCCATCGTAGTCGCGAGGAAGGAAACAAGAGCGATTCTTCTTGCGACCGCGATTGCTGCTCGTAGGATCGCGAAGCGATCGTATGTGTAGCGAATAAAGATTTATGTAAATTAAGGCTCATTAAATTAAGGAGACGGATATGTGTCGTGTCGTGTGTGTTGAACGATCGTGAGAGATTGAGATTCGAAAACATGGAATGATATGAAAAAGATGAATGAGTGAATGAATGAGGGATGATCGAGCGATTGTTGGAAATGGAGATCGCGTGAGGCACACACAGACAGAGACGGTACGTCATTACATACACACCAGCTAAGAAACACTGCCAATACGATTGTAATTAAGAGCTCTACGGTAATTAATCGATTATAATTATTCTTACTATTATTATAAAAGGTACGATTGTATAAGTGTATAACCGAATAGATCTCTAGCTGACGCGCGCGAGCGGACGAGCCAGCATCGAAAATGTCTGTCGCTTCCGCTCCGCGAGGCACGCGTGTTTTAATGGATTTACGATTTAATTTTTCCGAGCCGCGCGTCGCGAACGCGCGAGTTGTAAATGTAAATACTTAGTTGAAATTATTATCGTAACGAAACGGCATATTTACACTACGCGAAGTCACGCGGTTCGTCGTCGCCGAGGCAAAAGTTACTTCGCGAGAGTATCCGACACAGCTGTCTAAAAAAATACGGTATAATCTCTCTGTATCCGCTGATCTTCGGCGAAGATCGCTCCTTCCTTTTTTTGAGGAAATCGAAAGATCGACACCGGAAGATGCAAAAAAAAAAAAAAAAAAAAGAGGAAACGCGTCACTGCCAAAATTCACGCACTGCCAGCTCCGTCGTTTCTTAACGACGCGCCTCTACTAACGTAGAATCTCTCTCAGTCGCACGTTCGTTTGCTTACGTCGTGCTTTAACAAACTCGTTCTCATTCGCGCGGCCCTGTTCTCTTTATATATACTTACACAGTCACGGCCTAGCCGCAAGCTATCGTTCGTTTTCCGTATTTATATCCTTTGGCCATATAAATATGCATAAAATAAAAATAAATATAATAATATATATAAATTATATATATAATTATAATATAAATAATTATTATAATTATATATATTTATAAAATTATATATATATAATTATATATATTGCCGTTTAAAAGAACTCATCAACATAGTAATCTAGTAGATAAACTTATTTGGAAAAATCTAATTACAAGCTAAAATTTATTTTCCGCATGTACATTACGTTCGTTAATTCGTACAGATTTAGAAAAATTAATAATTCATAAATTTGCGCTTCGTTCTAATACGATCTTCATTTTTTTATAATTTCGGAAAATTTATTACTCGTAAAGACTTTCTCTTAAGACCAGCGATATCCTCCGAGCGCTCATGTGTCACGTACTGCCAAAACTTTGTCGAGCCCATAAATTTGTCACAAACACTGCCAGCGGGACATAAGAGTTGTGAAAAGAGTTATAAATATATACGATGGGTCCTGCCCCCCGCGTTTTTTAAAGACCGATCCGATTTTCACCGAGACAATGCCATACAAAGTCTCGTGACAAATTGTGCGTTTTTTGTGATCGACGCGTCCCGCTTTTTCGGGCTGAGACACGATGAGATATATAAAAACAAGATTTGAGAAGCGAAAAGAATATTAGGTATAATAATATTGATACACCTTAAAACACCACGAGATACGATGTAAATGACATAACAAAAAATAAATGTTTGAAAGATTTAAAGTATTCAAAACGACGTCGTTTAAGCGTCTCTTTACGACGTGCTTCAAACATCAATCTTACTTGAGAATTAATAATTTCATTTGCATATTTATTTCTTGCTTCTTATATCTTTGTCTTATATTTTCTCACATCTCATTCAATCATATTCATCGTCTATTTTTATTCTTTCGTGGCGCGATCGTTGTCTCGATCGTTACTTCCGTCCTTTCATCTTGCTAATTTTCTCTGTCAAGTTTTTTCTCTGCTCGTGTAAAACAAATTGTCGCTATCATGTCGAAATTAATATCGATCGGATAAGGGACCAATTTTTTATGCAAGTGAAAATCGTCATTTCTAGACATATTCTATCGAGATAGAAATAATCGTATTCTGTCGAGATAAAAATAAATCTATATGATTTTTAAAAAAATTTTTTTCAGAAACGACGTTTAATTGCAATTGAAAAATGTAATCAGTTATATCGATCGTGTTTTGAAAATTTTTTAGAGTCTGCACGCGCGAGTCTTTAGATATAATTTATTATAGAGAAAAAGAACTGAGCAGAGAGGTTCCATTAGTTGTTAAGTATATAAATCGCATTTTTTTTTAACTTTTTGATAATATTTCTTAGAAGCACAAAGGTGAAATGGATAGGAAGGAACTTTCGGCTACTTGATCGCGCTTGATCTCACGAAATGGAAGAATCGCAACAAATAGTAAAGAGAGAGAGAGAGAGAGAGAGAGAGAGAGACAGACAGACACTTCGAAGGTCCTTCCAATTATAATAATTATTTCTTGCATGATGTAAAATTAATTTTGAGTGAATCGGCAATACAAAAGTCGCGAAAATGTACAAAAAGAAAAAAAAACGGGATTAATTTTCTGACGAGCTTCGGTATGATAGCCCTTAGCGATCTTGTACTACAATAAGTTTATTCGAAGAAGAATTGCGAATATATGTATTCGCTCGTATTTTGTAGGTCGCTTGTATTGTATAATTATACGATTGGCGAGTCTAATTCCAACTTTATAAGTATTCTCTTGTACGTTATTGTATTTTCCATTTGTAATCAATCTTAATTAAGATTTATACGCGTTATTTGTCTTTGCCAAGAAAAACGAGCCGACTGCATTTAGTTGAAAGATTTTTTTCGGCGGTCTCGTTCGTCACGTTTGAAAGTCTGCAGCGAACAAATTTCTCTCTATGTAAACATGTGAAGGATATTAAAGGAAAAAAATACATGTGTGTGGCTCAGCCGCGTAACTGTAAAACGTCTCGTGTATTTATCATCATTTTTCGTATCGGCCTGTTGATAATTCTAAATTATCGATATAGAGAGAGAACCTCTAAATGATAATACTAATATTAATAATAATAATAAATAACGCGAAAAAGAGACGGAAGGCTGAAAAAGAAACGAGGGAGGGAGGGGACATGTGTAAAAGCAATGTAAAACGATTTGTATATGCTTTTTTTTAGTGCACAAAGTCTGACCCGAAACGGAAGAAATCATTCCGTTTCTATGATTTCTGGTGTGTTCTTTTTTTTTATACATGTCCGTGCGTTTTTTCGTAGAATTAAAAACCTTAATCCACGCGCGATGCGCCGCGCAATGCACTAAATAAATAAATAAATGAACGTACGTTTAAGGGAGACGCTATAAAGTGTTCGGTAAAATATAATTAAGTTTTTATTAGCGTTATATAGACATATAGAGAAAAAAAGAAACGAAAGAAAATATAGCGAAGCGAAATATACGTGGACACTCATTCCTCTTTTTTTTCTTATCGCGATTTTTTTGGAAAGAACTTTGCTGAACACACACACACACACACATACATGTACACACGCTATACTAAATATATATAGACTTACTTCTCCTTTTTTTTTGACAGTGCGTGCGAGAACGTGAGAGAGAAAGAAAAAAATCACTAGCCGTAATTAATTAATTAACAAAGAAGTGATGAGCGCGAGAGAGGAAGAGGAAGAGAAAGAATGATATGTGAGTATATGCGTAAGAATGCGAGAAAGCGGGAGATACGGACAACGTATTTTTATTGCAAAAATTAGAAGAAAGCGTGCAGAGACGAAAGAAATGTGAAAGAGAAATTTTTCACCTGTGAGATTCTCCCTGTTAATCAACCTGATCGTAACTTCATCCTACACTTCACCAATATAATCGTATTAGCGTCACATACAGAGAATATCCTTTCCACAAAAAACAAGTTTTATCTCTTTCTCCGATAAATCCATGCAAAAATTTATAATATAATAATTTATAATATAATAAAATATAAGTAATTCGCGAAAATCGGTAAAAAAATTAAAGTCGAGGAAACGTTTCAATGAGATTGATTGTATCGTATCGCGGAATAAATTCAAATTTTGTTTTATAAATAAATTCTTGCTGTAAAAAAAATACAAAACACCGATCACCATAAGGATAATTATAAAAAAAATAATTGCGCAATTATAATCGATACTCGCGTAACTGCAACTTTCGCGTAAAATTTCGAAGCATTCTGGAAAAATCGAGAGAAAGAGAGAAGATATTAATATGAATAAACACACGAATATATGTAGAATTTTGAGGATCTCACACGGCGTTGATAAATGAAGAACCGAGTAAGATTTACAAGGGCTCGATATCGGTACGACTTGCCAGTTTCGTCGATTCTGATTTCGTGGACAATTGCAAGGATGCGTGTCGATAGAAGTTAGAAGGCTTGTAATAAAAAAAAACTGATCAAGAAATGATCGCCTCGTATATTATTTTGAGCATAAATAACGCGGCGGGAATATATGTATAATTTTCGACGGGTTTCTCTCCGGCCGAGTCTCCGGCTCGGAAATTGTAAATAATTGAATGTAACGCAACGTACACACAAAGACTCCCCGAGATATGTGCATAAGTATAGCTTATTACAGATATAGTGTTTGCATTTATTATAAATTCTATGTAAAAGCGTGACGTGAGAAATAAGAGAGGGAGTCGAGCGATCGCGACTTTGGGGCCCCCCGTTTGTAAAATCCTCTTATCGTTAGCGAAACATCGTGGTTTTGTTTATTATTATCAGTATTACGAATGTCTTTCTTGTTTGTTAATTATTCCCAAAGAATTTCTACAAACTTTCGCAAGTTTCAATCATCATTATTCAAAGCGCGTCGATTAATTTCTTTCATATATGTATGTATGTGTATATTTTTTTTTTATTTTTCTCTAGTAGTATGAGTATGCAAAAAGATATTAGAGATAATATCAATATAAAAATCTCTAGAAATATATAGGCATCCTCATCGTGCTTATTACGATGTATCGAGCTCTTAATAATTAATTAATTAATTAATATAATTAAGGCCCCACGAGATCGCTTCGGTTAGAAAAGTGCTTGTACATGTATAAAAGTAGAAAAATATATTGCATAGTTTAAACTAATATGGTTTATATCGTGTAGTGAGAAAGAGTGTGTATGTAAGAGAGAGACAGAGAGAAACTCGACGAGTATCTTGCGGGACGATGAAAAACTGGTGAGTCGACTCTTGTCGATCTAATTTCCAATTATCTCGCGAGCCCTGTAGATTCTTGAGGAAGAAATAGAAGAGGGAAATGATTTTTTTCCTCTCGCTACGTGGACGAAGCGGCGAGAATCGACCGCGAGAAATTATATTCTCAGCCCGGAAATCCATCCCCCTTTCCTCCCTTAAAAAAAACCGATCTCAAGCGATTTCTCTCGCCGCTTCGTCGGAATCGATATGAAAGCTTGATATGTTTTTTCTCATATCGCGACATGACTCGATATCGCGTAACGAGGAGGAAACGGAAGACGTGATAAATTAGCACGGTTGTTTCGCACTGCCAAATAATAATAAAAAGAAAAGACAACCACAAGCGTTCATTGTGTGTGGATCGACCGATCGTTGAAAAGCACCGCCGGTGTTCATTATAATCCACATAGTGGTTCTACGAGAAAAAAAAAAGAAGATAGAGCTAAGAGAGAAGTGCGCAGGGTGGAAATTTTTTTCCAAAGCCCGAATGAAGATGAGAGGCGAATAAATGAGAGAGAGAAATATCCGAGCGTCGAACAGTGCTTTGTCTTTTTGGATACTTTCATGTACACAAACACGAATGACGGTTTATAGCTCAAGAACAGAACATTAAAGAGATAGATATTGTAAGAGAATAATAATAATTTCACGGTTACGATATCGTACTCTCTTGTTGTCCCTTCACTTTATCATACCTTCCCCAACTCTCTAGATATTTTGAAGAAAATGTGTCAGATATCTAATTTTTGGATAAATCAGATAATATTCACACGTTGCTGTTTTCTTATTGGGATATCTATAAAACTTATTTATGATTTAATTGTATTAACATTAAGTTGTAAGATTTTTGACAATTTCAACATCTAGAAATAGAAAAAATGAAAGAATTAGATCCCATTTGTAATAAATATTTAACGATTCTGTAAAAAAAGAGAAAAGAATAAAAATATATATATGTATGAAATTATATATATTATCTTCTAATGGACGGAAGTGAGAAGATAAAGAGGGTGATCAAATTTCAGGCGAATTAGTTGAACATGATCGATTATTATTCATCGTCGAAACATTGCACGTACTTTTGCAATTTACAATACAATACCTATAATACAAAATACTAATAGTAATTGTCTGATAATAATATTAATGATAGTGATAACTGAAATATGAAAAATGGAGCGAAGAGAGAACGATGGGGTGAAAAGAGGAAGGGTGAATGGAGATGAGCGAGGGATCTCGAGATTGAACGTACAGGAGAGTGGTCGAAAAAATAATGAAGAGTGGTTCCCAAAAGTTCAGTCGGTGTACGATCATCGAGTTGTGGTTCTCGATGGCTCCCCTTAGCACCCTCGTCGAAACGCGATGTACAGAGTATCTCGAGAGAGACGCGATATAACAGTCCTTCATTTCTCTTTGCAAAATTGGCGCGTTCGATTCTTCCTCATCGAAGCCGATTTAATTCGAGATAACGAGTAAAAAAGTACCTTCCAAAGTACCTTCAAGATGTAAAGTCGACGTGTATTTCTCATTCCATTTCGCATTCGGTCGCAACTCGAGTAGCAAACTGACGTCATTAAACGTCAAAATGACGTACGCTTGCTACCTGGGAATTTTATGACTATAACATCCAGAGAAATGGAAATTTAACTGGTAATTCGAATATAAAATCATAGAAAAAATCGCATATTTATTTTAAAAAAATTAGAGGTGCACGTCTTTTTCGGTACACTCTGTATATGCGCCAAGCTTCCCAGACGTGGATTAATCGGTAACGGGAATTATCTCTAACGCAGGAAGAAGTTGATTAATTCGGTGAAATCATTAAAAACCGCGAATTTTTTTTTCAAGCGTTTCTTCCCTCAAATTTTTCGCAGCCGATTAATCCTCGTTTACGCGGAAAATAGAACCTGTGTATATATATACATATACTATACATATATAAATATTTTACTGATAAGTTTTAACAAGGAAGAATTGGATATCCGTCGTGAGTGCGCAAACGACGATCTTCGGATGACGCGATCGATCCTGAGATCGCCGATCTTCGCCGACGAACCGGCACGGAGAAAAAACGAGGAGAAAGAAGGCGGGGAGGAATTGGGGGGAACAACTATAGATTACAAAGTATGTCCTCTCGCGCAAGAGACGTACGCAACGTTAACTCTCTTCTCCGTTTCTTCGTAAATTTTGATGTATTATATATATGTATATATAATATATAAGACTACTCTCTATATATATTACTTTTGGCAGGAATGTCGTAATTATATAATAATATCTCGGCCGTGAACCTGGTGTGCATCTGGCGCACGGCAAAGAAAAGTAAAGCCTCGCCTCTCGACCGATCTTCTCCGTTGGATCTTCTTCGCATCTGTGTCGCACCGAGTGCGTCGTGATACACACGCGTGTATTTTTATTTTTTAATCTACGAGAATTTATAATCCCGCGAATATGGGTACGCGACAGCATATATCCAGATGTATATCCAGGGAATGTTCGTTGAATATTTTACAATATTTCGTTTTTTTGTTTATTTTTTTTCGAAACAAATAAACAGTTTTTTTTTATAGAAAAGTTATCAATTTAAATAAATATTTTTAGCGATTTATTAAAAAAAACAATTTTAATAAATCGTATAAAAATAGACACACGGATCAATATTATTTTTCTAAACAAAAGTTTGAAAAATAAATATGATACACATATTCATATAATTTTTTCTACTTTTTAATTTTGTTTCGATATCTCTGTCTGGCACTATTTTTAAATTGTTTATAACTTTTATATGAAACATTTTCATACATAGGTGCGATATTAATATATATTTAGATTTTTAAATTGCAAAATATTCAAAGAATATCCAAGAGAATATACTCTTATGTTGTGTCAGGTCCTGTATCAAAAGATGACGAGTTAAAATATTCGGAGGAACATTTGAAAATATACGATTGAATTTTTTCGGCTTCTTCCAAAAAAACCACGCGGCGACTCACGCGCGCTCGCACGAAATGCTTTCCTATTTTTTTTTTTTTCTCTCAGAATTCACGAAGGCGCATAGAAATGACCATCTAGGAAAAAAAGAGGGTAAGGAGGGAAAGTGTTCGACCGCTCGATAAGATCTAACGTAGCGAAATTGCGATGAAACGTAATGTGATGATCGCTTGTATAATCATAGAGAATTACTCGAGGATACACAACGCGCGTTACTCAATATATAATATAATATATATACAATATGTAGCACACTGTTGTCGTCCCGAGAGCCGCAAAGAGATCTACTATCAACTCGCGACGAGTCGCGGGTTAGTCTTCTGCAAAAAACAAAACAAAAAACAGTATTGCGAGTCGACGTAACGCGTATGTATGTACATCGGGAGGTCGATTAACTCGCGAGCTGGAGGATTTCAAGTCGCAAACTTGCGCGAGAGAGTCCGAGTCGTCGAGAGAGAGTAGAATTGTGGAATTCCGTCGGTTTTCCGCTCGCGATTTTTCGCCGGCGATCTCGATCCTCGAACTCGTTCGACAAGAACGCGCGGATATATAAAAAAAAGAAACAAATTCAAACGTCTCCTGGCTCAAGGGACCTTCTCACACGAATGGAAGGAGTACGGGGTCTTTACTTTACACAGGCTGGAATAGTGATGGTGCGATAGTATAACGAAGTATAGTGCTTTTGCGACTACGTTTTGTCGACAGGGGCTCGTTAGTGGAACACTGTAGTCGCCGTATGATTACAATATAATCATGCTAATATATAATATTAATAATATAATAATAATAATACTAATATTAATAATAATAATAACATTTGTAATTACAAACTAGTAAGAATCTCTAATGACTTCGCGAGTAGAGCTTTGTGATTAGGCGTTTGAGCAGTGTCTTTTAGACATGAGAGAAAAAACGCTAGTTGAAACTATGAAAAAAAACCCGCGCATGTTCGATATTAACAACTAATCAATTATGTTATCGATCCATCATGGGCCATTTCATAACTTCGCCGGTGGATCGAGAGTGAGCGAGACTGTCGCGATATAACTTTTGCATAAAATTGGTTCAAGAGCGATTCGCAAAAAACTTGCCTCGATACCTTATATTCCTCGCTGTCCACATTCGGAGAGACAAAGAGTGTCGTGTGTGTAAAAGTATTAAAACATACCTCGTAGTTCGATAGAAACATGAAAAACAAATCGATATGCATCGCACATTCACGCATTAAAAACGCATCTCCTGTTTTCTTTCTCTTTCTTGGTCATTCTTTTCTTTCTATCTTTCTTCGACGTGCGGATTTTCGCTTTTTTCTGTCCCCTTAGGTCTTTCTTTCTCTCTACGATCTAGCGAATCGGGTGCCGGATCTGTCTGATTCTCGCTCGCAGACAGGACAGTGGTAGACGATTATCGATCGTGTGCGACAAATCAATCATCCTTCATTGCGATGCAATCGGACGTACGCTCACACTCGTAAACTTACTTAATAAAAATGCGCTCGCGATTATCTCCTCGTGTTAACATCCTACGACTCCTAAACGCTCGATTAGAATACGAATTTACTCTTGGCAAAAAGACGTCCAAGCCGACCACGCTTTATATACGACAGCACGTCCGCGCGAATCGCCTTTCAGCGATGTAGTTCAAATTTAATATGCTCGTCACGCGGCGATTACACTACCGAAAAGGCAGAAAAACCTCTAAATATATTGACTTTGAAATCGCGATCTACCGATTATGTGTTGCGCAAATTCTCTTCTGCAAAATTTACGGCGGTTTCTTCTTTTACTTCAACGCCCTTCCGCCCGACGACGTCTTCACCTGGTTTCCGGCTTTGGGAATCGCGCCGATTATCTTGACGCGATTCTGCGACGTGCTCTGCTGCTGCTGCTGTTGTTTGTTATCGCAGAATTGCGGCGGCGGCGCAAACACCACCACCTCCTGGTCCTGGCCTCCGGCGGACGGGCCGGCGTTGAACTCCGGCGGCGGCGGCACAAACAGATCGTTGTTCTGCTCTTCAGCATCCGCCTCGATCGGCGGCGGCAGCTGTGCAAGGCTGACCGCGTGCCTGGTCAACAACCCGCTGCCGCCATAACCCGGTCGTTTGGTCTGATTGATCTCCTTCTCGATCGGACCGGTTAATAGAGTCGTGCCTCCCGAATGCTGATTGTTCTCCTGATTGGCTAGATTCCGCACGGCGGTGTCGTCGAAACCCATCGGCGGACCTACTGGTACGTCCTGATCCGAGCTCACGCCGCTCGAGCTGTTGTCGCCATCCTCGACGAGCGACTGCTGCGTCTGTAGCAGAAAATCGTTCGGATGACTCTTGGACGACTTGAGCTGCGTGCGCACCTTCTGGATCTCCTCGACGCTGAACGAATGCGGCAGCGAGCCACTGCCCGACGAACTCGAGCCGGATGTGTTGGAGTTGCCGGATGTTTCTCGCGTCGCCTCTAGCTTCTCCCGCGCCGCTGCTTTCTCGAGCTCCTTCGCGATCTCGCCGTCCTCGTCCGTCTCGTCGTCCTCGCCTTCGTCGTCGTCGTTCTCCGACTCTGACAGACTGTAATCCGGCTCGGGAATCGGCGGCGCCGAGTTGGGCGCCACGTTCGTCCCATTTGGCCCGGACGCGATCGACGAAAGATTCGTGACGGACGAGCTGGTGTTCAAGACGATGGTCTTCTTCTTCCGCTCGCGGATACCGGCCGTGCTGTTGCTCCTGGTAGTCTTCAACGGTTGCGCGTACTGATTGTTACCGTTCCCGTTGCTGTTCATGTTGCCGATAGTTTTGTTCAACGCCTGCTGGCTGCCGGTTGGCTTAAACGTCGCGCTGCTCGGCGGATTGCGCAGACTGTGAGATTTCCTGAGATGCGGCCGGTTAGCCGGTAGACTGCGCGAACGGTAACCGACAGTCTTCATGTCCTCCGGCGAGGCGTACAGCTTCGCGCTGTTTGACGGTCGGAAACTCGACATCACTCCGTAGCCACCTTCGACCGTGGCCGCCGCGAGTTCTGCAAAGACAAATATATCAATATTCTTCTGATAAGGAATTATAAAATTATGTTAAATTTTTCTATTACGATCGCTTTGATGTAAAGAAGCTATAAGCGAGATTGTCGAAAACCTCGTTTATTACCTTTGACTTGTTGGATGTGCGCCATATTGTCGTAAACCGAAGCTGGAGTAACGACGTCCGGCACGTTGGCACCGACATTCATCTTTACGACTTGCCCGACCGGTGGAGGTGGCGGTGGATGATTCGGCGGTGGAAGCCCGTTTCTACCATTCAGAGCGTTCACATCCTCCTGGCTTCTATGGCATTTGGGCGCCAGAAGGTTCGAAGACTGCACCTGCACGTTGAGATCTGGCGTGCTATGGAAATCTCTGTGAAGATCGGAACCTCCGCCCAAGCCGCCGAAGAAGCGCACTCTTGATTGCGACTGCAAACGTAAGGACAAGTGATTCGTACATGCTGCTACTCGCGAACGGTTGGCGTCGTCGCCTTGATAAACTCGAAAAACTCGGAGCGTAAATCTATTTTTATTTAAGGAATATTGCAATTTACAATTGGATCGGTGAAAGAACAAAGGATGGAGTAAAACATAGAAAGGCACAGAGAGGGATATTGGGAGAAATGTGATACGAGAATGAAGCAAATACTCCTGCTAAGCGTGAATTCCAAGCTATTGTAACTAACTAGCTAACCCACTACCATTACCATTGCTTGCTTGCGAAATATTATCTAAGTGTTAATGCTGTCGTATATGCTGCGAAGAATACACGTAGTAAGATAATGACGTATCGTCAGTCTTCCATGCTTATAGAATCAATCCCGAAGAGCGACTTAAGGAACTGAAGGAAATCGCAGAATTTGGTTAAAAATGCAAAAATGCACAACTGGTTAATTATACTTGAGGCGTGAACACGAAGCACGTGGCAGAAGGTGGCACCTAACGCCCTCGCGGACGTCAGATTTCTTTTTCATTTAGCAAATGGCTTAGTCACCTGAAATCATGCAAGCCACGGACGAGCTAGAAACAAAGTATTTTGGATCAGTAATATAAGTAGTGGTCCTCGTCGTCTCGCCCGCACCAGGACCGCCCCTTGCTGTGCGCTCGCACCGGCTTGCGCGCAAACTATAACATACGTGCAAAAAAAAAGAACCACCATTACCATTTCCCAGAGAGAAGAGAGGAGGATTCACCGAACGCCGGAAGACTCTTTCAAATGCTGGTAGGCTTTTTTATCAGGGGTGTGTCCTTAACCGCCGGATATTGTATTAATTAATTACTATTCGATGTGGGCACCATATGAGAAAAACGAGCAGAGAAAAGAGAAATATCTAAATATTTAGAGATTAGGAATGATCAAAAATAGCTGTCTAAAGGGGCGTCGGAGAGTTCGATTAAACTACTGGATGAGATGAACAAACATATTAACGTCCATTTTCAAGGGCAGCTTTCATCAAGGGGAACTTATTGCATCAACTTATACAGGGGAAAGATTAAAAAGAGATACGCGAGCGAGAGCGCGAGCGCTCTTTGTAACTTTGAGAGTGTGGCGAGTCATCCTTACTTTGCCCTTGCGCTTCATCTCCGCTACGCTCGCGTACACCCTGCCTACGGTCTTGGCGGGCGACGACGGATGCGACTTGGTTGACTGACCAGTAGCCTGAAAGTGAGACGAGCTCATCATGGACGAGCTGTACTGACCACCGGCGCTACCCTGCTGCCGCTGAAATAGTTCCTGGAAGAGAAATTAAAGGTCGAAGCTGAAGCCTCGGTTTCGTCTCGTGCACAAAATGCCATTCAATTCGGAGACAACGAGCGCACGGATAGATTCAGTGTGATCGAGCAAGAGAGAGAAAGAGAGAGAGGGAGCACGTTGCGGCGCGTGTGTTACGGCCCGCGAATCGGGGCGCGAGATAGTTACTTCGAGTTCCGCAGCGGTGATCCTGCTGGACGTCGGACGTGATCGGATGCTGGCCGTTCTCGGTTGCACCGGAGTGTTTTGACCGGTATTTGTTCCGGTCGAAGGCTGCTGCGGCATGTGAATCGATTCCGCGCTGCTTGATTTTCCGCCAGTCGACGCGATTTCGTCGCGATCGTCTCTTTCGCCGCCTCCTTCTGCAATTGAAACGCGACAAATCGTTAACGTTCGTTCTCGTGTCCGTAATTTCGCAAGAACGGACTCTAATTTATTACCTAATCCCGCGACCATCGATCGCGCCCTTGCCCGACCCACGCTCAATGTGGTCTTCGGATCTCTTCGTGGTGGTGCCGGAGCCGGAGATCTGCCGAGCGTACCACCGATCACCACGTTATTATTTCCCTTGCGCGGTAAAGTCGCGTACTGTCTCTGGATAGGTTGACTAGTTGGCAACGCGGCCGCAGATTGAGAATTCGGAAGACTAATCATCGGCGAAACCACCGTCATTCGCACCAACTCTCCCGATTTCCTGATCAGGTCGACTACGTGTTCGTGTGAGGTCGTCGTCACGTCCTCGCCGTTAATCTGAAACATTCGCGAAAGAACGATTCATCTTAAAAAATATAAAACTATATCGAATATGCTAGTTTATATTCAAAATAGTTTCATGTAAAATATTATTATATGTATAAAACTATTAAACGTTATAGATTTTCGAAATTAAGAGATTAAACGTGTTTTTTAATTTCAATAATTTATCAAGGCTGAATAATAATTAATTTATCTTGATTACCATGTTGCACATATGAATATTTAAAATTAAAACTATATATTTTTAAACAAAAAAAAATTTTAATATATATAAAAATTTTACACATATTAGAAAATATTCTATTTTTCAATTTGCTACACCTGCTTAATTAACTCCTTAAATAAGCAATGCGTCAGATAATTTTTGTCCAAATAATTTAAGACTAAATCAGTACTCTCGGATAATCTTACATGAATGAGAAAATCTCCTTTCCGGAGGCCCGCTAGATCGGCCACACCTCCTTGGTCGACATCGTCCAAATATTGTAACGCTGGATACCTAGCAGAGGGTGTCAGTTCCATCAACGGCGAGGTGGCCTTGGCGCCGCGCAACACGAAGCCGAAGCCTTTCCTCGAACGGTGAAGAACAACAGTGCGGGGTTCCGACGTGACGCTGAGGATTAAAAAAAAAAACGTTATTGAATCTCGCGCTCGTCGCGCTGAACGTACATAAGACAAGAACGTTATCGAGCGTTGAACTTACGGCTTCTTTAATCTAGGCGCGGTGGCAAAGTATTTATGCTGCGACTCCCTGCGGCCTAGAACCCGATTCCGTCCGTCTCTGGCGGGCTGCGGGCCCAGAGGTATGTTCGTGTGACGCAGCCTGACCTCCTGGACGCAATGCGCGGGGAAGAGGCCGGTACCTTGTCCACGTAGGACCCCTTCCAGGAGACCGCAATCGGTGGCACCGGTGACTGTTAAAAATAAAGAAACAAAAACACGCTTGCTATCAGAATAATATTTCTGGATGTTACCTACAAAACAGAAATCGAGAGAGACAGAGTGAGACAGTCGTCATCCCAAGTTACGGAACACATAGAATAATTAAACGAGAAACATGAAAAATAACGAAACATCGCTCGTCGCCGAATCAAAGTCAAGTTGTAGCTAGACGAGAAAGAGAAAGAGAGAGATAGACAGAGAGAGAGAGAGGAATATGTTTGTTGGCTTGCCCATGCTGTACCTTCAAGGATGTCTCCTTGATTGATAGTCAGATGGCCAGTGATCCCGCTGTTGTAGCTCTCCACGCATACCACCGTCGTACCGGGAATGGATAATGAATTGGTTGTGTCGGATTGCGAAGTTCCTACCCCGGAACTGTCGCTGATCACGTCGGACGCTGTGTCGCCGAGGCTTTTGTCTAGAAATCGACAACGGTCGGATATACGTCAGGATGATGCCTCATGTTTGACCTGCCATCGCCTTACCAAGCGATAAACGCCATGCAAGAGATCGAGACCTCTTAAGAAAGACAGAGAAAGAAACGAAGAGAGAGAGAAAGAAAGAAAGAAAGAAGGGCTAATTCATAACGCTAAATGAAAACTTGAGCGCACTCTCGGCCTTAAAAGAATAAAAAATTAACTCAACTCTGATTCACCTAAAATGTACTCTACGACGGCGAATAAGAGCTCTAAAAATCGCCAGCTCGTCGCATTTGTCGCATCTTAAAAAGGCGGCCTCTAATGAATGTTAAGCGTAGCGTGTCTCTCATCTCGAGCGAGAAGACCTTGCTCAGCTCGCTCGCGAGGAGCGGGAGCGACTAAACTCGGGATCTCTAATATCCTCAGGGACACCAAAACGGAAGCATGCACGAACCATCAAAGCCAACGTCCGACTCTCATCGTGTCGTTCGACCACCTTTGCGCACCGCCGGTTTTTGGTGGTGATGGTACTACATATACACATGTTGATGTTGCGTTTGATAGTCGTTTAATCGCTTTAGAACTTGTTCGCTTCCTTCCGTACCTTTGGGGACAGTTGGTTCCCTTTCGGAGAGTGTCCAGAGTATTTACGCGTGTTTGTGTTGATTTTTGCAGTTGTTTGTGAATCATCGAGGCTTTCCTCATCATCAAAGTAAGAGGGGAGGAATCGAAGGGGATAGAAAGAGAAAAGAATTGGTATACCTGTAACGATGCTGGCCGAATCCTCGCCGGACGGTTGATTGCTGCCTTCGGATAAGCTCGAGCTGGCCGAGCTGAAAGGCGCTAAGCTCCTGCTGCTCGGCGACGGCGACGGCGGCATCTCCATCTGCGTTCTATGCATATCGAGGCGATGCTGCAGCTCGAGCCGGTGCTCTTGCAGCCTCGTCAGACCCTCCATTCTCAAGTTTGTATAATTCTCCGCGGCGCTCGGCAATCTTGAAACGGTGCGTACAACTCTTAGGGTACATCGGCGATCGGTGCTTCGCGCTGACCAAGACGCTAACCACCAAGACACGTGTGTGGCACGTGTGTGTCCTTCTTTAATTGGCCAGCACATGTGATGGTCAGGTTCTGATCAGGGTGAAGCAACGGCGATCGCGGACGTACCGCGCTCTGTCTCTGCCATCGTCTCGATGACACAACTCTAGGCGTCGTTTCATTTTTTTTTTTTATTTTTTTTTTTATTTTATTTTGCCATGTGATTATCCAGTGATCGGCGGCGCCGATTCTTCGTCTAATGCTTACCTCGCGTTAGGATCTCTCAAGGAATTTGGACTCTGGTACTCCGACGTCAGTCGGTGGCCGTTCTGTTCGGACGGTATTCGGTTCGGTAAGTCGTTTCTGCTCGACTCTAGGGACGGTACTCTGCCGAGGCTTCCGTGGTGGATCGATTCGGTCGACTGACCGACGATCGTGATCCCACCGCTGGAGGGATAGTGTTCCGTGGACGGTACTCTGGTCAGGCCCGCCGCGACGGTCGGGTACTGCTCCGTGGACGGTACTCTGGTCAGCGTACTAACGGTCGGGTACTGCTCGGAGGACGGTACTCTGATCAGAGTGGCGTCGTATCGTTCGCCGGACGAGGCTCTGCTTAACACGACGCCGGACGGGGGCGCGTATTTCTCCTCGGACGCGACCCGGACGAGCGTGCCGGACGAAGGTGGTGGCGGAGAGTACGGTGCTTGCTCCGTGGACGGTACTCGATTCAGGCTCGCGGCGGTAGCGTACTGCTCGGCGGACGGTACTCGCGTGATACTCGAGTACTGTTCCACCGAGATGGTTCTGGTGAGAGTACCACCGGCGCTAGACGCCGCTGCCGCGTGTTGTTCGGTGGACGGTATCCTGGTGAGGGTGCCCAGATTACTCGCTGAGCAGCTCGTCGTCATCATCGTGGAAGTGCCACCGAAGGCCACTGACCGCCGCTTCGGGTTGTAACGTGGCGGCCCTTTAAAGGGTACTGGAAAATCGCAAGGGTTGCAAGGTTAAGTAAAGAAAGGATTACTTAGCCTTACAAGAAAGAGAAAGAGAGAGAAAGAGAGAGAGAGAGAGAAAGAAGAAGAGAGAAAGAGAGAAAGAGCTAAAGAGAGAGAAAGAGAGTATTCATCGTCTTCTCAGACGATACTTCAAGGGTGAAACGAGAAACTGTGTCGAACGGCTCGTTAAAACTTCGAACTTGAGGAGCTACGTTCGCAAATTAGTGAATGGAAATTATACCGTGAACCCTAAACAGTGTATGTATAATCTTTGAACAATTTTAAAGCTATTATAAAATAATTTAATATTCGAGATGTAATTATTTCTACATTTAATCAAATCTTCATTTCGGTAAAACAAAATTTTTTTTATATAATCCCGCAAAAAAATATCACATCGGATACCGCTCTAGTACTGTCTAGGGTTAAAAAAGATTACACGTATAAGAGCCGCGCGCAAGTACAACACGGGGGAGACAATGTTTTCGTGACCGAAACAGATACCGAACAAATCGCTTAATATCGTCGTATGCTCGTGTCAATAAGTATCGCGACGACCGGGTCGTCATTATCCGCGTTCTATCTCGAACGCACGGGTGTGTTAGTCGCGGGGTTACACATCGTGTGCATAATGTTTGCTGAAGCGAAGACCTTTTACGTTCGGGCTCTCCTTCTCTTCGGGGGAGCTCCGTTCTCCGTTCGATCGATCTTCCGGTGTCACGAAAGATCGTCGTGCGGGGATTTTTGCAAAGCGGATTTACAAGCATTCGTTGTCTGTGTTGCACACAAGCACGCACGCACAATGTTACTTCACGATGATGATTATTGGCTCTCTTCCCCGGGTAACCCCGAACAACCAGGTATTGCTCTCGTCGTTTTATCGTGCCGGCATGTACAGGTCGTCTCAGAATCGATCGGAAAGTGGACATATCCAGCGTTATCCGCTATGAGATTTGGAGTTTAAATTAAATATTACTATATAATTCTTTTTAATTAAAGGTTTAATTCGAGATGGAAACATTTGTTTACCGAAATTACTTTAATTTAATTTAATTCGTGATTTATTCGCCACAAATGTCAAATGTATATATCAAATTTGAAAGTTCGACTGCGGAAAAGGGGGAATCGACCGGAAACGACGTGTGCACTTTCGTCAATTCCGAGACACACCCTGTACAGCCGGGAAAGCGGTAGAAAGCCACACACGCAAGGATAACGACTTCATCATCCTTGTTCCGTTGTATCCGTTTTGTGCGATACAATGTGCTCGAGATTATACGGGTAAGTCTCTCGTCGGAATACGTCATGTGCACAAACGATCGACGTCGCCGTCGCCAGATCGTCGGAATGCGTTTCTTCAGATTCCCTCTCGCAAGGCCCTCTCCAGAGACTCCCGACGATCCGTGAGACCACGTGGATTCACAACGTATCTCGAACTACTAAACATTACTATAGTCAAGACATTCTTGCACAAATTCAATGCTGCCAGAAAATAAATATCGATATCCCCGCGTGAAAATATTTTAACTCTTCTGTCAAAAGTTAATTTATTTTTAACACGCAGTTATAAGTAAAAGGAAAATCGCAGATATAAAGATCAGAGAGATAAGCTAATGACTTTTAATAATTTGAAATTGAAATTTTATCTATTCGCATTGCATTTTTGGAATTTATTTACTCGAGAATCGATACTGATCGATGCACTTTGCGACGCGAATCCGGCAGCACTGATTCATTCGACAGTGAATCAAAGATACAGTACCATTAGTTACTGGAAAGCACAATCTATCAAGAGGTAGTGTCGTTACTTCTCCTCGGTATTACAAATGTACTCGACGTCATATACACGACCATCACCACCAAAAATCCCATGACATAATTGTAAAAATCTTTACGTTACTCGTCACACAGCACAGACACAGGTAGATATAAATAAGTATATACATTGACATACGTACGTCACAACGCGTCTCGTGTTATATATACACAATTCCAGAGAGGCACCTTCTATAAATGACTACGCACAGAGAGACAGAGAGATAGAGAGAGAGAGAGAGATAGAGATAGAGAGAGAGAGAGAGAGAAGAGCTACCACCTATCTAACGTCTACTTTTATATTATATACGAGAAGAGAAGCGTGCAACATGTTCATGCCATGCTCGACACTACAATCATGCAATATAAAATGCCGACGTCGTAGTTTCTAAGCCACGATCACGTTCGTTATCAGAGATAAGGTCTGTTAACTTTGTTCGCACATCGCACCTCATCGCGGCCTTGTGCGGTTTTTTATTTTAGCAAACAATACTTTGCGATGAGATATCGGAGAGATTAGACTCGAAATATAGAACGATAAGCCGATAAGCTACTCGAAGCTTCCGACAAAGCCATTTTAATTGTCTATCGATTTCTCGACTTTTCTGTCGGAAATTATATGAGAAAGATCGCGAAATTTTTCCCTTTATCCCGATTAGCGATTTTTCACTTCTTTAATAAACCGTATAATACAGATACGTTCGCAAACGGGGGACTGAAATCGCACAGTCATGTTAATCAGCCGTCGCGGGTGTGGCGAATGAATATGGAGAAACCTCGACGAGAGTAATGAGATTATCCGTCCGAGCCCGTTCGTCCCATTCGCGATCCCGGAAGGATCGATCGGCCGGCGCCGCGTTATCATCCTTGCACGAGCAAAGGTCGCCAAGAACGACGGAACAATGTCCGGAGAGGGAGGGGGAGAGAGGGAGAGGGAGGGAGAGAGAGAGAGAGAGAGAGAGAGAGAGAGAGAGGGGCAAGAACGCAGAAAGAGAGGAGAAGGAATGGAGGAGAAAGGATAAGGGAGAGGAGAACGAGAGGAAGAAGATCGTCAACGTCTGTCGTTTATTCTTGCAGCATCATGCCTCGACCTCTCCAAGCGAGTTTCCTGCCCCCCGGATCCTCGCGCCCCCGCGTTCCTCGCGTTTCTCCCCTCCCGCCCCCTTCCCTTCCTCATCACGAGAGTCCGCGAGCTTTACGATTTTTGACATTTCGTGCGACGTTCATAACTCACCGACTTCCTCCGGCTGATAGTTCTTGATGACTTCGGCGAGCTCCATGTTGCCAGCGATCACGGCGACTTGGTACGGCGTTTGGTTCGCATAGTTGAGCGCGTCCTTCTGCGCGCCCCTGAAGAGTAGCTGACGTATGCACGAGGCGTCCGTGTTATTCACCGCGCACACGTGCAACGGCGTGTTACCGGACGCGTTGCGCGCATTCATGTCAGCGCCGTAGAAAAGCAGGTGGTCCAGATGTTGTACGAGATTGTTGCGACACGCCTGCGGGCATACGACGCGAGTAGACGGGTATTAGCCGCGGACAATCATTCAACGTATCGTTCGAATTGCATTCCTCGCAATTAATCCAAAACATTGATTCCAATACTCTTTTTAGAGAATTTATGAACGAAAACGAGAACAAAATTTTGTTTCACGAGGAAGTAACGAGTTTTAGAAAGAAAATATAAGAATTGAGAAAAATATACTAATTGTTTTCTTAAATTTTATTAAAAGATGGAAATAAAAGGAATAGTTATATCCACAACGTGAAAAGAATCTATAGGAAAAAAACAAACAAGAACCTGATGAACTTCCTGCCAGCCCTGGAGATCCTGCGCTCCTATTGTCGCGTGGTCGTGAAGCAACGTCTCGCAGAGCATCGGATCGGTCTTGTGAATAACGCTATAGTAGAGCGGTGTCAAGCCCTTCGTATCCTTGTAGTTTGGGCTGGCACCCAGCTCCAGTAACGTTTTCACGGCCTCCAGACTATTTCGTTCAACGGCACGGTGCATCGCCGTTAGACCCTCTTTTGTTCGATAATCCAGTAGAGCGCCGCCATTGACTAACGCAATTATGACCTTCGATGGTTTTTTCAAGGTCGTTGCCAAGGTCAACGGCGTCTCTGAAATTAAAGAATTTAAAAATGAAAAAAACTAAATTTTTCAAAAATTTGTCTAAGCGTCAAAAAAATTTCTTTTATATAATGAAATATTAAATCGTAAAATTATTTCCCGACGCGATAAGATGATTACATAAATTTATTTTACGATGACTTTTAATATTTTGAAATGTGTCGGCAGTTGATGACAGTCACGCTGTACGACTAGGCGAGTTGTTGGGTTGTTTTAGCAATTTTCATGCAGCTGCAATTGCGCATGCGAATTACCTCCCGTTTCCTGACAGTGGAAATTAGGATCCAGCCCCTTGCTGCACATCTTCGCGATCTTCTCGACTTGACTGCTCTGCACATAATCCAGTAACCTCCGCAAATTCGTCCTGGTATGCATAGCCTTGAGCTGTTTCTCATCCAAATGCAGCATCTTGTACACCCGCCTCTTGTATTTGAGCTGAAATTTATTTGAGAATAATGACACTTATACTTTCGAAACGCGCCGTTTCAACGACTATTATTACGGAACGGCTATTTTAATGGCGCTTCGCTTTCCATCATGTATATAAAAGCGTGAAATTCATCTCTCGGCGAGCTAATTATTTTCACATTATACGGTGATATAGCAGCTTAAATAAAATCATAAATTATATGTGTGTGTCTGTGTATGTTGCAGAGTAAGATATATCCAGAGATAATTTAACTCTGACTCTGATCGTTGCGTGCAATTTGTCGCGGTATAGATTTGCAGTAGCTCTCTCCGTACAGTACTTATGCAAATACATCGCGAGAGAAGCGCCAAGCGTGGCTATCGTTATCGTAAATATATCTCATCGACTCGGGGATCGTCTCACCTGGACGGCTATATAATTGCCGTTTCTTATAATCTACTGCACACGAATACGTTCGTCACGCGCATTTCTCCGTTATCGATGAATACGCAATAAACCGGACGTGACATAAGATGCGTAAAGCACTGTGAGAAGAAGGCTCCGCCTTCAGGAAATTGAACCCGACCACCCTCCTCTTTTTCTCCTATCGAAAATTCAATCTGAGAAGCCGTCTCATTTTCCCTCATCTTTCTTACATTATACATCTTCTCTTAGAAGAGTAATACAATTTTTATTAGACAAAAGCTAGATCCGGAAATTAATAAAGAAGAACGGTTCTCTCTCTCTCTTTTTATTTATTCGCGTTTCTGCTAATTTTCTGAGTTTCTCTTTCCTTTGTGAGAAAAAAAAAATATCCATAAATATAAATTTATTTTTAACGTTTCATTTAATTTATATATGCAAGGTACAAATTAATTTTCATTTAACCGCGGACGCTTCGCTTTCACCAGGATTGCACTGTAAAAATGGTGTCGCGCAATTTCTGCTCGAGATGACCGCGTGGCCGCATTACACACAATAATACACAAGTACACACAATGATAATAGCGCGATGATATAAAGACCGCGCTATGACGACGCACTCGGTAGCGCCGGATGCACATCGCGTTGCCATCATCATTGCGCATCAGATTAGGTTTTATCACGTTGCGAACGCAAACTCGGTTCACGCCAGCCCTCGATCTAACGGTGTTGCTTCATATCCCATCTTGCGATAACACAAGGGTGGAGTATATCGAGTACGAATTATGCGGGCGAAAAATGAAAATTGAGAGACGCGAGGGAGTTCTCAATTTATCTATTATATCTCCCGTCGCTATCAAATATCGCGAGGGTTCGGTTTACTCTCTAAGAAGAACGACAGAAAGCTTATATATATATATATATACATCGAGCGGATAAAAAAATAATTACGGGGGAAGCTGCAACGTAAATAAATTTCCTTCTTGCATATATCGGCAAATATTCTATCTCTCTCCATTGGATGAAATCGAGGAATCTTGAATGAGAACTTGTTTGACAATTAATTATTCTCTAGCGCTCTCATATTATCGCGACTGACAGCCGTCGCCGACAGACGGCTGTCAATTTTCACTTTTCATTCGCGTACATATTCTCACCAAGTCGTTCGTCTCGCCCACGTCCCGTCCCGGACACGTAACTCTCGTGCAAAATGAATGGCTCGTCAGGTGATCAAAGAAACTGAACCGAAGCGACCCTGAAATATCCCGGCCTCGTCCGACCACGGCGCTTTCGTGACGAAAGCGGGTCTGAGATTGACAGCGGGGGGGAAAGAGGAGGGATTCGATTATTGTAATAAGGAAGCTTTGTTGGCAGAAGGCTGATATTACCGGCGAAATACCGGCGATTTAGACTCGAAGTTCATTTCGTATTCATCTCCGATAATAATGTCCCGGCACGTCTTAATGTATGAGTATAGCCTCTTATTGGATATCGTTCTTGTTTACTCGCTAAAGAAATCTTCTCTGAATAATTTCATTCCCATCGCGTATTAAATAAGGAAAATTAAAATAAAATATAATCTCACAGAGTTTTCGTTCGCGTCTTATCTTTAGAAGCCTATTTTTCTATTATACTTCAATATTTATATTTAATTTTCAGCTTTAAACGCGTTACTTAATTTTGATCGGATTATCGCTTAATATTAAAATATCGCGTTATAAAATTTGTTACATCGATTATTTCACTTAAATTATATCATACCTTGTCGAGAGATTATTTCAGAGAAATGCCGATATATTAATATTATAAAACAAGCAAATCTTTGCGAAACGTGATACCCCGTGAGAACCATCTCTATAAGAGTTGACAAAGAGAATAAGAAAGTCAAGTTATAAGGAGGGTATTATGTGTGCTCAGGCTTTTGCGACACATCTCTCCGCAAGACTTATAGTTTTCAAAACCACGAGACCCTCATTGTCCGACGAGGGATCCCGCTGACAGGCGTTTGTTAAACGCAAGTTTTTCGTCGACGAGCCTCGTGTAATTTGTAACTCGTGCGAGGTGAATGCGGCTTAAAGACGGTTCAAAGAAGCTGTGTATGAGTCAGCCGTCCCTGAAAGTGAATCTCCCGCGACGGAGACGTGCAGCTGGCAGGGTGGAACCAACCGATCGGGAGACCGACTGAGGAGGAAGAAGAAGAAGAAGAAGAAGAAGAAGAAGAAGAAGAAGAAAGAGGAGGAGGAAGACGGGAAACGAGGCGACGAGCTGGACGATGAGAACTTAGCACCGGTTACGCAAGAAAACCGCGGGACAGGATCCAGATCTCGTTAACCCGGGACCGAATTATTTGTTTTTCGCGAATCCCCGTTTTAACAGTCATCGCGCGGGTCGAGCTGCGCGATTCGCTACACCACCGAGTGATTTATGTGCAGTAAGGATAGCGAGGATCATCGCGAGATGATTAATTACGTAATACGTACTTCCGCGACCTATACCTCCTCATCTCGTTTCGTTACGTATATCGCTCCGACTCGAAATTGAAGACGACGTAAAGAAGAGAGCTGCTGCAAACAACATCTTCCTGACTCTTACTCAATGGAAGGCATCGTTCCATTGAATAAAGTTCTGTCGAAGCCAATAATATATTTTCATAAAAGACTACAAGTTTATCATTTATGAGAATATCTTTGCCATATGAAAGAAATAAGTAAGAAATATTGTGTAAGAGATATTTTTTCCCACATTCTTCTCAAATGTAAGGTATTTAAAAAATTCTATATAAGTATACATCTCAATATTTTTTGATAATTTTAGTCTTTTTTTCTTTTAAACGTCACTTGATTCTATTACAACGATATAACATTCTGTACAACAATACAACGTCTTCTCTATTCAACTGAGAAATGTAATTGAACAACTCGGAAACGTATGACGTAACTAGATCCTATCAGGCGTGAAGTGAGTCTGCTGACAGCTTTAATGTACACGCGAGGAAGCTACTTAACCCCTCCGCTACTAAAACGGGAAGCCTTCGTCGTGCGTTAAAACCGACTATATAATTAAAATAACGCTCGAGTGAAATAAACATCCCTGTTTGTTTCTCCTTATAAAAAATGAAATTAGCACGATCGAATGTGCAAAAAAACGGATTCCGGTCGCGAGAAAGGACTTAACAGAAATAGGAATAATGAGAAGAGAGCCTTTTCCTCCTTACCTCCAGGTACCCGACAGGTCCATTGAATGGATAATCGCCGAGGCGGCGTTCCTCGTCCAGGAATTTTCCGGCTTTTCCATTCACCGGTGGACAGAAGAGGCCGTAATTGAAGCTCTCTTTCAGCTCCTGCAAGGCATGAAATTTTAATATTAAGGCAAGGGTGAATCGCGCGAAAGAGGATCAAAGCGACCCGCCACCCCCACTTTTTCGTACGACACATATACATGCAACAATAACGACAAAATGCTGTATCGGGGATCGTTCCGGTGTAAGCTTCAAGCATAGGGGATTTTATATAGGTCGATTCGCAAGGAAAAGCCATTCTCTTCTTCCAATTATCCGTCATGCCTTTGATAATTGGAGAGACTCGATGCAATTGCATAATACTTGTATTACATGTGACGCACTCATAGTGTGTACATATCGCAAAACGTCGATATAATTAATGTCGCTAATCTTTACTTTATAAATGTACAATATGACATATGAAAACATTATTAATGAGCTTGAAATTTATTCGTATTTTACGAGAGAATTAATAATGTTAAACTTACCATTCTATTTAATCCTGCATAATTATATAAAATATTTATATAAGATAATTATATGCAATTTCTTTTAAATAATCATATAAAATTACACACACGCACCTATATATACACATATATTATCCAATTTTATTTATATATAAATGTATGTATAAATGTATATTTAATATGTATTCCTGTCTCTCTAAAAAGACATATCTTCGTGAGTGAGATTTTTTAATATATGATCTGAAGATCGTTGATTATTTTAGATCCTTCTTACAAATTTCTGTTGTTAACTCAATGTCTTTGGTATTCATAGACAGAATAATAAAGCAAAGTACACTTTGCCCATGAATATCAAACGAGGACCGAAATCAATTCCCGATTGCGTTAACGATATTCGCGACGATCGATGGCGCCGGCGGAGAGCACTCTCTTTCTCGCGGTATTATAATATTTAGCGGGTAACGACTCGGAAGATAGGACGAAAAGAGCGACGGCGAGGAGCAACACGCGTGCCAGGTACACCCGAGAACCGCGCATTATCACCATATACCCCGCTTATGCCATGTGAAAGATCGGCGACGATGCGAAAGAAGACAGGCCGCGCCAACCCGACAATCATGACAACAATAGCCAAGAGTGCAACACGTGCCAAATTAAAGGCTTCGTACGGGGGGAAAAAAAACTGCGGGTCTTCGTCTACCTCGCCTTATATCGATGGGCGGAAAGATGCGGTCGACCATGGGAAAACCGCGAAATAAAAAAAGACAGGTGACACGTCGTCGAAAACGGATGTGAACGTTTAGACTGCAGATGTGTGTCCCAACGTTTTTCTTTCTCTTACGTCATGGAGAACATTGATCCAAAAATGTATTCGGTAAATTAAAAAATAAAATTATTATCCGGAAATATATAGTTGGAAATTTAATTTTTGATTTACGCTCGTATACACACACACACTTGTTGGAGAAATAGATGATGTTTGTCTAGAATAAGCAGCGCAATGGGATGTATTCTAGGACAGATTATAGAAGCGCGATTGTACTTCCGTCGCTTTTAAAGGTTTCGTCTGACCGCATTCGGTACGCTTTTTCTCAAGGCTCGTATTTACGAGTGATATAACGTCCTCATTTCGCTCTTCGTTCGCTAAGCCGACTCAATGACACGTCCGTGACACGCTCGTCGGTGGTTTCCTTCGTTATGCAAAGCTTGGTCGAAGCTGGGCGTGTTGTTAAAATTGAGATTTGCAACGCATATGAATAAAGAGATGGAAATGAAGAGGCGGCCTTGCGTCAGTGTAGTTCATCTACTTTAACGAACGTCCATCTACTCGCGCTTTTTTATAGGAGTAAAATGGTTTTTTCTCTGTTTCTGTTTGTTGGAGAATAAAAATTTCTTTTTTTTTCCACGAAAAAAATCGTGCCTTTTCAGAATAATTATAAAACACAATGTATTCACATACCGCACACATGTGAAAAGAATAATTTGCGGGAGGCAAATAAATGAAATGAAAAGAAACGCTTGATTTTTGTAGAAACCGAGGCTCACGCCTTCCTTTGATTTATCGAGATCACAAGTATATAATTCGCTTTAACCATAACTTCTCTAATCGACATAAATTGAGTAAGACGAAACCATAATTTCGCGGGGTAAAATCGAAAGAGAGTTTACTGAAAGATGTTCATTCTCTGATCCCGCTCATCCCCGTCACTCACGTCATTCCGAGACAAAAATGAAGCAGTCCTGCCAAACCGGCGCTCCTACTCTAATTAGTGCCGCGGTAATTGCTTCATAAAGTCCCAAGAGGCGGCATAATCGCACCATAGCGAAACGTGCCTCGAGTTTCTTCGATTATCAGGGGAACGGGTGAGAGGCAAGGTCATGTATAGGGACCGAGTGAAAAAAGTCAATGATCGACGATTAAAGTAGAATCGAGTAGAATTGATTACCATTATCATCTTGCCTCGCTCGTAATCTTTTTTTTTTCGCGAGGATATTCGCGAGTCATAAAGAATCGATTCCTTCGAAAGACGAGTAGGAGAGAGACTCGATTCTTCTTCCCTCGAATAAATTCTCCCGCAATCTCTCCTGCATTTCTTCCAAAGAGATTTCTCCGTTTCTTTTTTTATCATAAATTTCCGACGAACAAGTCTGTTTCGCGTAGCTCTTTAAGACAGCTCCGCGCATCTACAAATCCTCGAAAGACTACGGGCGCATTTTTCCGCTTTTCCTCCTTCGAGATCGCGGGGTCGTCGCGTTAAACGACGGGAATCTTTTGTACGGCCCTGTATATACGGGAGAATAATGGCCGAACCGTGTCTCAATCGTGCTTTATGGGATGTAATTGCGGTCTGGCGAGGGGGGACCGGCCACGCCGATGTTTAAGCTCGGCCTGGCCAGCGCCCGCGCTCGCATACGAGCAAGGCGGATAGGAGCGTTACGGTTTTAACCTTCGCAACGAAGCACGAAACGAGTTTTCGTCTTCGCTCGCCGCCAAGCGGCATCGCCTTCATCGCTCGATGCTCTCGTCGTTGATTCTTCGTCAATTTTGCCCCCCCGCGGTATACAAAATCAAACGACTCTGCGGAAAAATCTCTCATGACAGGAGAGTCGCGAGAGAGTGAGATAAAACCGTATGGAGTCGTATTTAAAAGGCATTCTTGATTTAAAATTTAGTTATCCAGTTTCCTTTCTTTCTCCCTTCGCGCTCATTTTCTCCATTTTTTCTGGTAAATTGATCCATCTGCTGGATTTTACCGCACTTTCCGCTAATCTCCGACTCGTGCGACGCGACGACAACAGGACGATCGCGCGCGTATGACGGCAAAAAAGCGGTAGGCGGCGAAAGACGGAGGCGAAGGAAGGTAGACAGAGGGAGCAAACAGAAGAGGGTGGATGACCGGCACAAAGGCGAGGTGAAATCGGCCGTCGTACCGGACACAGCATCGGCGTTAAAGTGGAGATACGACCCATAAAATTTCCATCTACGCGCCGGGGAGAAAGAAAGAGAAAAGAGAGAAAGGGTCGGGCGGAACCGTATAGCGGAATACGAAATCAAATTGCCGGGGTGCATTGAAAAAACCAGTCATCGAGAGACTTTAACGATGGAGTTCCTCGAACTCGCGTCCTGTTGGCTTACGTCGCCACAAAAGGGATTCGGAATAAATGTTCGAACGCGAGCTCTGGCCATCGCGTTCTGATTGAGAAAGATCGACGCAAGAGTCGATCAGATATATTATTCAGATTAGATATTCCTAAACTGACGCTAATCTCATCAATCCTAAGTGTTATTATAGTTGATAGATTTCATTTTAAAACGCCGTAGACATACATCATATTTTGATACGAATTATCTGATGAAATTACAGCGACATTGATTGATATCATTATCGCGCGATATCGGATATAAACTATAAAAGGAAAAATTTTATACAATCGTTGACCCAATTAAAGATCGTTGATCGAACTGACAACACACGCGATAAGCTCGCTGTTTAATGTAAAATGACGTTACAATATGACGATGCGAGGACATCTTATATCGACATGCGCGCAAATATTTATCTACAAGTTTATTCAAGCGTCTCCTCTCCCGCGACCATCAGCTGACTCACACTATTATCATCGACCGTATCGAGATTTCGCGATATCGAACACATAAGTCACATGAGCTTCACGATTGAACAAAGGTTAATGGCTAATCTCGATAACACAAACGATTTACCATCGTCCTCCCCTCCCTTTCTTCCCCTCGAAAAATATAACGAGCGACTTTCTCATTGATTACCGACGTAAAGCATTATCCGACTCTTAATTGAATATCTCGGTCGATCTTTCCTACTTAGAAAATGCATTAGCACATATACACATCTTTACACACAATCGATTTTGTAACAGAACTTCATAAGAGCGTTCTTGAGTTGTTCTTCTTTAAAGGCTACTTGTGGTTCAATTTTCAAAATGGACGTTTGATTAACTTAAAACTTCGACTTGAAGAAGTCGAATAAACGATAAATATTCCATTGTATTCGAGAAACCAGTAAGAACTCCGCGAATGATGTACAAAGAGCTTTCGATACATCCGATTTATTACAGGAAAATGAAGCAAGAAAATGAAGAAACGAGCGACCCGTTCGTCTGCAAGAGCGAGCGGAAGAGGCGGAAAGGGAAGATCTATTCTTCCGGGAAGATCTCGGAGTGCCGACAAGAAGGGTCCTTTAGGTCCTTTATTGATTCTTAAGTTCGTTGCTTTTTCTTTCACATCAAACTGGTTATTAGAACTGGTTCCGGTTTCGTCATCGACCGCTATTATTGGCGCTTAACGGGGATTATCCCCGTTCTTTCTTCGAATCGCGAGGCAAAAAAGAAGAGCGCTTTAATTTCATAAGCACGCAAAAATCATCGCTTTATTACTTATACGAAAGGAAAATTAACCGTAACGCTGAAATCCCTAATAAAATCTCACATAAAATAATTCCTATGGCCTTTGCAACGATATGCATTTTATATCAATGCGCTTTTTTTTATATCTAGCAATTTAAATTTCCCTTTGCCTTTTCAATTGATATTTATAATAAATCTAAAAAAGATTCTTTCAAATGTCTCATTGTTAGTTTTATAAGTCAGTTATTTAATTTGAGAGTAGCAAGAGTTGAATAAATGTATGCGAAAAATCAAATTATTAAATTATTCCGGTTAAGTGTGTAATAGTAATAATAATAGTATTGGCGTCTATTGCGCCTATTGCATATAAATTAGTATGATATGACGTACATATCATTAAAGAAGATACGCAAGTCGGTACTTTGAGAACGCGGCCAACGTAGTCGCACACTTTCACTAATTCGACTAGAGAGAGATTCTAAGGAGGGGCGCGATATACTTTATGGATATTCATCGTACTCATTAATTCATCAATCGCTGGATAATTAGCATTCGTTAGCTTCGACAGCGATTTCGCGTCCGTCGTTCCAAGAATGATTCTTAATCCGAAGAGTGACGTATTGAACACGAAGTTTATCACGGCGCGAAGAGGGAACCGGAGGAAAAAAATGTATCATCTATCCGGCTTGATTAACATCGCATTTTCGTCTCGAGACCGCCGCCATATTCGTCGTCGCGAATCGAATTTCGCCAAGTAACTCAATTTTCTAGATCGCAGAATCGAGTCTGCGTCGTTCCACCGGTAATTGGCAATCAATTCCGGAGGACCGAAGGGGGCTTCACGTGGCGGCGACGATATTTCGATCACTAGCACCGACTACACGAGGCCGTGTTTTATTAAGCAAATTACGCTTTCAGCAAGTCATAACGTTATCGCGTTGCGTAACAAATTAATCGCGGGATGATTCTTCGAGCGATGCATGAATAAAATATGCAAAACTTTCCATTCTCCTTTATCAAATATAGTCGTCCTTCTCTGCATTAAAATGACGGGGGCACATTTCTTGGATGGATCGTTATTGAAATATCTTAATGAAAGAAATATCAGTCAGTGATAGTGGTTGTTTCGTTCAGAAAAATATTTTAAAATACGTATTATACTTTATATATATAAAATTTATAGTAATATATTTTGTTGAAGAAATATTTAAGTTTAAGACCAAGTCTTATTTATTTTTTCTGAATTTTGAATACTAGTTATACGCGTTTCATACCAAATATGTCTATAGACTTCTCTAAAAAAAATAGAGACCCGAATTCTGCAAATATATACAATTATTACTAATTTTTCAATTTTTAAACTTTACTGCTGTAATTAGTGAAATAAATAAAACAGAGGTGACTAAAATACTCACTGATTTTCTGTGAAATGTTCTTATCAACTGCTTTAATCAGTGACATTTTCATTTTAAGAGAGTACGAGAAAAAAGGAGCAGAAATTACTGCTTCATAAATTAGAAACGAACTCGGGGTGAATATAAAATTTCAGGTATAACGCGCGAACGGAAGGAGAAAAGATTCCTGTTTCTTAATCTCGATCGGGTCTTTTTATACAGGTAGTAACGGGGCAAGGAATAAAGATGGCGACAAATTGCCCCGCGCGATAACCTTTTCGTGTAGCTACTACTCGATTCGGGCGCGATCCAGATTGAATTATAGAGCGATTATCGGGACTCGTTTTCGTGCCGCGAGTGCGTTTCCGTCCTCCGGTCCGGGCTCCAACCGGTAAAGGGACCGAAATTCTCTCGCCGCGCCGCCTCCGCGGAAATGGACGGATCCCGATTTTAATCAACCGTTAACTACGTCGTTAACGGCAATTCCTACAACTTGGAAACACGCGCGCGTGTTAGGCAGGCAGGCAAAAGGTGTCGGCTAATCGAACTGGAAATTACACCGGCAAACTGCGCGCGCGACTACTCTCTTCGCGCTCTCCCGGTCTCTTCTCTCTCGGGATGCGGAAAGTCGGAGCCCGGGCGCGACTCGTAAATTGGCGGATATTGGCAGCCGGCGCGAAACGTTTTGGTAGAGAATTTTTGCCAATTAACGGAAAGTTCATTACCCGTGGTGGAATGTCGACGCGACACGGGTTCGTCTACGTATATGGTATTAGTTCCACGACAATCGTGTCGCGAATTTATTTCACTCTCTCAAAAGTGAAAATGCAAATGGAATCGCACGTTGCGCACCAAGTAGATTGCAAATACTTGATATTTGCAAAAATATTGCGCAGACGACTAAAATACATTTTTTATATCGATGAGAAATAAAATCTCTCTTCGATACAATTAGAGAAGGGATGTAGCTGAATATAAAAATAATTAAAAATGTGATGATAAAAAATTCAACATTCCTCGTATATATATAAATGCATCGTCTCGTGCATTCAAACAATAAAGAGGAAAATTGCGCGGTGGCGTGTTTTCTTATCGAAGAAGCAATTTGTTAACGCGAAGTCATCCGCGCGCCTCGGAATTCCTTCGCGATTATTTCTTTTTTCAACGGGGAAACGAGATAACGGTACGGTAAACATATACGAGTGCTACGTATCGATCGCTGTTTGATGTAATTAATTGTGGCAAGTTATGACGGGAGTAACGATTCTCTCTTCCCGCGACTTAGAGCGGAGACGAGGGGAGAATGCGGAACGAGGTCTGACGCGGGAAGATTTATTTCTGTGGTACAACTCGATGTCGCTGCGGCATCCGGAGAATTGCATTTGTGTGGACTATTTATAGCGACGGAGTATTTGTCTCGATAGAGGTCTAGGCGCGACGCAACGGATCAATCAGCTGAGACTTCTTCGGTCGCGCAACATATTTATATACGCGAATCGTGGTTTCGAGGTAATTGAATTCCGGAGAAATGTGTCACCGTGAATTGAAATGTCAAATTAAAATTATACACATTGATAAATCATTGATTTTTTACCTTTATATTCGCTATTTAATCTTCTTTCTTTTATTGTAATACGATAAATAAAATTAATTGAAGTATTCAAATGTATGTAAATGTATGAGTTTTTTTAAATTGTCTCTCGAGTGCAATGCACAAATTAATTATTGATCTAATTCGTGGATATATTAATAAGCATTGTTCAGGAAAATAACACTGATGTATCCAATTTGAAAAGGTTGAAGGATTTCTTCTCGGTATCACACGATAATTATGCTCTCGTGAGCGACGCTTGTTGCTCTGCATGCGCTTGCAGTCAATTTAATCTCACACAATATAAAAATAGACTAAAATCGATATTTCACCTCGGACAGGAATATCGGAATATGCCACGCGATGCGTCGTCGTTATGCGAGAGAGACAGCAAATAAAGTATAAAATGAAATAAATATAGAGGTACAACAGGATGTAATTAACGTCATAAATTAATTGACGTAATCAATGCTACGAGAGCACAATATAATAATTTATAAATGATATATAATTATAAAAGAGACATTTATATAACGACTCGATATTAAAATTTAATTTAAAAAAATTTTTTTAATTGATAATTAATCATCAGTGTTCAAAATTTATGTAGACTGCCCTAATTCTTTGCCAAGCGAAAGATTAACAAGATAGAATACGAATGGTAGATTCTTTAACTTGGAGTCAATTTTTAACAGAAATATGCGATGCATCATATCATCAACAAATAATAAAGGAGTTTTTGACAAACTAACTTTTCGATATGCACCTAAATAACATCTCCTACATAAAAATAAATTTCATTTTATTTCTAGAACCTTTCATCTTCTAAAATTTCCTTCCCAAAATTAACCTCCTATTTGTTATTGCGTTTCAAGAAAAATATTTGTACACTGATAAACAAACGCGCCTGTATTATTGTTGAAAAAACAGATATACGGAGGAAAATATCAGAGCTATTCCGAAGGTATACGATATACAAGTTCGGTTTTGTGATTGTTGCGTCTAGAAGCAGTACAAATAATTCGCCAAGAAGGGTAGGAGGGCCGAGATGGCATAAAAGCCGCTGGATTGCCACTTTGCATTTTCGATGATCGCGTATCCCGATTGACGTCGCGCTATTTCTTTGCCGGCCGATCTCTCTCTCCATTCGATGCGAGATATATTCTCCGTGCACACACCGTGTACACACAGAGGGGACGGGAAACCGGGCAACACGGCGAAAAGGGGGAAAAGGGGTGAAGGGGGACAGAGAGGACGGAGGCGGAGGTGGATACGTAGGTGAAGAAGGAACGTAGGGGAGGCGTACGTACAAGGAATTCATGAATACAAGATTGCACTCGAGAAGCCCCGGGTAAGAGGCTGCTGCAGTTACCAACTACAGCCGCACGGTTAGATTCCGTCGAGAACTGAAAGAAGCGACGTTACATACAGAACGATACGACGGACGCGAAACTTTTTCACTCTTTCACGTCTCCATTCTTTTCTCTTTTTTTTTTTCCTCTCCGTCAAAGAACGCGACTTCGGGGGCGCAATGCTATGAAAAAGAGCGTTGGAAACAGCTGCGCGTATTTTTTTAACGTAAACGCTAATCGTTCGTTCCGAGGAAGAAATCCTTTTGACGCACCAAGAGATTTCTCGATTAAAATTGTCAGATCTCTGTTTGATATTTTGCATTAATAATGAATCTGCTAATTTTTAATAAAAGTATATATAGAGAAAAAACTAAACTCTCTTTTATTGAGAAAAAATCGTTTCTCAATATGTGAAGCATCATACACATGTTAATTGAAATGACAGTTCTCTAAGATTGTTTCGCCAGCCAGGTTGTCATCGAGCAACGCGCGCGCGAAATGTATATTTAATAAATATTTAATATATAAGTACGCGCTGTTTCTCCTTTCCTCTTTAAGCAAGTCGCTATCGGCGCTCTTTCCAACGGGAGTGGTAAATACTCGGTCGCTAAATTGAATGAGGGGCAAAAATGTTTCATCAGGGATGAGAGGACGATCCGCGCCGCTGGCGCAGATCGAGCCTCATCGCGTCCGCGCGCGATCCGATATGC
Source organism: Prenolepis imparis (assembly GCF_030444845.1). Classification (NCBI taxonomy): domain Eukaryota; kingdom Metazoa; phylum Arthropoda; class Insecta; order Hymenoptera; family Formicidae; genus Prenolepis; species Prenolepis imparis. The sequence continues at coordinate 1,466,758 of NW_028141167.1, read as the reverse complement.
GCGCGAATATCGCATCGTATTTCCGAGAAGAGTTTGCCCGCCAGGAACGAGCTAGTGATTTCGCGAAATGAGCGGCAACGCAACATTTCGGATTCCACCGGGGTTATCCCAGCGCGACAGGCTGGCCGAAGGGCTGAAACGCGGCCAGCAATTTTCGAGGAAGCTCGCGTGTCCCCGCGGATGCTCCTGTTCTCCCTTCACCTTCCTCTCTTCCTCCTTCACCCCTCGCGCGTCCGCGCATCCGGTTTCTCGACCCGAGGGAGACTCGACGCGATCGTTCGATCTTTAGTCGCGTAATTGGCTCCGGTTTGTTCCACACCGTTCCACATCCGAAAATCACGCTTTTTTTCTCGAACAAAATCTCCCTTATTTTTCTTGCCTCCCCGATCTCTTATTTACTTCGATGATTTCGTATTCTTCGGCGTAAATTACGTATATTTCTTTATTTCCGTTGTATGTCTCCTTTCATGTGTGTGTCGGTACTCCACATATTTATTTTAATTATTTAATTTGACAAGTAGATTTTTTTATGTTAATATTATTTTTACTCACGTATAATCTACCTAAATATTATTTAAAAAATCGAAAATAAAAAATGTTTCCTCTCTACTCTAATTACTATAATACGATGACTAAGCTCGTCCAATAAATTTTGAAAAGACGCACATTCATCGCTCATAAAAATACGACCGTCAATCTTCATCGCGTTCGGTTTCAGCGAGTATATACGAAGTCGCGAAAATTGATCGAGCATCGATCTCCATTTGGTCGTTTTCACGAATATCCGCGTCTCGCATTATGCAAAAACACGACCATCGATCTCCATTCGGTCATCCGCGCAAAAAAAATTTTTTTTTTTTTTTTTAATAAAGAGCACACCGTTCTCTGCGCCGTTCATTGCTACGTCGAGAGGTTGTCCTCGCCTGCCGCCGCATGCCGCGGAAACCTGGCCATCGATCTCCATTCGATCTATTCTCGGACCAGTTCACGGTATACGATCGATATATAAATAGATCGGACGTGTACTCGTTCAACGACTCGAACGCGTGTTTGTTTCGTGTTGTCGACGCGGCGCAAGATTTGTCGATCTTGAACGGTAGAATCCTATATACGTTCTCCTACGTCAGACATACATATAGTATATCGTACATACATCGGCATCTTTTGAACGCGCGAGATCGTTCGTTTCCGCGTCGTGTCATTTTATTCGCGATATATATAGGTATGCGAACGTAATCCGCCCACGCGATTTGAACTTGTGTGTCTGGAATACACGTTCGATAATCCACGTGCGAAGGACAACTATACCCGTCCTTAAAAAATCGATCTAATCTGTTGCTATTGCCATTCCGAGCACTCTATAGTCTTCATTTATCATGAAAAGCACGTGTATGAAAAAGCTTTACTATCAATATCGCTTTCACGATATTTTAAAGAGCGTGATATAATATCAATAGAACCTACTTGAAATTAGAACCTTATTTTGAGTTAAAAGGAGATTGATTTGATTATTTAACGATCGGATCTGATTATTAGTGTCAAGATTAAATTTCGCCGTGCCAAAAGATTTATTTTTCAAGCATTATCAAAGAATCCCTCCTCTCCTGATTTTTTTTATTCCGAAAAATGTTTATTCCGCGCGTATTACAATTCAGCAACGTTTCCCAGTACGAATTATCTTCCGATAAACGCGAAGGGAACATTATTACACGGTGCAGGCGCGAGAAAAATATGCGTTACAAAGTGACGACGCGCAAAAGATAGCCCGAAGCTGCCGCGAGGGAGATAAAGAAAGAGAAGAGAAAGGGAGGACGCGATCCTATCGGAAGTAAAGGATGATCCTGGTTCACACAATCGTGGATCACGGTGATCGCGTCTACGCCTACGAAGTCCTGCGCGCGCTTCTCGATCTCCTGCCACGGATCCTCTGGCGCTGTAGATTCCGGACTGAATTTATCCCCGGCGAGATCCTCCTGCCGGATATGCGCAACGATACGCTATCGCCGCGCCGGTAATATTCCGTCTGTTCCGGTACAGTGATATCGCGGCGGATCGTGCGCATTTGCGGCGATAAGCACCGGCCGATCGCGATCCCGATCGGCAATTGCTTCCAGGAGCTAACTATCGTCGCTTAATAATAAGATTTTATCGCGCGGTACATTGATAGCTTAGGACGTAAGATCCGAGTAACGAAGAGTATATGTCATCAATGTTGCATTACGTTGAAATATAAATTATCGTCGTGTACTTGTACATTACTTATTAGAGACTCAAAAGGGATTATTTAAATTTTCAAAATAATTGAGCGTGGAAAAAATGATATAAATCACGTAAGACCGTATGTAAATCGTATTTGTCCTGTTTCTCTTTCAGACGAGTTTTAGTTTCCGTATCTATTCTCGATCGACGAAGGCGAGAGGGTACTTACGAGAGTGAACCGAAGAAAGGGAGAAGGTGAAGGTGTAGCAATTTTAAGGCGAGAATGGGCTCCTTAGGCCAAGGTGATCGAAAGCGATATACACGAAAGGAGTAACGAGCCGGCATCGTTAGCGATGCACGGTTTATTTAGAGCGTTCGACGGTAACAATAAAAAGGATAACGAATTCCTTGGCCGGCTCTTTCTCTCGCTTCGAGATTTAAAGGCGCATCACCTCGACACTTTCATTGAAGATAATTTCGAGATAATTTCGAATAGATTCTTATGTAACGAGTACAAGACTTCTGGGTTATCGCTTTCACGGAATCGCGGCAGGAGCAAAGAAGATCCTATGCATTTCTCTCACGATATAAAAAATTTTGAAGTTTAAAAAATAAAATTGTTTTCTGTCGCTTCACGAAGAAAAGATTCTATCTATATTATGCACTCTCTATCTGAACATTTTGAGAAAGAGAAATGTAGACACTCTCCGAAGCAAGCTAAAAATCTTGCATCCGAAATATTTCTCTCGACTCTTTCAAAATAATGTACCTGATACGAATAGAGATTTGAGTTCGCGAGTAGTATTTCCTCCGAGTTATTCCGCTCGAGAGGTACTCTCATCCGCGGAACGCAACGCGGCAATCGATGTGGGTTCAACGGTTTCGTTAACCTCCCGGCGAAAACGAAAGTCACCGTATGCAGCAACGTCTGAGAGAGAAAGAGAGAGACACAGCGGGCAACATTAGCGAGCGGCGATGGTCTCGGGATGGTCTATCTCGCCGGAGGAGGTCGATAGCGTGGCGGGCGACCTCGATCGAGGACACTCGCCCGGTGAGAGAATCGCGGATGTCCTCTCGAGCTTTCGCGTTACATCAATCGCGCATTATGATGCAAAACGCGTGACGTAACGCCGCGAAAAATGTTTTTTTTTTTTTCTTATATTTATCCGAAACTTTCCTCCTATTTTCAATCTCAATCTTCTCACGTTTATTGGATTCTAGAGAATTTCGATAAGTTTAATTATTATAATAGGAATCAACCTCCTTTGCATCTCAAATAGATTAGTAAAATTTAAGAGAAAAGCTTTCAGCAAAATTATAGGTAGAATAGTTTCGAAAAAAATGATACGACTGTTTAAAGTATCAAATATAGATGTTAGGTTGAAAATTGAGATCGAAAATAGGGGAAGGATTTCTCGACTCGAAATCACACTAACAATAAGCGCTAAAATTCGTCTCCTTCCTTATAAGTAGACGTACCTTCGCTGGGAAAACTCGCGCAGTCGATTGCTGAAATGTCACACTTGAGTGAATCACAGTTACAAACGTTTTACGAATCGAACGACTATAAGTGTCGCAAATAACCCGCAATCTCCGATATTTCACCTAAACATTGAAAGTACGGGTTTAGTGAGCCTGAGTAAAAAAATATTAGAAATTGCGGGTATTTGCATCTAACTGTGTTGGGCCGCATTTAAGTCACAGATCGAGCATGCGTTCGTCCGTCACGATATTGACTTTTCGATCGACGTTTTCAGAAAACAAATCTCGACACGTGCATTTAATTAAAATTTACTCGAATAAAAAGAAATGGGACGCAAAGAATCGGGAGAAATTTTATAATTTTTAAAAACACAGATGTTATCAATTTTCTTATAAATCCAATTTTCGCAATTTTTATTGCGAATCCAACGTTTTATCTTCTCTCGCGTCCTCTTGACATCTAACATTTAAGTTCAATCGCGATTCTATGTATATCGCGTATGTATAATGCATCAAAGCAACACAATCGTGCCGATATATCGTGCAGAACTACCAACTATTATCATTGCAGAAACCAATATTTAAGGACAATCACGTTGCTAATGTGCCTCGACGAACTATGTGCATTGTATATGCATGCTAGTCGATACTATGCCAAGATATATATCGCGTACGAGGAAATCTAAAACTATGCGCCGTTAGTCTCCCCATTCTGTATTACAGATAAATCGTAATATATTCGCTACGAGAGAGAGAAAGATCCACGCACGTGGTTGTTGGGAATGACATAATAGACTATAAAATTCAATATATATTTCCATTTTTCCCCGATACTTCAAATAAATTCGTTTTGTTATTTAATCTATAAATATTCAACGGATTTTATTAAATAAAAAACAAAGGAAAATTGTTGATTAATCGTCGCTACGTAATCACGGCTTGTTAGCAAAATGCATAAAAAATATAATCACTTTACGTAACTCTCTACTACCATAACCAGATTGTATAACAAATGCGCAACGTGACGGCGCTTTACTGCAACTTTCTCTACAAAGTCACTGAATCAAAAGTTAATAAAGCGACGTCACGTACTACGTGTATGAAAAAAAATACAACTCGATTTGTAAAACAATACCAACCTCTGTCTCTAAGAAAAATCGATAATTTATATATCGAAAATAAATACCGTTATTAATTAAATCCGCTCTACATCGAAAACATATGACTCTGCGTTAAAGCTGAAAAAATATTGCTTTTCCGCACGTGTGTGAACGAGTGACAAATATATCATTAAAAAAAAACCACTTTGACTATCATTCCCTTTAGAGTCTTTGGATCGTCTCTCATCGCCATGCAAATAAATGTAAAACGACAAATACAAAAGGGGGAGGTAGAACGACCGATCGACGAGGAACGAAAAGGCGTGGTCGCATGCTATTAGTAATAGTGAAGACGTACCCTGTACCAAGTGGCCACCTGCGAGGCGCTCGGAAGGGGTGGAGAAGCGGTGTGGTTTATCCGAACCGGAGATGTGGAGGGTGGTGGTGGTGATGGAGGGCCCGAGAGAGGCGCGTTTTTTTTTACGCGCGGTATTTGCGGTATTCGTTCGTTCGTACGAAGGGGAGGTGTGCGCGCGTTCGTAGATAAGGCCCCACAACACACGAGACGATAGTAGCGGCACAGGTGTGGCGGTTGGTGGTGGTTGGTGGCGGGTGTGGAGTGTATTTCGCCCCCGTGCAGGGTGAGGCAAAAGCAAAAACAACAACAATAACAACACCACAGGTCAGAAGATACACGGTTATCGGCGATCACGCGAGACAAAAAATGTAGATATATATATATATATATATATAAATCTCTGTACACATGTATAATTAACGCATGAATAATACAAGTGCAGATACATATCATGAGACGCCGTCTCAGGATGAATTGGAGGAGCGAACGCTTGACATATATTAGTTTTAGTTTATAACGGAATGTCGTAATATATCTCGCGCCAGTATTCAATTATTCAAATAAAGATGTTTAAAAAATCATCCTGAATTCATCCTGAGACTGGCAGGACATAAATATTTCAATGAATAAATATAACCAAAAATACAAAATATTGGATAGAAATCAAGATTGAAACAGGATTCGAACTGGTATCAGTGTGTATAGGTTTTCGCTTTTATGTTTTCATGCAAACAAAAGCATGTAATCCTCGTGTATAATCCAATCGATGGACCGTACACTGGTATCGCATTTTCAGATCACTCTAAATTTCTTTCACGTATCTGATACCAAGATCGTGTGGACGATATATACACATACCTCTACTAAATAAGAAATCTATAAATCAATTTGGCGGAACATGAGAAAATTAAAGAAATCATTCGCAGACTCGGCAATTCGACTCTGCGAAGGGAATTAAAACAGAGAGAAGCGAAAAAAGAAAAACGAAAATAACGGGTGAGCAGCTGGTCGTATTTTTGGCGAAAGGGGATTTAAACGGGGACATATATCGGGGTTTCTGTGCTGTACCTCCTGTGTCCCGGAAGGCAAGCATGTGGGGCAGAAAGACGACACGCGTGAAAATTCTTGCGTGACAAAGAGAGCAGAAGAGAAAGAGAGGGAAAGAGAGGAAGTGATAGAGAGAGGGAGAGGAGGGAAGAAGACGGAGCGTGACGGCTTCACAGAAAGCGAAAAGCCACACACATTTATTATCGATATATTCTAGTCTCTATTTCGCTCTATAACAGGAATACAGTGTGCGTGTCCATTCTCGGCACGCCTCGGCAACAAAGTGCATCTAACACGTGCTCTTGTGCGGTCGTTAAAGTTCTCGAGAGTCGAACGAGAGCACGACGAAAGCGAGTACTCGGTAGGATTCAAAGGCGATGACTATCGAATCGTGCAGTATTGTTGACCGAACCGAACGAGATTTCTTTCAAGTCGGATAAAAGGAAATCCAGTAATCAGCGGAAAAGTAAAATTACAGTTGGAGAGTACTTTTGCAACGCGATGATGTAACCCACTTTTTAAAAACAAAACTCGAGAAACAATATAAATATAAACCTCTCGATTTCAAGATTAATAATATAATTATTTTGTGCTAATTTTTCATATATGAATATAAAAAGCGTTTGATTGCATCGTGTGACTCGATAGAGCATGTTTGAACAGCACCGCTACTTTTTTACAAAGAAAAAGCTTTAGTGTTCTGAAATAAAAACAAAAAAACAAAAACAAAAACAAAAAGAGAGGGAAATCTCGGTCCGATTATATCGTCTTTGAATCCGTATACCGGCTCGTGACTCTCGGCGGTCCCGTGGGACAATTCGCCAGCAGAAAGCAGCAGAAGAGAGACTGGAATCTCGCTCTCTCCTCGCCTCGAGAATTCGTCATTACTCGCTCTGGCGGCTCTTAATTTCGCGCTGTCTGCAATCTCGCGAAATCGGCATGTAAAGCGCGCTGCTACCTCCGCTCTCAGTGCGCAACATTGTGCGTTGTACTTTTTGCCGCCCGAGGAACTATGAGCGGTTTTGCGACGATGAAGAGGGCGGTCGGGCGGGAGGAGAGGAGCGGAGAGCCAGAGATAGAGAGAGAGAAAGAGAAAAGACAAGAGGGAGAGGGAGAGGAGGGAGCGTCCTTTGAAAAAAGCCTGATAGAGTCCTTGGGATCCGGTGCGCGTGCGCGCGAGAAGCGGATGCACGGTGATAAATGACAGATCCGATGGGGTTCGACTGTAATCGGCGATTAATCGATACTCGGCGATCCTCGGTGAAATATACACGCGACCGCAATTTCCAGCGGGAACAAATCGCCCCGGGTGGCGCAGGTACGAATTATATTATACTACGCGCTCTCGCTCTCCTCTCGAGAGATCGCGGGCGAATTTCTCAACGAAACGCGGCCGGCTCGAGGGAACGCGCGAGAGTACCTACGTGTATATACGAGAGAGAGACCGAGTCCGCTTCACAACGTCGCGCTAAATCGGGGTTATATACGAATTACATTTACCGGCGCGCTTTCGATCGCGGTAGAGAGAATTTCTCAACGAAATACGTGTAATTATCGTGCGAAGGACTCCGGCGCGAGCGCACGTCCACGATGGAGACGGCAAAACGAGAATCCGCCACGGGCTTCATAAATTTCCGACGTAAGGATCGTCCGGCCAGAAATAACACGCGCGGGAGAAGAAGGTATACGCGCGCGGGATTTATTGCCGCGAAAGAGAATAATGCGTTCCGTTTTCAATTTCTCCCCCTCATCTTCCAACGTAGCGCGCAACGCGCCTGTCCGTCTATCCGTCCGTCCATCTGTCTGTCTTGCGCGCTATCGAGCAGCCGGGAGATAAATTTTAGTCCGCGAATGAATCGTTCGATCGTCGTTAAGAACGCGTCGATGTTAAACTCCCTCCCCTCCTCGAAGCTCAACAGGCTATTTTCAAGGCTGCTTCCCTCGGGATAGATATTCAGAGTACTATATCGGCGAGAAGAGCTCCTCTCCGTTACTTATACATATACAAGAGATCGTCATCGCGCTCATACCTTGGGCAAGGACGCCAGACATTGCTGCTTCACGTCCCAGACAAGCTGATCCTTCGGGAACTGCAGACACTTGCTGACGTAGAGCTCGGGCACGTGGATCCGAGCGAGGAGCATACCCTCGTTGACAGGGGTGTTCTCCGCCGCCGCGAGCGCCTCCTCCGCATTTTGCTGAGCCTGCGGCGTCGAGCAACCCTGAGGACCGACGGCTGCCTGATTCGCGCTGCCAGGTGAGCTTTGCTGCGATTGCTGCGATTGAGGCGACGGCTGCTGGGACTGTTGCTGCTGCTGCGGCGACTGCTGCTGCTGCTGCTGCTTTGGTCCCGCCTCCATTGCGAGGACCTCGCGGTTCCTGAGGATTTCACCTTCAGTAGCTCACATCTGAAACCAGAAATCGCGTTGCAATCATTAATAAATGTTTAATCGATTGCATTTTTAATATATGTAGAAGAGAGAGAAATAAAATATTAATAGCTAGAGAGAACAATTTTTTTTTTTTTCAAATTTACTCCGGTCTCGTCGAAACGCTAAAGGATTATGTAATCAATTCCTAGACATTTACATGTCTTACGCCTTACGCCTCTATTAAAACGCGTTAAAACCTTTTCGAAGTCGACAAGGTGTTAAAAAGTGTTATGCAATCAGAGAGTTCGTGGAAGTTGGCAGAAAAATCTGATGACGCGATATTCCCGTTTCTTAGTTGATATAATCGAGGGTCCCCGAATTTTTTTCTCTCACTTTTTGCCTCTCCAAAATTGCCGAAGCGATTGAATCGTCAATTTTTTATCTCCTTCATTTCCGCGGTCCCTGTATCATCGAATTCTTTCGAGTGACTCGCAAAAAAATACACACAAGCTTCTTTTTTTTTTTTTTTTTTTTTTGACGCATTGCGACGACGGCAAGAAGTAAATAAATGAATAATCGTCGTTCAGAAGAATCGTCTTCTGACAAAACGTGGATTTGTTAACGAGTGGCCATAAATGCCAGGATGTACGAGGAGACGACGATCGCGCGAGAAAAGGAGAGAGAGAGAAAGAGGCAGACGTTTCGATCGGGGAAAAGGAAATTAAAACGGCAAAGGGTATTCGCTGTTTACGACCACGACGAGGTGTAACGGTAAAGGACGGACGGGATTACCGCGGTGAAAATAAAGAAACGGCGCCGGGACGCCAGTCCACGGCGATTTTTAACGCTCATAAAAGGTGCATTTTATGTGCACCTCGCGCTTTCCCTCTTCCTCCCTTCTCGCTTTTTCTCTGCTTTTTTTTTGTTCGCATTTTCACTTATTTATTTCTTCTTCACTTTTTTGGTTTCGCGATGCGTAATGAGAGATCCGAATCGAGGCGAGGAGCTTTAAGAGCCCCGGTCGCTACTGCAACAAGCATCTCTCTCCCCCTCATCCTCCCCCGACAATCGTGCAAGAGCGCTCGGGTAGAGAGAGAGACGACCGTAATTTATATAACGCCAGAAATGGCTTTTCTTCCATACCGGAGGCCGTGGGGAAAAGAATGACCGATCCGTTCGAGGCGCGAGACTCATCGTTTTGAATTGATTATGCAAATTAACCGCGCGCGCTCACCTTCGCGTCGCGACTCGACGTACATACATACATACGTGCGCAGGGCCGGGTCCTCCGTACAGGAGGTAATTCTCCCCACTTCCCCCGTGTCTCTATAAACGGTGAGAGAGTGAGAAAAATATCCGCTCAGAGAATTAATCTCGCCTTTACCTGCGCGTAAAGTTAATCTATGCGGGTATCAAATATATTCCGATATTTAAATAAGAGAATAAATGTAGAATTTTATTGTATATATGCATATATAGAGAGAAACAATTTATATGATGAATAATTTATACGTTGAATATTGCAATATGTATTTAAAATAATTTAAAAAAAAGAAACGTGAATAAAGTGATATTACTTTGTCTTAAAAGAACCTGTATCCTGACAACATTCTCGAAAATACCTAGATCCGAGTCTGGCTATACATATGTAGTTATGAAGGCAACATTGCGAGGGAGAGAAAAACTTTTTCCACCTTCCAGGCATCTCGTGATTCCTGCTACGTATTTTCAAGCCGCCGTCTACCATAATGACAAGGGTTTATATTAATTAATTAACTCCTGACTGTGCATCTATCGCGCGTTACACTCGGCACTGTTGAGAGAGAGAGAGAAGCCTCCCTAAATCCGAAGAATCTATAATCATCATAAGCTCTCGAAAGAGATAAGATGAAACGATGTTTGATAATCTCGCGGAGTATATCCTTTCGAATCATCATCGCGTTCGGAAAGATTTCTATGAACGAGCCTCTGATAAATGGACTTCTGTCCTTTCTCATCACCGCTGATGATGAACCGTGGGCTTGGCATGATATACGTATATCGTCGCGTAACAGACGCTAAGACGAGCACCGGGCTAAGCTAAGCAAGCCTGTATCCGTCTTTATCTCGCCGTGGCTTTCGCGCGATAACGCGGTTCGCCGTTTTACAATTCCGCCTCCAACCTGTCGGATTAATCACCGACGATAGCTGACGTCTTAACAAGCGCCACGTGCGCGCGCGATCGCTTTCACTCGAAAGTCTTCGACGCGACGAAAGTCGCCGTCGCCGACTTTTATCTCGCAATTCGCGAGCTCGCGGTGTCCTCTACATACGGAGAACTTTATTTGCACCGTGAACCGTGTAATCCCGCGATTATAAGGCGCGGTACTTGCGTCATCTTCGGTAATGGAGTGACATGGGAACTTTACGATGCGCCGATGTGCGCAGAATATGTTCGAGAAAGCGTTTAATCTCTTCATTTTTCCTCGGCTAATTTGAAGTTTTCTCTTGGAAGAAATTCGACTGCCCGCTCCTTCTTTAGTCAATACTAGAGATAAAGTTGAGATCGTAGTAAAAAAAAATTTAGTTCAAATTAGGAATAGAATTTAATTATTTCTTCTTATAACTCTTTGATATATTTAATTCAATTTCGCGTGTTTCAATTCTGAAGTGTTTACATTTCGACGCGAGAAAATGATTTTCTTCTTCGGATTCTTCGGAACGAGATTATCTTAGGAGCGCTACCTTTATGTACATATAAGCGAGGAAGAAAATTAGAGTAAAAGGATTCCATGGAAACGGATAGGAGGAAAGATGGAATTCTGGAGGGTATATAAGTGCGAGACGTTAGGTGCTATGTGAGGAGAAGTTTGATGGGAAACCGCAGACGCCATTAAACGTAACCGTCTTGTCGGGGGAGTCCCGCGGACTACGTTAAAACTTTAAATAACCCACTGACCACACTGTACACGTGTGTATATAACTCATGTTTCGAGGACAATGAGCTTGAAAAGAAATCCGAAGAACCGCGCCAAGGTCGCAGCATCCGGCCGCGACGAGTCAACGCGAGATTTTAACTGTCAAGTCATAAATCTGTTCGGACACATCTCCAGATTTTTTGCATTCTTTCCAAGCTTTCACGAGTTTTCGTAGAAATTCATAAAAGTCTACAAATATCACAAAATAAAAATTTTTTGTCCACTATTCTTGAATAAGAAACGTTCTCTTTCCACGACGTAATTTAAAGAAATATATATTTTTCTAACTCTGATAATTAATTATCCAGTCAACGCGGAGAGAAGGGACGATGCAGTTTTCGCTTTCGCACACGATATTTTACAGTAGATTATAATAGTTGCGATGATAACGATATACACACACACATACACAGACATATACACATCTGCTACTTTTTCCAAGTGACGAATCGATCATCGCCGGCCCGATGGGGCTATCCGGCGAAACCGGTAGAGAAGAGGATACAGAACGATACAGAAGAAGAAGTAGAAGAAGAACAAGAAGGGAGGCTATAAGAAAGATAATAAGAGGGAACGCGAAGAGAGACGATGATGAACCGAGGAGGGGTAAGGGGGTTCGTGGGCTCATGGGTGCGTATAGATGAACGCGTAGTGGACCTATGGGTGGACTGACCGACGGACGGACAGCAAACGCATCAATGACAAGACGTAAATCATAGTTTTATGACCCGTCTTTATGTGGCCCTTATTCGTGGCACTCATCGGTGGAAGAGAGCCTTTCGCATTTTTCTGTCTGGCCACCCTGTACTTGCATATCCAGGGCCGTATCGATTACCATCCATCGTGCGCGAGTTTGTGCTTTTCATAAAATTATCCCTTACAAGGATCAATTGATCTTATTAATTTATTGCTCAAATAATGCAGCACAGTGCTCTTGATGTTTTTCGGAAATGACGTTACATGTCAACAATGTCATGTATATGGTGCACATGTGACATCAACGACGAGATTTAATTTAATCGCAATGTAATAAATTTCAATTTCTTGTTTCTCTCTTATTCGCGACACGAGTGAGTAATCATGAAAGCACAAATGGATAATTTTGATCGATTCGCAGAATATTACATTTTTTTCGTTCATCGTGGAATTTTAATCGTCGAAAGTTTTTGGAAATGGCACTACCCACAATCTTACTCACCTTTACATTTCCTAAGCACAATACCTAAGCACAAAATACATATGATTACAACTGTTTTAAAACTATTTTGACAAAATTTACACGCACGAAGATCGCAACTTCGATACTTCGATCCTTCGCTCTCGGATCCGTCCCTGGGAACGCACGTATAAGTGCGTATATAACAGGTACCGTCTGCGTGGGCGTCGGTTTACGGGTTTGCTTTCAAGTGACCGTACCTTAATTCGCGCGCCGGTTAACAGTGTGTCGTGCTTAACGGTGATCCCGCGTGAGGGAGAGGCAGAGCGAGAGGAAGAGAGATGGGGGGGGGGGAGAATTAACAATTTTAAAAAATCCGGGAACTGCACCGCGATGGAAATATAACCCTGCGACAAAAAAGGGGGGGTGGTAGGGGAGGGGAAGAGGATGGTACATACACCAAGGCAGCGAAGGACAGCGCGAGGTTAAGGTACGACCCTGACATTCTGGATCTCGCGGACGTGGGTGTGCGCAACTTTGTTGCCGCACTTTTTCGAGAGCATCTTCCTCCCCCTCTCTCCACCGGCCACATTATGCGCGCTCGCGCTCGCATAAAGGGAACGGCGAAGACCTTGGAGCGGTGAGGGAGAGAGAGAGGTGATGCACGACGACGAGGGTTATTTTTCAACTACACACACACGCTACGACGGAAAGTGAATCGCGCCAAATAGTATAACTCGACAATCGCGCCTCCCCCCTGCCCCCTTTGCAGCCCTTATCCCCTTATCGCGCGCGACTCCGCGGGAAAAGCACGGGCGGCCCGCTGGTAATCTCGCTTGATTAATCCCAATTTTAATCTTGCCTCGCGGTGGTGAATCGTCGAGCTGCGCGCGGGCACGTGAAATATACCGGCGAAATTAATATCTCGTCCTCTCCCCGCGATCCCGTGCGTGCGAAATTTCGTTGCGCGAAATAGTGACGCGACTCCTGCAATGTTATCGTGCCGAGCAGGAGGTGAGATTAAACTTGAAATTCACGATATATCGCGACATAACGTTGAATAAATCCCGATATTGGCGTCTATAAACATCGAAACAATTGGAGTACGTGCGTAATATATATGTATGCAGAGTGAGACACTTGAAAGTATCATTTTGATTTACGTCAATTATTAGAGTAGAGAACAATGGATTAAACTATAAAGTTGCATCGAGAACGTATAATTGATTAAACAAAATCCTTTTAGATGGATTCAAAGATTTTTTTAAAATAAAAACGTGTCTTCTTATATAGCAGAATTTGTATAAATACAACCATCATGATTGTTATAATCAGGTGGTTAATTGCAGAAAGAATAAAATGACAAGAAGAAGAAATTATTATTTTACCAATGTTGAGTACCATTAAATCAATTTGTATAAAAAAATACATTTTTTATATGCGTATGTGTGCGTGTAAAAAATTGTGCATAAGTTTCCGTATAAATTAATTTAATAATTACACCCCAATTACTCTAATGAATTACTATCTTTAATAAGAAGGCTCGTATGTCAGCTTCATCCGCTCGCATGTCGCGCACATGACAACTGCACACAGTTATACTTCCGGTTGTCTTCTCACGCGAGAGACGCTATTATAAGCACTCCCCTAATCACATGCACGGGTTCTCGCTACTTGCTAATCGTTCCAGCTCTAGCTCGCAATCCCAGTCTCGTTATGCTTTTGTTTCTTCCAACCCGTGGTATCCCATTACGCGTTTATCGCGGCATTAATAATAATCTCCACGAGGAGCGTTTGTCGTGGCGTCTAAATTTTATTCCGTGAATAAAGTTCAGCATTTTCTTTTTCGACATGTCTCTCCGTTTATGGCACCAGTGTCGCTCGATTTGAATGACATATATTCTCATTATCATAAATCATTCAGAGCATATATATTCGTATTTAACTATACGTGACCTTCTACTGCTAATCTGATTTATGCAAAGATCGCGTTTAATATTAATTATATAAGATGAAATAAAAAATAGCATATCTATCATGCGTTAAGAAAAAGAGAAAGAGATTTTTTCTTTTATGAAACGGAAAATTAACTTGCCACCTTTTTCGAGCTCATCTTTTCACGCCCGTTTTGCTTTTCTTATGATTCTATTTATATAACATAAATGATACATTAAAGGCATTAGTCCATAAGCAATCACGGTGCGTAGATGTCAGGGATTGATAGGTACATTAAGTCAATATGTGATAGCTATGTGATATTATACACGTCCCCCATTTCCGATCGACCATATTGTCTCTTCGCATGAAAACCTTCCTGATCGTCCCCCTTGCTGCTGCAATAAAGGATATTTCCTGCGCACAGTAATTCGCGCGTATGGGCAGTTTCGCGACACCCACCACTTGTTCGACGATTCCCTCGTTATCGGCGTGCTCGGAAAAATTTATATAAGATCGTATACACGATTCGAAGCGTAAATAAATAATATCCCGCGGAATAAAATATTCGGTTTTATTATAGGCCCGGTCGAAATTTCAATATTCGCAGATAAATTATTTCTTTCGAATAAAAATATAAAAAATGGAGATTAATCTATAAAACAAAAATACATAATTATATAGAATGAATTTTTTAATCGAAATTAGTTTTGAAATTTAGTTTGAATAATTTATCGAGAGAAAAGAACGCAATAATCGTATGAAAATAAATGTAAAGTTGAATCTTGCTACCGATAAAAACGTCATTTTGTAATAAGCAAAAATCCATGCACAGAACTTTAAGATTGAAAAAGTTTTCTCAATATGTCAGTGAGATCTCGTCTGTTATAGCTCTCATACGAAGTTTACGGAAAATTTTCAATAATCGAGCATAATATCCTCTCGCGAGGCCGCCTGCGGAGGCGGCAATAAAATAATGCAATGATATCGAAAAGAGAAAGAGAGTTTGTCGGACACGATCGGCCCGTGGGCGCATAACGAATCGCATCGCGTTCGCGAGTAATAGAATCGCGGAAGAGAGAGAAGAATGTGATGCTGTAAAAAAAGAGATTCAGGCTGTGTGTTCTCCTCTTCCTCTCATCGCGAAACTGTGAGAGAAAGACGCGCGAGCGGCCCTCACCCTTTATATTCTCTCCTTCGCTCCCTCGACTGAAATACGCCCGCCCTCGCGGGAATTCGTCGGTACAAATAGCCTGCCTTTCCTGTCCCAGGCGGGAAGTTTCGTCGCTGCGATTTATTCACGTACTCATGTCAAAAATTCGTGAAAATTTGACACAACGGAAATTACACGAGTGGCCTCTCTTCCGCCTTTGATTTAAATTTATTTTCGTTGATTTAAAGATTGATTGCATTTTAATATGCTTCGCTATAAAACAGACTCGTGATAAATTTTACGTGTAAAGATTCCCAACTACTTTATAAATTTTTTATGCCAAAAGTGAAAAAATAATTATTTATAAAAATATACTGTAGTTTTTGGTAGTATGTAAAAAATTTAAAATAATTAAGAAATATTGATATATTATTTCCAAAGCATGTCTTTGTTAATTGATTGATATACGCGGAGCCTATACGCCCTTATTTTAGGTTCAGCCAGACATTTTTTTTGCTAGGTTGATTAATTGCTAAAAATGTCGAAGGTCATTGTTTGTTATCAGCGACTGGAAGATGACGGTGCATTAGGGAGAAACATGATAGTGTAAGTGAATAAAGACGGAAATAGCGAGAAATAATTCTATCATTTATTGGACGGTCGAAAGGTTAAGAGGACGAGCTAAAAGGTTGCATAAATTAAGGTTAAAAACATGACATCGGAGAGTGAGAGACACCAACATTATTGAACTTTTGTCCCGATTCCTTTATTATTAGCCGCGAGAGAAATCCCACATGTTATTGTCAGGTATAAGTCCGTCCCACACACATTATTTCACGGGCTTTTTATCACAAAGCGGTTCCTGATAATGTATACTCGCGAATACTGATTTATATCGCAAAAGTATTTTATTATCGTGTATCAAATATGATTCAATCATCGTTATCAAGATAAAAAGCAATCGTTATTTCTGCCTTTTACCGCTGTGTAAAAAGATAATAATAAAATTGTTTAAGAATGACCACATCGCGATAACTAACTGTTCAAATGGCAAGATTATGATTTATTAAAAAAATTTTTAAAAACGGCGTATAATGTTAATTTGTGATTTAATGAAATTTGTATTATTAATTTATCCGCTAAATTTTGTTAAAAATAATCATTTATAGTGCAAATATATTTTTCAACAAAAGTTTGCAAATATTTAAGTTCCTTCCAAAGAGATCCTGCATATTTAAATAAAAATGACTAGTACAGAAACAACACAGACATCCCAAATGACACATCAAAAGATGCATCTCTTTAATATTTGAAGCACTAGAGAGATAAATCCTTGAATATATAACACTCGATCGAGCATTTAATGTAGATGAATTTTAAAAAATGACGGATCTGACGACAATTAGAAACTGTTTGAAAGCACGTGTCAATACCGATACGTCTGGTGACTTACCCCTGGTTCAACGACCCTCGCAGCCACGAGCGAGCGAGCGAGCGAGCGAGAGAGAGCGATCCTTGGTGGCGCCGGAGTTATCTCGCGATCTCGCCACCGGCGGCCATTGTCGAAAAAATAACCCCGGGACGTGCGAAGCACCCACTACCATATCAGCAGCGCGTATCGTACACCGTCGACGCGCCGCGTAAACGCACTCCTCTCCGGGGGAGTCGTATCTCACTTAGCAATATGGCGACGCCGACTCCGACCCCCGATATTGCTCGCCGCGTACTATCGTCCGGGGGTGCCGCGTCGCGAGCGTCGTCGTCGCCGGGACGAGATCCTCGGCAGGGAGGGTGGTTCTCGTCGCCGGGATTCACCGCCACCCTCCGCCGACCGCCGAACGCACCATCGCGATAGGACAACGCTCGACGAAAGCGAAACGTACGACGACCGGCGGCGCCTCCAAGTGCGGGACCGTGCATCGCGCGACTGCGGTGGGGGGGACCGAGGGGGAACCCCCGAGAGGGGTAAAATCCCCCGCGAGGGTGGCGTAGATGGCGCCACGGCGCCGGTTTTCAGGAGTTACGCTTCCAGGGTTAGTCGCGAGGGTAAGAGATGAGAGAGAGAGAGAGAGAGAGAGAGAGAGAGAGAGAGAGAGAGAGAGAGAGAGAGAGAGAGAGAGAGAGAGAGAGAGAGAGAGAGAGAGAGAGAGAGAGAGAGAGAGAGAGAGAGAGAGAGAGCACCTGGTGGTGGATGTTGGTCGCCTGGCAACGACGAGAGATCGACCGAGTGCTCTCTCTACCCCCTCCTTCCCCTCGTTTCCCCGCCTTGGCGGCCACCGAGAGAGGGTCGGACACCACCCTCGCTCGTTGTTGTTTCCACCAAGTTCGCGATGGTAGTGGTGACAGTGTTAGAGCTGTCTACGAGCGTGTGCGAATGCGAATACACATCAGGAGTCGCGAGTGGGAACGATTAGTCGCGATCGGGAGTGGGA
The DNA here is from genome assembly GCF_030444845.1 of Prenolepis imparis. Classification (NCBI taxonomy): domain Eukaryota; kingdom Metazoa; phylum Arthropoda; class Insecta; order Hymenoptera; family Formicidae; genus Prenolepis; species Prenolepis imparis. Next base: position 1,448,567 of record NW_028141167.1, on the reverse strand, counting down.
TATCGAGGGTGGAAGGTCAAGAGGAGAAGCCGAACGCCTTGAAGGACGTGCCGGTGATGTATAAATACATCCCGGTCGTGAGGGTTGGGCCCTTAAAGTCAGAAGTAACCGGGACATCGAATATCAATAGAGGATATAGATTTTATAGATTATAGATGAAAGGAAAAAGGATGCATATCAATTATGTTCCTTATTAAACAGACATACCATTATATGATTACAAAGTATAATGTTGATGTATAACGATAATTTTAATTATATCATGTGGAAATATTTATTGTTTACTCATTTTAGATATTTATTTTACGCTATATATTTTTTTTTTATTATTATTCAATTCGTTATTAAACTGCTCACGATATGAAACAACTGTAAATCTAAATCCTGTTAGATACATACTTTTATATTTTATTTCCGATAATGCGATGGAATAAAAATATATAAATACAAAAGAGTGGCAAATATTGTGACACGATACCTTCGGTATTCTATCGATGATCTCGATGAAATACGATGGAGAAATGTGGGAAAAGAATGGTCGACCGTCCGCGTTCGTTTTCGCCGGCAAACATACCGAAAATGGCGTGGGTATTTCACATTGTTGTTTCAAGACAACTCGATCGATACTTTCATCGCCATATCGGTACACACCCACATTGTTGCGTATCGCATCGCGGCGATATAAATAAACGATATCGCGTTGCGCGCTTCCAAGTCCAGCTACGGATGAAAACTTTCGCCGTGCATCGATGTCGGGGCCGTTTTACAATGTAACGATTCTCATTAGGAACGGTAATAGCAAACTTTTCTGGCCGCGACTCCATTTTCTGAGAGATGGTCCGCAAGACGGATCACCGCCACCTTAAAAGTCCTCGCGCATCCCTATGGAAGCGGAGAGTAATGAATCGTTCGTGGACGTAAAGAAAAAAAGGGAAAAAAACAAGAGAAAAACCGAGGAGGAGAATAGTCGTCGATCGTCGTCGACATCCGGTGATTTATCGCGACTCAATCACGCCGTCAAAGCGCCGCGATAACGCCTCGTCCGATAAGGACAAGAAGGGGAAGCGTCCGACTGTCGTTTTCCTCGCGATTGCGGCTGCCGCACAGGAACATAATTCACGCGTGACTGTCCATTATCGCGCGATCGCACGATAATTGTTATCTGATAATCGCGTTTGTGTACGATGAAACGAGCTCTCATCGTTCACGAGATACAATTATCGCGGAAAAAAAAAATATATATCGAATCGTGATCTTCGATTATCACGCGACTATCGCGCAATTGCAATCGGATTAAAGAATGTACGGATTTATGACAAATACTCTAAAAACAATATAATAAATTTATAATAAATATATACATTATATAATTGCTTAATTTGTATCAATTTTCCAAAAGAAGAGAGAGAGAGAGAGATATATATATATAATAAGTATATATACTGATCAATTTTCACTCTCAGCTTATTCAATAAATGCGTTAAGTAGCCATTAAGCTTGTTATTAGCTTCGAGAGGCCAAATCTTCCACGAAAAAACGATTTCACGGAGATTTTACGTGACGTTACTTCCCGAACATTGTCGCGCGGATGCAGGATTCTCGTGATTGACGACTTTTTCGTCGCAAGAGAAGGGAGTGAAAAAACTAACAAGCACAAAGTTCACTCCGATTAGATCAACTCCAATTTAGTTCGCTCGTCGTTTGACCTCCATTCCAAATCGACAGCGAGGCCGCTGTCTCTCTTTCTCTTTCTCTTCTATCTGGTTTTTAATTTGCGGAGGATGTGACGTTCCCCTTTCGTGAATTTTATCGTTCGTCCCTCTCGACGTTAAACCGGAACAATTTAATATCGAGGACGGCGATCTTCTTCCCCCCATTTTCATCGACACTTCACATTATAGATTTAATTGTAGCTCGACATGGGGATAGAAAGTTCTGGAGCAAAACTTTTTTTTATATAAATTTATCAATTGCACTTGAGAATCCCGATTATGTAATCTTGAGAAATTGCGAATTGATATTCGAAACCAAGTAAAAAATTAAAAAGTAGAAACAATTTTATTTGACGCGAGTTATCTGATAATAATTTCCTCTGGATAAGAAAAATGTCGTTTATATAATATTTAATCATCGATATAATAGATCTAAAATATGTATATAATATCGAGAAATACGATAAAATATAATCTTTTTTTTTAATTATATTTTTTTCGACCGGAAATTTTTTTTAATTCGCAAGATATAGTAACGAGAGAGAGTGAAAATGCACATGTGCACATACACACATATGCTCAACTCTTCGTGTTTAGAAATTAATAAAGAGAGAGAGTTCGAAAGGTCATTCAAAGTTGACCTATTTCCGCTTTCTGAGCATCGTCGGTTCATTAATTTAAAAGGATAGGTGGAACGAGGCTCCGTAGACTTGGGGTTTAGGGTATAGGTGAAAGACGGGTTCCTGACATATATTTGACGTTTGATCGATTGATCGCAATGTTTCTATCGCAATCTTCTATACACTCTCGAGATCTCCGCTTGTCAGCGAATATAGAACCCTCTTGACTGTATCGTTAACTTCTCGATCTCTTCCCATCATATGTGCGAAAAAAACGAGAGACGAATAAGAAAGTAAATAATATATTAAAATTATTTATATTATTTGACAATAATATCGCACAATAAAAATGTGATAACTTACACTATATTTTAATAATAACAATATCTAACGAGATAATATTTATAATGCATATAAAAAAATAATACGCTGATATATAACGTCTGTTATTTGATAATAACGGCGCGTTTCGACGTAAATACAGTCCATTATTTCTAAGTATCGATGATTGCGCTCTACCGTTACGTAGAGGCTTTTCACCTCGGTCATTTGCATCTGTTTAAACGAATAAATAATCTCACGGTACCCCGCGACGATATTCTTCGCCCGAGTCTACGTTTGCTTCGCGGGAAAGAAAGAGCCAGGAAGTCAACCGTGAGACAGGAAGGTCGTACCATCTAAGTTTAGAGAGTGTGTTTAGTCACCTACCGCGCGGCTACCTATCTACCTACCTACCTACACTTTTCCACCTACAACTCCGCCCCTTTATCTGCCGCGAGGGCCGTGAGGAGCCGTTAACGACCACCGTATGCGGAGGTGTCCGGTATACGTGCCGGTGGGACCCTTTCAATGATAATCCTGGAAACTTGGATCGCGATCGAATTGGCACGCGGGGAAGGTCGAAGCGCTGTTCAGTTTACGGTCAAGTTTCAATTCCGCGCTTTCTCACGTCCTATTTTTTTTTATTCGCAAAGACAAGAAGACAATTATTACATTTATTAAATCAAAGCTTGCTTCTCTATTTCCCGACATTTCGTCTTTCGCGTGTTTTGCATAGGCTTTCAACTATGTGACGGAGGTTTTCAAGATCTATCTTATGAAATTATAAAAAACAACAGAACCGCTATGATAATGATAGATAATGAGTCGTTGCAAATATGTTTGCATTAAAAAAGATTTTTAAAAATCTGGCACTGACAGATTATACAAGCAGCCATCGAGACAGTTCAAAATCATTGCAATTCTGTCATTGGTCAACGCAATCACGCCGTAAACGCGAAAAGTTGAAGTTAATTCAGCTTGTCGCTGATTCGCGTTTGCATATGATGACATGTCATTCTGTGTCTGCCAACGCGTTTCGCGAATAAACGACCTACGTAGACGGGCCGTAAGAGAACTATTGCGATATACATGATCTCTCTCTGTCTGCCGGCCCTTTCTCAGTGTTAATATATATCTCCGCCAGTTATTCCAATATCCGTTGTCTACTCTAGACGATGATGCAAGCGTTTGCACTTCCCGCGCGCATATAATTCTCGACTATCTGCCGCCGCCGCCGTCTATCTATCGTGTTCCGGAGGAAAATCTGAATCACGAAATCCTCCGGGTGCTCTCTCTGGCTAAGAAAGATGGAGCAGCTGCAGCAGCAGCTCGGTGTAGAGAGGTGCACGTAACACCCGTCCCTGTATCTCCTCGCCGTGTATCCGTGCGTGGGTGTTCAAAGCGGAAAGGAAGGGAAAGGAAGAGGGAGAATAAAGGAGTAAAACCGCGTTGTGTGGATGTGGGTATAAGCGGGGACTGTAAATATCTCGCTCTGTTGCTGCCTACCTCGCGCGCAACGGGGAGGCACGTCCGGTATATATGGTATATCGCCTTATGCGCGCCACTCGTCCTATCATGGTGGTACGTATGAAGACTGGACAGACGGATCCGTCGGGTGAAAAATGCCTCACTAAATTGATAAATTATGGCCGCTTTAAATCAGCCAGATGCGGGGTCCGTGCTCCCATCGTGGCGGGAGAGGCAGCTGGGGCCCGATTTAGGTAGCCGTGTTCCGGTCAACTATCAATAAATAGCGCCATTAAAAGCGAAATCGAAAAGTTTACGACGTTGGTATAACGTTTTCTTGCGAATCCGCGTGAAAAAAAATCAGGGAAACCTATATCACCAGATTTAAGTTAGCTAAAATTAGATAAACGTGAAGAATCACTTTAAGTAGATTTAAGTACTTGAGATCAATCACGCTTGTGAAAAACGGAAAATATTTTCCGACCTTTTAGCAATGCGTATCTCCAATCGCCAATTACGGATATGCAATGAATCTTTAGCTGAGCGATCGTTAAATCGCGATCGAAAAGCCTCTTTGCTATTTGTCGTTAAGACGAATCCCCTGCGAGATGGGCGTGCAAATCAAGATTTACGACGGTTACGGGCCAAAACTGCGCTCTCTTGCGACATGGACAATGTAAGAAGTTGCGTCACACGTCGGCCGAGAATCGGCTTCGAGGCAAGTCGAAGCCCGATCTCTGAGGAACTCGGACTGACGTTCCCGGAGGGGGCGCGGCACTTTCTCTCACCGGAGTTCCAGAGCGGCAACGTGGAATCTCGAGGAAATACCCTCACGAATGCCCTCATATTTCGCTTCTCGTCCTAGCCGTCCCGACGTCTGGCAAAGTTACTTCGCCTCACTTAAAATTCAATTTAACTAAAGTGGAAAATATATTCGCAGTCCGCCTATAGAGTAAGTCTGACATGTAAGATATTTCAGTTTACATCAGGGATCTGTGAGATAAGAATGTTACACGTCATTTTCAATATCTTTTATGGCACGTCATGTTCAATCCATGATTTTGACGCAATTACAAGATAATTCATTTGTGATTTCAAACATATATCGATATATCATTATCAAAATTTCACTAAAAAAAGATTAATCATAAATTCGTCAAAGTATTAAATGAAGAAAAGAGCGTTAAAATTTTTGTCATACATGTATATAAATTTTAGATAAAATAATTGTGTATGAAATTAAAAGTTGAATAAATATTTCGTGATAATTAATATATCTTTGAATATTTGTCCCCCTGGGACATCGATCTGCGTTTTTACCTAAATTATAGAAGACGCGCGAAAAATAGAAAATTAGGAATACAATCGGCAAAAGCGACAAGGCGCGGTACGAACAAACAAAAAGGAAGAACAAGCAACGGCCGTACAGAAATTCCATCGTCAACCGGTCGGGACTCGCAATAGAATCGGGGGGTTCCTTTGACCGGTTGCACGTTCGCGCGAGCTTGCCTGACCACTTGTGATTCATTTTACGCAATAAGCCTTCGCTCGCGCCATGTATGCAATTCCATTTGTTTTCTGTGTGTCTCTTTTCCGAGTCTCGCGCAAAACGCGCGCGGGATTCATTGCGGCAAAACTCCACAGAAACGTATACACGACCCTTTTCCTTCGAGGAATCGAATCTTTCTTCTCATAAGAGATCGTCGGGAATTTAACATGTTTTAATACAATATAAATTATATTTTATTTAGCGTTAATAAAAAATTCAATATCTCAATTTATTTATATATTATATCAAGATTTTAGAAACGTGTATGAAAAGGCCACTTGTGTTCTTTCTTTCTCGTATCTCCTCCATTCGTTGCTATTACTACATTGCATTGATAGTATCTCTCAATTTATGTTTGAATGCAAAGTTTTGGACAATAATAATAGATTCCGCTGTTTCGCTCGGACAATCGCAAACTTGGTAACTTTGAGCACGATTTCTTCAACTAGAGACTACGAGACAGTTCTATTAAGCCACGCGCCCACGTGTCTATAAATCGAGACTGCGCGTGTTGCGTCATTCAGGCTACGAATCCGCATCATTAAACGCAATGAACGCAGAAATTGTTCGAGCACTTGCACAGATAACTACAAATCCTGTCTATCATGTGCGCGATAAAGTAGAAACTCTGTCAGAAAAATCTGTATGCGATTTATATCGCGGCGATCGAGTTTCTCGCGCTCATTTAATCCTTCCTTTGAAACTAATCGTGTCGCGAAATTAACAGAGCCTTCTCCGAAAAAACGCTTCGATCACTATCGAGTTTTTGGCAACGGCGAGCAGACGCAAGCACGAAAGTCGAGGGGATTCGACCTTATTCCTGTCACGTACTTGGCAACCGTCCAGCCTTCCCGAGACTATCCTTAACCAAGCAATAAGGATCATCTTAAATGTCGGGCATCCGCCCTCTGTTGTCTTGGGGCTCGCAAAGACACTCGTCTTTGTTTTACGAGTTCAATTCTCCATATAAAAGCGCTCCCGAAACGATTATTACTAATATTTGAGTGAAATTATTCGAAAATTATTCGATATATCGCAACACCTCTTATATACATAAATGTCAAGTTTAAAAAAAATATTGATTATCGTATAATTTTTTTTGTCAGATATATGTTCTAAAATATAATAGATATTATATATAATTTATAACACAAAGTGTAAAGTTAAGTTCTCTCGTGTTAAGCGTGATATCGTCGATTTCTCCCGGACAGATGTAGACCGCATCCGAGAGCAGTGCACATTTTTGGAGAGTAAACCCTCGAAAATAGCTTCCCCTTTCCTCCCTCCGACTCTCGCCGCCCCATTCGCGCTACTTTATTATCCCGTCGTTCCGACGCGCACGGCTACATTACGCGACGAGCGAGAGAGCGGCTACCTATTACGATAAATACCCGGGCGCGCGCGATCCGACGAGAGATCGGGCGCGGGAGAGACCGGCTCTCCCCTAAGACGGTGAAATATTTCCGCGATAGCCATAACCTTTCGCCGTAGCTTCCCACGCCTCTCGACGAGCGTGTCCCGCCCGCGCCCGCGCGGTTGACCACCGACAAACGAAATGCATCTAGCTAAGCGAATGTACATTTCGCTCTCTCTCTCGCTCATTTAGGCAGATCGATCAGAGCTAGGTAGGTTCTCTCGAACGGCTCTATCAGTCATCGGCGAGACTGCTGCATTTCTAGCGCATATTGTACCAAGTATACTATAGTTGGCAAATTTATCCTTTGCCGAAAAATACTTTAGTAAACAAAAATGTATTTTTGCTCTATATAAAAACTTGTACTTTTTTTTAGAAGGTACATAATTTAAATTGATATTACAAGTAGAGAGTTTCTGGAGACCACTTTGAATATACTCTGTTGCGCGGGTAGATTAATAATTCACAGATAATGGTCTTGAAAAGAGATTATCTTTCGGATCCGCGAGCAATCTTAGCTCTCTTTATCAAGGTCCGCGTAAATTCAAGGCTAAGTTCGGCCAAAACGCGCTAGTCTGGACCGCAGTATTATTCTCGGGGATTTATGCGGCTCCTTTCCCAAATGCATTCATCATTTCGCGGTGTCAGCGGCTCGCTTTCAGTTCGGTCTTTGTCCTCCTTTTATCTGCCTCTCTCTCTTTCTCTTCCCCCCCCCCTTCGCCTTCTCCTCGTCTTTTGCCGAACTCCCGGCCTTTTATTTTACACGACACGCACAAACACCACGCTCACTCTCGCTCTCGTCCGCGCCTCCTTCTCATTTCTCTCTCTCTCTCTCTCTCTCTCTCTCTCTCTCTCTCTCTCTCTCTCTCTCTCTCTCTCTCTCTCTCTCTCTCTCTCTCTCTCTCTCTCTCTGATGTCTTGCTCCTTTTTTTAGTACTCACCAGTCCACCTCCTGGTTTTTTTTCTCCACATCATTATAGTGGTGCGGCCCTTTTCGGGCCCGGGCACAAACAGCCGCGTATCGGGACCACCCCGCGATGCCGGCTCGTCGTGATTCTTTATAATACTTGTAACGGGTGTTGTGATGGCTCACCGGGACACCCTCTTCCCGAACGTGATATATTGTATGAAGGCAAGACGATAGCGCGCACGCGTCGGTCAACGATCGGTTTTACATATAAACGTACTTAAATATTACTTATAAAAAAAAAACTAGTCATATTATACTCGATCGTATGTACATATATGCGCGACTCGATTAATTAATAATTTCTTTTAATTAAAAAAAATTTAATTTAGTTTGAATGGCACAGAATAAAGTTAACCTTGTACTTTGATTGAAATTGAAACGCTCGACCTTGTACATGTGAAATATCACGAACTTTAATGCATTCGAATAATCCGTAACCAATTAAGAGAGAGAGAGAGAGAGAGAGAGAGAGACGCATAAAAATAATTGAGGGAATCGTATCACTTATATAGGTGAGAGATGCGAATATGCTCATTGTTAAGTGCGATCGTCATTACCTGCCTCTCGAGTACATACACGTCTCGTAATTGCAACCGGGCTTCATTTACACTTTACAGGAACGAGTTGTCCATGCAGCCATGCGAGAGAATCATTCGATCCCGACCGTCCGTCTGCGCTATTCTTACGCAAATCCGAGCCCGGCAAAATCCTCGGACGGTCAACGCTCGCCGGACTCTCGGTCGCGTCCGGCAGACTCGAAATTTGCATTTAAAACCATAGCTAGCGGGCGCCAAAATGAAAAAGGCGGCTTTCTCGCGCGGCTTGACGAGCGCAGACGCGCCAGGCCAAAAAGAATCGAGCGATTCGGCGGGGAGACGTGAGAAAAAGAAAACACCGAAGCTGCCCCCCTTCCCCCCGTGCTGTCGATGCACCGGCAGGATAAAGAAACAACCGGGCTGTCTTCGGGGCTTTAAACTCGCACACAATCCAATACAGTTCTCTGGTGAGGAGATTGAAACACTGTATGGCGAAATAATTTCCAATTTGTATCCCAAGGATGCATCCCGAAAATGGTTTTTGCGAAATCATGCTTTACTTTTCGTTCTTTTTTAATTAATAAACAATGACAGGATAACGAAATAGAAATTCGATATATAAAAGCAATTTAAAAATTGTAGTGATATAATTATCATTGTTATAATTTTCCAATTAATAGAATTCAAATTTTGTTAATTATTATAATTTTTCGAGTCATTGGATATAAATTTAAAAATTAATGCAAATTTAATTTTCTTGTATTTGAGATTAATGTCATTACGTTCTTTAAGAAAAAAAATTAATCTAACATTATACAGAAGGTATTTTATTATAATTTTATATAACAGAGTCTTCGAGAATCGACGTAAATACATCACGCTGCAAGTGCGTATAATTTCTTATAATATAAAATAAATTTCTGGTTGTCTTCCCTCAAACGGGACAACCCACGTGCTCCGGGATTCCGACGCAATTTCATTTCCGGGATTCACCAGCTAGGTTGATTATTTTAAGAGAAGGAAAGGCTGGAGCGTGCGCACGGAAGGGTGAGACCAAGGAAGCCGAGGGGGGCCGAGGGGGACCGAAGGGAGGCGAGAACGTGACAGGAAAAGGCGACCACGTACTTTCGTGAAAAACAAAACGCATCGCAGGAATGGGCCCGACGTCTGGCACCGTGGCGTCTTGGGAGGATAGAGGGTAAAGAACGGAAAGAGAGAGAGAGAGAGAGAGAGAGAAAACACAAGTTCCGGCGGAGAGCCGGGATATAACGCTAGCGATGCTGGCTCGGCATCGCGATGTCTTACAACCAAGAAGGACTCGCGCGCGATTTATTGGCCCGAGAGCCGAGAATTTATGCGAAGATTCGCACTGGCAGGTGGTTCTATTCGCGATGAAAAACCGAAATTTCTCTCTAACCCTCTCTATTCCGGGTGTGTGAAGTTGGCACCCCTATGTTATGCTATCATAGTTCTGTTAAGAGTTCTGAGTTATTTAGAACCATAGCAAGAGTTGTTGATAATTTTTAGAAATAGTTCCGGTCATTACGATAACGAAAATCAGTTTCAAAAAATAGGGGTGCCAACTTCACATTTTTTTACACATCGAGATCCAATAGTTTTGAGCAGAGTTTTAAGGTTCTTTTAAATAGTTATATAGTTCCTGATTATTTTTTATATTAAAAGTATGTTTTTTTATCTCTATAAAAATTGCAAAACTCTTTCAAAAAATAATCAGAAACTATGTAACTATTAAACAATTTAAATTTACTCACCTCACGGTTGCTCCTTTGTTGCCCGATGCCTCCCCGGGCCTCCTTCTCGTACAAGTTTCGAAACACTTGAACTCGCGTTATTTTTTTTCGTTCGCAACGCGCGGCGACGCCCGGGTTTTAGCTATCGCAATCTTCGACGCGTTTCGGTAAAACGCGAGACTCGCGAAAGCTTATTCGCGCGCGAATAAAACCGAAGCTCCATTTTCGCGTCGCCGCTTTTTCCAAGACCCACTTTTCGCAGGGACTTATCGAACAAAGATGATCAAGAGAGCGACTTGGCCGCGACGCACTGAAGTCGCCCAAGGATGCAGCGAGACGAACGTTGAGCGAGATTCACGATCGACGAGATCAATTTCACGTGTGCGATCGCGATTACGATGTCGGTACGCGCGACGCGATCGGATTTATACGACAATTAACCGCCAAAGACGCTAATTAATACACTCGTCCTTTCGCCGACCGGCAAGAAGCGCGCGACCGTTGATCATGAATGATGGAAAATACCACGAGAATGTAGCAGCACGTATCGAACGAAGATGGCGACTTCGCCGCGACGTACTGAAGTCGCCCAAGGACGCAAGCGAGACGAATATTGAGCGAGATTCACGGCCGACGAGATCAATCTCACGCGTGCGATCGCGATTACGATATTGGTACGTGCGACGCGATCGGATTTATACGATAATTAACCACCAAAGACGCTAATTAATACACTCGTCCTTTCGCGGACCGGCAAGAAAGGCGCGACCGTTGATCACGAACAAGAGCACTGGAGGTGGAGCTAGACTGGCACTGCCAGGTTCGGAACGCGCAGCGACACGCGCGCCACGTCGTAGTGGTGGGGGTATGTAGAGGTTGCGACGTGGGAGCTCGGCGAATCACGTCGCGACTACATACCCCCACCACTACGACTCGGCGCGACGTATCGTTGCGCGTTCCGAACCTGGCAGTGCCAGTCTAGCTCCAGTGCTCTTCTTCGGTTGTTCGTGATCGCCGTTTCTTGCGGTCCGCGAAAGGACGGGTGCATTAATTAGCGTCTTTGGTGGTTAATTATCGTATAAATCCGATCGCTCTCTTGATCATCTTCGTTCGATAAGCCCCTGCGAAAAGTGGGTCTTGGAAAAAGCGGCGACGCGAAAATGGAGCTTCGGTTTTATTCGCGCGCGAATAAGCTCTCGCGAGTCTCGCGTTTTACCGAAGATTGTGATAGCTAAAACCCGGGCGTCGCCGCGCGTCGCGAACGAAAAAAAATAACGCGAGTTCAAGTGTTTCGAAACTTGTACGAGAAGGAGGCCCGGGGAGGCATCGGACAACAAAGGAGCAACCGTGAGGTGAGTAAATTTAAATTGTTTATTAGTTACATAGTTCCTGATTATTTTTTGGAAGAGTTTTGCAATTTTTATAGAGATATAAAGAAACATACTTTCAATATCGAAGATATTTTTAAAATATCAAGTTCTGGGGAAAGACGTTAGAGTTCTGAATCGTACTCGATAAGACAAGAAAAAACGTGAAAACCGCATGGCTCCATCTATTATAGTTTCGGAGATTGATTTTTCAAAATTAATACACTTTTACGAAACATTTATAAAATCATAACGTTTTTCACAGGAACTTGATATTTTAGAAATATCTTCGATATTGAAGATACGTTTTTTTATCTAAAAATTGCAGAACTCTTTCAAAAAAAAAATCAGGAACTATTTAACTATTTAAAAGAACCTTAAAACTCTGCTCAAAACTATTAGAACTCGATGTGTAAAAAAATGTGAAGTTGGCACCCCTATTTTTTGAAACTGATTTTCGTTATCGTAATGACCGGAACTATTTCTAAAAATTATCAACAACTCTTCCTATGATTTTAAATAACTCAGAACTCTTAACAGAACTATGATAGCATAACATAGGGGTGCCAACTTCACACACCCCTCTATTCCTCTCCTCTCGATGTTCCTTCGCTATCTTACTTCTCTTTCTGTTTTTACACGCGACTCGGATGGATCGCAAGAAACTGGAGGAACAAACGAGACGTCTCGTTAAATGCAATTAATATTAATGAGCGACATTTGATTTCTCGGCTTTTCTCGAATAAATTTGTATCTAGCTCTAGATATAGGATACTGAAAAATGTCAGAAAAAGATCCTTGTATTCTCGTAAATTCTCATGTGTCATGAATTAATTAATTGTAATGAAAATATTGTTATCCTTGTACAAAACTTAGCTGTATATACATCGCCAAAATATAATATTGTATATTTTAATTAAATCTTATTCCCAACTTCCTAACAAGGTTCGCGCGACACGTTTAAAGGATCAAGTAAGATTGGATGAAAGTTTCGGGACGCTGTACGAGCCGATAAGAGGAACAATGTCCTGGCGCGTCCTCGGGGTGGCTGCGCGATCGCGACGACGACCAAGAGCAGAGGAGGACGCAGAAAAACAAGACGAAATGGAAGAGAAGCGTATAGCAACGAGGCGCAATGGTAAGAAAGACGGGGAGGGGGAGGTTCGCCTCTATCGTTTGCTCGGTGCTCACCTTGTTTTCCCACCCGTGGTATTCATTTCAAGGACAGGAGAAACATTTCGATCGGTTGTAAGGGAGATTCCCGGCCAAGATTTTCTGCGGGGCAGCTAGCAAAAGGATGCACTAAATCTTGCCCGGATATCTCGCGAGTATATCAGAGTCAGTGTGGCAGCGGGGTGCCCGATACAGCCACTCTCGATGCTGCGCGCATCGCAGGGAGACGCTGAGGAGAGGCCGAGAGAAAGATAAAGAGATAGGAGAGAAAGAAAGAGCGAGATATAGGGAGAGAGGAAAGAAACGCTGGTTGCGGTCGCCGCTGCTGCCGTTGCACCGTCGCCCCGTCGTCGTTACATCCCGTTCCTCCGATCCTCGATCAGGTATGTATCGACCGTTACCGGGGCTGCCGAGTACACACGTTATTACGTTCCGCTCTATAGATCGAAAGAGATAGCGCTGCGAAAAAAATTGCACGAAATAGGCCGAATCGCCCGGCCGAGCGAGAGAAAATTTACGTTCGAGGACGTCGCTTTTTCGCGGCTAATTTATCGCTCGGATCGAATCACCCTCTTTTACGATTAATCGGACAAGATCTTTCGATCTTACCGTCAATTCTGTTCTGTACACACGAGCAAATAAAATCATTGAACGCTGAATTTTATTGTCGGATAAAATATATCGGAGAGATCATTTGCGCAATTGAAGATAACAATTAACTGTCAACATAGGTATGTTGATCGCGCAGGAAAGAATGCTCAACGTCGTGTGTGTATCGAGTATCGATACGGCCCTGAGTTCAGTGCACCGAGTTAGAAGCGTTCGCCGATACAATGGAGCTGCGACCCCGTCTGACCTGGCCGGCCGAATCTCAGGGATAACACCACCTCGTTATTGAAGTCATCCTAACTACCTTGTTCGTGTGGCGAAAAGCTAAGAGAGATCAAATTCAAAGGAGAAACGACGGAGTCTATTGTGCATTCTCCCGAAATATAGTCTCGTTCTAAGAGCAAATCGATTTTTTATTTTTATATCCATTATGCATCGACAATAAAACGATAATTGGTAAATGAAAATAGTTAAAATGGAAAATATACATTGTGCAATTTTTCATTCAAATACTGAAATATATTCGCTCGTGAGATCCAATTTTTTAATAAAATTTATTAAATTACTCAAATTTTTAAATAAAAATTCAAATAGCATGCTAAGTTTTATTAATCATTAAAGCATTTGTCAAGCGTGCCTTGCATAACACAGGGCTTACATTGCGTGCATCGCGATAATGTAAGCCCGACTTAAAACAGGTAACGGCTATCGATACCATTGATAGGCGCGAGACCGCAGGATCTCGTTGAATCGACCTTGAGATTCAGAGGAGCCAAGCATGCGAGAAGGGGAGAGTGGTTTGGCCAGAAATTTTAAGTGTCGTCGCCTCGTCGCCCGGTCGATCCATCATAGCGATGAAAGAGCCCAAACATGCACGCACAATGTGAACGCGCAAAAAAAAGAGATACGCGCGAGCCTCGCGAAGGATACGCTGCGCGCGATCGTCGTGATAAATTGATGTTCATCGCCTCGCTAAGATTTTAATTTCGCATTTATGTCGCGAACCGGGGTAAAAGGAGAAAAAAAAGTATCGGCTACACCGCTTTTTTGCATCTCGCGTCCGACGTATAGACCCACTTATACAGGAACGAGGCGGTCCTTCCTCTCTATCCCCGATGGACCGCCAATCTAAAATCCCATCCTTCTTCGCCACCTTATCCTGTCAGGTCTCCGTGTGCGCGAGCTTTTACAACCTTTTTCACTCGTTCACTCTCCCCCTTTTCGGCCTATTCGACGGGTCTCGTTTGATCGTGATGGTTTTATTTCGCGGTTCTCGACCGACCTCACTTTGATCCCTCATCTCTTTCATGCCGTTCAGCGCGCTTTTCCCCATGAGATTTCTGCACTTTGCTATTTTATCGTACACTTCAAAAAAGATTTGAATCAAAATATGCGTAAAGTGCAGTTCTAATGATGCGTATATTGTCTATATAATCAATAAAATGATAATTTTTAACAGAACCATAAGCTGTAATAAATAATATAACAGAAAGAGAATAATTATTTAATCTTCGCTCGAATACTATATATATAGTAGGTAATAAATAGTAGATAATAGATAAAATTGCGTTATAATATATAAATAAAATAAAAAAATTATTAGAATTAAAATGAACTAATATAGTTTTCCGATATTTCCAAAGCGAGCTAATGAATTTCTCTCGAGTGTCAACTTTATTGCATGCGAAGAGAACATTTTTTGCGTAAATTATCTTCTCGAAAATCCACACAATATTAACAATGATCTCGTAAATGGTTTGCATGCCCCATTTGGCAACCCTCCACAGTTCGTTAAACTTTAGACAACAGTTATCTCATGGAGAAATTAAAAAAAAAGAAAGAAAACAGAGAGAGGGAACGAGGTGGCCGATTTATGTACACTCCAATAGTATGTCACCTGCCTAAGCAACTTTGCCTGGCAAGGGACCACCGCCGATAGAAAGAGATCATCTCATCCTATATACTCCCTTCGGCCGATCTTCCGTATCATTGCGCTCGAGTCCCCGAGACGTGCGGGCTTTCGTGGTATCGAGTTTCCTCCACGAACGTTCGGCCCAAAGTAGAGAAAAAAAAAGAAAGAAAGACCGCCGCCGTTCGATGGATCGCAAGATGATCGAGAAGAGGATGATAAGTGGCGTAACGATCACGGAATCGATGCAGAATGGACGATCTTTGATGGAAAAGGCGGCTTTTTTGCCGATATTCTCGACTTAAGAAAAAAGCAAGTAAATTACTTGAGAAGCTCTCTCGACGAGAGCAATCTCGAGAGAAGCACTTTTTCTCGCGATATTCTTGTGTGTGCAAAAAATACCTCTTTTCTTTTTAATACACGAATATCGATTTCAATCACGCAAGACAGAGATACGTGAATAAATAATTAAAAAATGTGTTTGCTCAAAAATTTCTACAGAAAAACACAGCTCCGCCATTTATCTTTCAGACGACACCTTATATATACGAGCAAGCGAATCGGACCGCGCCCTTCCCACCAGTCGCCGGAGTTACTGCGACAGAGAAGCCGGAAGCGTGTCGGCGCGACGGAAGTTCGGGGGCTGAACGCGATCCTATTTCTGCAGTCGCGTCTCGGTGGTAATATTACGACCGATGTGGCAAAACTGTACAGTCATGACTGAAAGAACGAATTCCGCAGAAATAGAGACAACAAGAAACGACACTCGCAGTGAACCCGTTACCGAATACTCAGTATTTCCTGTTATCTTTATAATAAAAAAGTTTATTAAATAAATATTCACGAATAAAAACAGAGGAGAATAAATAAACAGAAATGGAAGCACCGATATAATTTACTCCATAAAATCTAAATATTACGCACATGTTGTATATAAAAATTATATTTGCATTTGTTTATATATTATTATTTTGTGTGTTTTCGCACACAAATTATATTAATTTAATTTTTTTAATTCAAAGATTATTAATAAAAACATTTTTTAACAACAGTTTTTTAAATAAAATAATTATTGAAAGTAATGTGCAACGAAAAATTCTTTAATAATCGAGAAAATTTTTCGTTACTGTTCCATCATGTACATGTACAGTTAATTGCCCCATCGCTATCCGATACCATATCTGCTCTCCTTGATATTGTACACCGAATTTCCTTAATACGCGAGTTAGCTGTTAGCCAAGTGTTCATCGTTACATGTATGCGTGCGGTGGTATAAAAACGCGCGCGTGTGAAATAGGAGCACGGGCATTATATCTCCACGCATGATGCGCTTGATGCAATTACATTTAATTCAGTAGCTCGTTTCCGTGTTAGTAATTAACGGTCATCGCGGCGTGCAGATAGGCGCGACGATACGAGCTGATACGAAATGAGCTTTTCTCCTAATAAGACGAACCGCGATGCGAAAATATTGCAAATTACATAAGAACGTGTAATGAATTAGCATAAAGTGAATTAAATGCATAGTGCAAGCTCGCGTGATCCGGTAATAGTACCTGGTAAGAGCACCGGCTCAGCGACCCGGGTTCAATCTCAGCCGTTCACCTTTGGATTGTTCTGCGCGATATGTAATACTCTGTGGCTTCAATGGTCCGGTCACTCGAGTCACCAGCATCTCTTACTTAGAGTTTCTCCAATTATTGAGCATAGTTTTCGAGATATATTCGGATATACAAGAGAACGATTACATGTTCAATCGAACAATTAAAATATTAGAGTTTAATTTACGATAAAAAGCAGATACCACTCGATTCTTAATCAAAGAAATATTATAAGAAATATATTCGTACTTATATACGAGACTTTGGAATTAGGACAACCCCTAGGTCGAGAGGAAAGAAAATGTAACACGCCGAATAAAACATTTGAAGGATTAATTACAACGTCGCTTCAACTCACTTTTTCGAGAACTTGCGAGAAAATTAGTTTTAAAGTCGAGAAAATTAAATTTAGAGTAATTTTCTCAAGCTGTTGAAAAAGTAGGTTAAATTGCCGTTGCAGAGAGAATTCTCGACGATCCTACCCTCCTTCTCCTTCCCCAAGATACAGAATGGAACATCGATCGTTCTTATTTCAAAGCGCTAAGGTGTCAGAAAGACGGGAGATAGAGCAGACAGATGAAGATTGGAAACTGTGTTCTCGTCGCCCGACAACGCGCTCTTTACGGACGGCCCTGCTCGGACCAGACTATTGATCCTACCCGAGGATGAGGGAGACGACACGGAGTAAGAAAATACGGAGAAAGAGGCAGACAGACGTAAGGGGTGCCGGTCCATATTATTATTAACCCGTCGTGAACTCGTTTCCGTCATATAAATTTCGGGGCATTCCATTTACGCGCAGGACGAGCTTCTCCCCCACGTCTCGAATACGCGAAATGGCGAAATGGCTTTTCACCGAGAGCGGCTGATGGGTTTTGGATGCTGGGAGACACGAGAGATTCGTAAATCCTGAGCGTCGACGAGCTAATCCAGTTGTCGCAAAAGACAGCTCGTATCGCATTCGATTACGCAACAACTCGAAAAAAGTCTGTCTTTTTTATACCCGTGGATGCATGTTAAATCTCTTACAATCTAATCATTTCAACGAGTGCTATATCGGCAATCATATAATCAATTATTATTAATATCCGTGTATATATCTGTTTGACAGAGATGTAACGAAGAAATATCTTGGATATATAGAAAAAAAAAGATTAAATATGTATGGGATTGGCAAAAGCAAAAAATTAAGGAGCGGCAAACCTTTTTCGGACAGCGCGCGTGTCTTTATGCTCAACGCGGCGTAAAGGATAGATCCTGACTTAGGACAGAGGGGGACACACCGCTTGTCGTGTCGAATATCTTAGTGCACGCCGCGATATACGTGATCGATAGACTTAATTTTCTGCTCACGTGAAACGTCGTCGCGATTAACTTCGCTAGATTCGCCAGAAAAAAAATTAAATCGATCATAATTATTCGGCGATTGACGTCATTCAAGAAATAATGTAATATTATGACAAATGTAAATAAAATATTTATAGTCAATCTTATTCTTTAAATTTGACTCGCAAAATAGAAAAAGTAGGATCAATTTTACGTGCAAAAATAAAAATCGTAATAACGTTACATCTTTAAATGTGCAGCTGACGGCATTCGCGGTTTTCAGAATTATATTTCAAAGTAGCAAGATACGAAGAAAATATAACAAACGTTCATTGAACTATCATCTAGCTGGAGGAGTAATATCTCGATCGTTAACCTCCTAGGTCAAACAAATTTACACTTTTAGAAGATAATTCCTTGCACAGTTGATGATTCTTAATCCGAAATTATTTAATCGGTTAAGTTAACTTCTCATAACACGCATTTATCAAACAAATGTGATTAATTAGAAATAAAATATGTATATCTATCGATACATTATTTATTCTTGCAATTTAATTCTCATATTCGATTCTGTTTCTGCTCGTGTAAGTGTTGTTATTACAAATTTCTAAGCATTTAAATTATGAGAAAATATATTAAAGAAAAAAATATTAAATTGCAGAGCGAGTTCGCACAAGCTTTTCCTAATACCTCTTCTAATAAAATTATTTGCGCAGCATTTATATTCCGATAATCTCATTATGTTTTATAAATGTTTCGATTGTTAAGTATCAATCTCACGTCGCCGCGTCGGATAAAGAAAAGGCAAGGTCGGCAAGGTCATTCGACAGGACTCTTCTGGTCCATCTGGGACTCCGGCCAGGATCCTCAAACTGTATTCTCATTAAGAGCACCTCGATGCCGCGAGATTTATTAACGAGTTTATTCTTCCCGCCTTAATACGTTGCCGAGCGAGCCGTAGTCGAGTTCAAGCCGAGAGCCGTAGAGTTTCAATTAGATGTGGTCATAATAATGCGCGATCCCCCGGCCCGCAACGACGGCCGATGGTTGATGACTCCCCTGGACCCCAGGAGAGGAGAGATACGCACCACCACCATCATGACTACCCCGCGAACGAACGGGTCTCCATGCTTTTCCTTCCACCTTCGTGATACCGAGTTGTTAGTCACGGCGTTTCCGGGTTGCAGGACGAGATTCTTTCTACTGATCACGACGTGTCACGCCACAGCCTCGCGTACCTCTCTCTCTCTCTCTTCCTCTCGCTCTATCATTCTGCCTCGGCCCTACGATCGCTTCACCGCTTCAGATTGGTCCTCTCCTTTTCCTCTCTCCTCTCTTACATCTCTTTCTCTCTTTCGTCCTCTCGCTCGAGAGCGCAGTCATCTATATCAAACGACTATGCTCGACAGTCGCCTCAGGTTGATCCGACAGCGACGCACGAGAGGAGCCGATCGGTGCAATCAAGGGGATCGGTTCACGAAGGTGTAAGGACCGCTCTTTTCCTTCTCTCTCTCTCTCTCTCTCTCTCTCTCTTTCTTTCTTTCCCCCTTTTCTGCATTTACCTCGTCTATTTACCTCGTCGACGTTTAGCGAAAGTAAAGCGATCGGTTATAACGCGCGGGCTCATATTGCATCGGCGAACCAACTTCCAATACCTGGCCTACTTTTCGCATCTCAAAGGATCAATCGATATATCTCGCAAGGAGCATGAATTCCTCACTGCAATTGCGCCAAATCGCCCGCTGCAAAATCTTACGTATATCGATTTACTCTCGAGCTTAAGCAAAGCTTAGAGGCAAAGGAGCTTTTGGTATCTGGGTCAGTGGAATCATCTCGATAAAAAAAAAAAAAAAAAAAAAAAAACCCCCGGAAAACATTCGAATGCAATTTTTTATTTATACACGAGTGAAAATGTTATCTGCTAATTTCGTTAATTTTTTCAATAAGATATTTAATAATCTAAATAAATTTAAATATAATTCTGAAGACTTTTGACATACATATAATATTTAAAAAATGACATTATATTAATTAAATTATAGATTAATTAAAGAACTGAATCTCAAAAACTGCCTCGATTTAAGTGTTAAGAACAATATTTGTCATAATTTTTTGGAAGGAGATTCATTATTATCCGCCATGTGGAAGGCTTCGAAAGCATCGAGATGCTCCTCTCGAGCCGGATTTAATGAACTGTCATGTATCAGGTATCAGGACCACGTTTGACCGGTAGAGACACGCGATTTTCCAGTCGCGAGCATCCCTCTCTCTCTCCCATTGTTCGCGAATAATGGCAAGCCCGTTTGTTGTACGTACACGCGTGTCGTGTCGATTATGTCACGTATATTGCAACGCGCGGAATGCATACAAACAAAAGCGCCGCCGTTCCCCGCCGATTTCAGCGCTTCTCCGGAGCCCCCAGAGAAGCGTCGAAAGTACCGACGACATTTACAAACGCGTGAGAAGGAGGAAGTCGGCGGAATCCGGGCGACGGAAATCCGGGCGGACGGTATATCGAAATTATAATGCGAATAAAAGAATAATACGCTTATAGCGCGTCTCTCGCTTTCTCTAATAGATTATCCGGGGGATTACGAAATAAACACTTGTTGAAGAGAGAGAATCATGCACCGACGAGACAACGAATGAAAGTCTTCCGTATCGAAAGAACGGAAACCTGCTTAACGTGAGATCTCGCTCGGTATGCGTATATGTATACACAATGTGTGCGCGTTTTTACTTTTTAATTTTAATATTTTAATTATACACATATCTCATATATTTCTTTCGCCTCCTTATTATAAACGCCGCGAACCGGAAATAAATTATTCTCGACGTAATCGTATATATAATATTCTCGGTGTAATTATTACGAAATGTTTATTAATATACGGAATAAGTAAATAATCACTTTTTTGGCTTCGAAAGTGAGATAGTATTCTACGGAACATCGAGGGCAGACATACCGGGTGTCCCATTTTAAAGGACCCACTCAAATATCTCAGAAACACTGCGTTAAATCAAAAAATGTTTCCTACAAAAGTTGTAGGGTTTCGAGGGGGACATAACATAGTAATATTCATATGACCTTGGGCGGCGTCTCCAAGGTCAAGTAAAGGTGAGAATAAATTTTTTAAATGGAAACCCATATTTTTTATTATAACATCTTTTTCTACTAATTAATTTGAACAACTTTTATCTGAAGCATTTTTTTATTTTCTTCAAAATTCATTCTCACCTTCACTTAAGGTTAACCTTCACTAACCTTGGAGACGCCGCCCAAGGTCAAATGAATATTACTATGTTATGTCCCCCTCGAAACCCTACAACTTTTGTAGGAAACATTTTTCGATTTAACGCAGTGTTTCTGACAATGAGATATTTGAGTGGGTCCTTTAAAATGGGACACCTGATATATATCACTGAAAATGTTTGTTTTCACGCGTGTTGCACCACATGCGGTGTTATTTATTCAATTTCTTCGCAATGTTGTGGGAAGTTATTGTCATAAGCACGTCGTTCTCACATCGTATTTTGAGGAGAAGAAGCGCGAGAGAATCGACGAACCGAAACATTTCGGCATGCTTCAGCGGATAATTAAAATTTTTTATAAGGATTATTCTTTTACGCGCAACTTTCTCCCATAATTTGCCCAAAAATTGCGACACACATTCGCGCAATACTAATTTGTGACTTTTGGTACAATGTACATCCGCGTATTTTATTTCCTCGAAAGAAATTGAATTTTTTGAAAAAACTTTCTCGCAAAGGTCGACGCATTTTTTTCTTCACCCGTCAACTTCTACTTCGGTGAAAGCAAAGAAGATTTCTACGCGCGATGTGTAACAATCGAGCGCAATAATTGGCGCAATAATTGGCATAATAAAGGATGTAATAATTAACGTAATTCCTAGCTAAAACGCGTATATCTGTGTTATCCCTCTCTCGGACTCTCTCGTGATTTAATAAAACAGAAGAAACAAAATCATCCTGCGAAAAGAATCGTTATCGGAGAACAAAAGCGAGCGGAGGGCGAAAACGTTAATTGCCGGCGTTACGGTCGGGCTCGTATATCATCCTGGGGATAGATTAGTGGAAAAGCGTGCGCGCATAGGATAGAATAGGATACGCCTGACTGCGCGAACCGACGGAATCTAGCTCTCTCTCTCTCAGCCTCGAAAACGGCGCGGCGCGTCGTTGGATCGACTAATGGACACCCCAGGTGAAACCATCAATAACGCGAGAAATTCTTAATTAATTGCCGCATATGGTGGCTAATTAAATGCGATACACGCCACGACGCCGGCGGCGAACATGCCCCCCGCATCGTCCTCCCGTTTTTTTCTCGCCTTCGCGCGCTGCCCCTTTCTTCCCCCAGCTTCTCTTTTATTTTATCTCGCTCTATCCTCGCGCTCGTATTCCTCTTCTCTCTCGTCTTATCATTCGCGGACGCGTAACACGATGCAATTTGCAATTTTTTACCCATTTCTGCAAAAATATGTTTACATGGAAACTAAAAATTGAAGGTAAAAATTTTATTTCATATTCACGCTATTGCAAATATTTTTATAAATAGCGAAAATATGCAAGGATTAAGTTAAATATGATTAACAGTCACACGGAGAAACGTGTATATTAATATTCTTTTATAGAAGAATGAAATATTTTATAATTTATAATAATTAACTCTACATGTCAATTTGTTTCCCTTTACAAATTTGTTATTACAATTATTGTTGCAGTCGATGTTAAATATTGTCAAAGAGATTTCGAGCAGAATTTTCCTTCAATAATAATGACATTTAAACTGACGCGAGAGAGATCCCGGTGTGTGCACCCCAGGTACGACGTTATACAATGTTACGGCACTTGTCAGAAGCGAGAACATCGGCATGCAAACCTGACAGGTCACGACAGAATGTTCCTGGCAGCCCAACGGCAGCAGATTGAAGTCGTGCACGAAGAGCGTCCCTGTCACGGTCACTAGTAGAAATTCTCTCTATAAGATCGGACTTTTTTACATCTTGAATTCCTTCGAGCGCTATTGTTAGACAACTATATATTTTGCTCGCAAAATATTTCGACATCTGTTCCGATTTTTTACACAAACGTATGGTAGAATTTTAATATTTAGTAGTAGTTATGCTTGTAAATAAAGAGAAGAGGGAATAAAATATTAAATATCATAAAACAAATATTTAAAAAATACATTGAATTCAGTGAGAAACTAACAATTGAAAAAAATACGAAGAGATATGAATAAAAATACACTGTTATAAAACAAATGTAAAATTGATTAATCGAATTTATCGAAGTATTTTTTTTTCATGATATGTTTATTTCGCGAGCAGCCTTGCGTATTTTGGATTAAAAGGGAGTTGATAGTGTGCGTTTTTATCCGTTTTATGCACGCGAGTTAATTACATTTTTAAAAAAAGAGAGAATTGTAAAACACAAAATTGTAATACATTCTCAAGTTTACAACAAACAGCTGTCATTGTAGAAATTGTAACACGCGCGCACGCTTTGTAAATATTCTAGTAATTATAAAACCGAAATAAAAGCCACGATATTTTCCACAGTGATGGAATAAATAATCAATCCTTTTAAAATATATCCGCAATAAATATTATATGAATTGTCATCATTTCTCACAAGAGCGATATAATTTCATATTCATCGTTATTTCCTATCGTCAAAAATGTATCACGATTACAACCCCAGGATTACCTCTATCGTTCTTCTCGTTTGCGCGGCACGAGCCACAACGGTTATTAAATTTATCAAATGTCTGTACACGATCTGAATACGAGCTCAATCATATTCCACGTGCTTGCGTCTCGGATTTCTTTCCGCTCCGATATTCATATAGGGCGCACGCAGCTGCGCTGAACCGTCGGGGCATCGCGGAAAATGAATCGTCTTCTATACGTCGCTCCTTGTCGCTCCGAGCTCAGACGTGCACAGCACACTTTTCCACGCATGGATGCGTGCATTCGAAACGCCGGAGAGAGCTCTCGGCGGCGACGGCGGCGCGTGTTACAAGGAGTACCTTACCTGGATCCCTTGGGTGTTAATAAACCGCTGCGGTTCGATATCGCGTGTCACGAAATTCCATTTGTCTGACTCACAGCCGCGAAAGAGAGAGAGAATGCGCGACGCGCGCGTATCGTTATTATGCGCATACATTTATCATCCGCGATCTCTTATTCTATTCGCATTATAGACGCATCGCGTTGACGATTAGCATCCCGCGCTGGACTTTATCGGCGATCGCAAACTCTCCGACGCGAATATCAATTTTAATTTACAAACATAGAAAAGTTACTTTGTTAGATACAGTTTTCAGTTTTTATACCGCACAATTAAAAAACTAATTATGACAAGACTTCTTCACATATCGCAAAATATTAAATAATAAATCGTAAAAAATTCTAAATTAATTATTATAAATAGTAAAAATATTTAAAATTGATAATTTAACTATTATTGAAACGACAATATTTTATATATAAAAATTAATATAATTAAAATTATTATATATTTAATAATTGAAATATTTATATATAATGTTATTAAATAAATCATTTTTACAGTTTATTTAGAGTTTTCAAAACCTGCCAATGGATGTTTCCTCTATTCTTCTAATTATCCGATGCAAAAATGATCTTGTTATTTAATTTAAAAGGACAAACATGCAATTATATCGCATAATTGAAGGGTTCACAAATTACCATTGGATCTCAAAGAGTGTTTCGCGGGCTAAGAGGGTTAAATCTTTAATCCTTCTAATTAATAAACGCCGCGCTATAAACTATAATTTCCGTAACGTTGCGGCGGTCAGGGGCCTCTGGAAGAGGCCTGTCGACCGAAAAGCAATCATTGCAATCAACAAGCGGTAATGATTGACCGGCTTAATAGAATCCGGCGCGTGATCTTAAACACGTGCCTCGGACGCGAGAGCGGAAGGAGGTGAACGTACCCTTATATACCGACGTCGCGATACTGTTCCTTGGTCCGAGGCAGGCCGCGCGTACGAGTTACGTTCGCGTGCTTTCCACTCACGTGAGTGCCGCATAATGCTTAATATTTCACTGTGGAACGCGGCCGCTTTTCACGATTACACGCTCGTCGACCGTACTTGTGTGCGCATATCACTCTTCAGCACGAGAGAAGCAGCATCTTTTCATAGGGAAAAAAAAATAAATATATGGGCGGCGTAGAGAGAAATCAGAGGCTCAATCTTAATTTCTTGATAAAAGCCGGATAGTCGGAAGGATAATCGATACATTAAACGCGGAAGTGTGTATGTGTATGTGTAATGCTCTTCGAGGAATCGCGACCTGTATATGACTTTCCGTAAACACATTTCCATTTACATATATAATATTTTTTTATGTACGCAGTATCCACTTTCTTGCGTGTAAGGCACTAGGCACATACAATGTATATAAACGAGTTCCGATCGACTATATATACGCAATCGAGTGGTCTCTCGTGTTTAAGAGGGTAGTAATGTAAATCGCGAAAAAGTCAGAAAATAACACGCTTATGTCCCCCATCCCGCGTCGAAACGTTTACTCCCCATTAAAACGTTTCTCGTGTCAGCAAGGGAGGATAATCGCACGATAAAGCGATGGTTATGCTCCTATATGAAACGTCGCACGCATATATATTCGCATGACGGCTGCCTTTTAAACGAACAACAACGTTACGCATAATATCGAGTTAGAGCTCGTGAAAAATTAAAAAGGTACGCCAATCACACATGTATACATATACAACATACATCGTTGGCCTGTTGAAAATTCCTTTATAAACTTATTTATACGAAACTAGTTCGTTTTTACGTAATATAAAAAAGAGAGAAAGAGAGAGACGCGGAGGAGAGAGTTATGAAATACGGTTAGTCATTTACCAGTCGTTATTCTCTATAAAGGAGTTACCCACGCGAAGCACGCCCTTCGCGGCGAGAGGACTAATTAGCGTACCGGAAGATTAGAGCGATCCGCGAGTATAATCTCCCCCCTTTCCCTTCCCTTCTATCTATCTCTCCCTCTCTCGCCAAGTAATAACGGTAAAATCGAGATCAGTCAAGCTCCGAGCGAGTAGAACGAGCTGTTCGCGGGTATCTCTCCGCATTTACATTTAGCGGCGGCGGTTACCCTCAACCGCACGATAAATTGCCGCTTCGCATAGCTGTACGACAAAATTTCTCCGATTGTAATTCGCTATCCGGTGGACGGCTCTAATTTACACAAATCGGCTAATGGAGTGGATATTGGACGCAAAACTAGGCACGATTGTGCATACATTACACATACGGAGCGCGAACCATAATTAATATTTAACAGTTTCTCGTGTGGGTGAAGGCGTGTTCGCATAATGCAGACGCGCGTTAACGAGGCAATCGCGTAATCCGAGGCAATGATATAACCCAACCGTGGGCCCAGTCCTAGTTTCTAACGCGAAAGAGAGAAACGGTTGCGTTAACATCTGTTACAAAGGGAGACCATGTATAACGCGTGTCGGGCCACCGGTTTTAAGGTGGGTGGCGACACTCCATGATATATAGGGACGCGATTTTCATCGTTTTCGACCGTCAATGAACGTCTCGCGCTGTATCTCTTGTAAAAATTAAATTAAGCTCAAAGTCGAGTAGAAGAAGAATAACGTTGGAGAAAGTCCAAGAGACAGGCTGTTATTTTTTTATCCAAAATACGTGATTATGTATATTTTTTTCGTACACAATTGAATAAAGTTAATAATGGATTTGTATAATTTTTCACTTTCCTAAACTCGATTATGTAAATTCTTCTATAATGCAGCAAATTGGTATATATTTAATATGTAAAAGCTAAATTTAAATTTACAAATATATTCGAAGGATAATAAATTTTCGTTGCAAGAGCAAAATCGACGCAAAGCGTACACGGGAGGAAAAAAAGAAGACGCGAATTGGCGAATCTCCACCGTAAGTTGAGTTTTCGGCGCGTAGAAAAACGATCGATCCTCCACGCGATAAATCGAATGCCACCGTCGACGACGGGCAGCGCGCATCATAAATAACTTATCTATAGCGTTAAAGAGACAGAGAAAAAGAAAGAGGTGGGGAATTTTACTCACCATAATCGGAGCGCGATCTCGCCGCTCGGATGCAGAAGAAGGTGATCCGCCGACCGCAGCATCTGTAACAAGAGAGAAAAATTCTCTTTCACAGCCGTGCTAATTCACCGTTATACATCTATCGGCGCGTTATACACTTCCGGCATAAGGCACCGACGCAAAAAGAAAAAAAAAAAAAAAGAACGAAAAAAAGTAGAGAAAATCATTATAAATATATATAAATTTTTGACGGTGAAAAAACTGCTGAAACTCTGAAATTTCTTATACGAGGAGAATCCGCCTATGTCTCTGTCGCCTACGTCAATAAAATCGCAGAAAGGACGACGCTGACCTCCGAAGAGACGACGATTCCCCGCGGATTCGAGACTCTACAATATTCTATCCCTTCCCCCTTCCGCCCCTTCGTCTTTCCCTCTTCAGTTGTATGGATGTTCTCGCCGGGAAATGGTCTCGCAGCGTGCCTTCCCGCGAGATTATCTCAACCTCGAGGTCACTGAGAATCGCATAAATAAAGCGCAATTCAAGAAACGAGCGCGCGCGGTGTTCGCCAGAGGACGAATAGAGAAAGAACGCGCGCGCACGAGAGAAGGAGGGGAAATGAGACGAAAAAACCGTAAAGAGGATCAAATGGGATCCAGGAATCCAGATTCCCAAGTACCTCGAGAGAAATATGAGACACGATACCGGGAAATTTTCTCGCTTTACAAAAATAAAAAAGAAAGACACTTTTTATAACATTAATCTTAAAATATTAATATCCTGTGATATATTTGTGAAAAAGAGATCGACTTTAATCAACAACGATGCCTCCGTATTTGTTACAGGTCACAGAAGAGATATTAATAAATTATATATATATAAATTATATATATAGATAAATTTTAGATATTAAAGATATTAATAAATTATCAATTTGAATAATATTACAATTATTGCACAAAAGGGATCAAGGAGGAACGTTATTTCTCTCGCGTTTCGAGAAACGTCTAGTTTTTTCTCGTAGCGCCAGAAATGCGTGCCGAACGAGATCTCGTCGGCCGACTTTTTTCCGGGAACTCTGTGTCCGGAATCGTGCAGGAAATCGTAGCTCTCTCATAGGGAAGAGCCCAGAGCATCCCAGAGTCCCGTACGCGAGAGCGCGCGGCCGGACTTACCGTCGTTTATTTCTATTTCCAGTCTCGAAAAATCTCAAGTCCGTGCACAAGGCTCGCTCACATATACACACACATACACGGCCTATCGCAGCCTTCGCAGCCGCGAATTAGCACGCTATAATTTGGCCGCGGCGCACATTAATCTTCTTATCGTTCGACAAGGAAATAAACCAATCTCGGGGGGGCCCGCCGTGAAATACGTTACCATAATATATCGCGTGAATGTATATACATATACATATCATTAAACAATCTCTTCGCGCCGAAACACAATGGTAAAAAGCGTGTGAACAGTATGGCTCGATATATCCTCCACCCTTTGACTGCACTTTTCAGTTCTCTGCGTTATTATCGACTTCTTTCAGCACGTAGTAATTTAGATTTCCATTCGCACGAAAGATTCGTCGAAAGCACCTTTCGTACCAAGATTTTTGTCCTCTCTTCTCTGAATAATTAACGCCGCTTAACGAGAGCGACTGCTAAAACTTTAATTATATATGGAGGACAGATATACAAAGAAACATCCTCGAGAAAATTACGATTTAGTTTGCGCGCGTTACACGATACGATCATTATCGAGGCGGACTCTTAAGAGCGGTAAACTAAGCGCGAGACGTAACGTTATAAAATCAAAGGCGAGATTAAAGAGCCGCGAGAGACGGGTGTATAATAGTGTCGGGTGATAAGAAAGATAAGAGCGCCTTAGAGGCGGCATACCGGGTGTCAAGTTTTTCGTATCACATGCCTTCTCGCCGCATAAGTGTCTAGGATTACGACTAACGATACTTATGGGAATCTACGGACTCACTTTCTACGCGGTAGAATTAAACGCGCACGCAACGGAGAACAATGCCGGAACATACTTGACGAAATGCCTCGTGAAATCTTGAATCATCTTTCACGTGTGTATATTACGATGGTAAAAAGGAAAATTGACGATTCCGTGTCGTGAGATTTTTAACGCGATACATTTAAAAAAAAGCTTACAAAGACAAATGAAAAAATTAATGCTCCAAAAAAATTCACGAGAATTAAATTATACGAAAAAAAGAGAAATTACGATCGCATGGGAAGAGAAAACTTTAGTGCTTTGAAAAACTGCGCAGGGAGACGAGAAATATTTCTTGCGCTTTAAAAGGAGGGCAAGATCCGACATATATTCCCGACCAAGTCTTTACCGTCAAACTGCGGGGACACACACACAATGAGGGGGTTGGCTCTCTCTCGCAGATGAATTCGAACCTCCGTACGATGTGGGCCCGCAAAGTACCCGTTATTCCCGTCGCTCGCTCGCATGCAAATCGTTATTATTATCGCCGTTGTTATTATTGCGGTGCCAGATATACCGAGTGCGCGCCGCGCATATAACAATAGTCTCTTTTCGCGCGTACATATAAGGCGAGAGTTAACTCTTTCTCGTATAATAACTTCAATTTTGAATTAGCATATACGCGCACCAAAACCGACCGACCTGGGCGCATCGATCTGCTTACAAAGTTTACGGGGTGACACGTGTGTCGGTCAGACACATGACATCTTTATTAAAAACTCCCATCGAGATCGCATTTCGTCACGGAGAGAAAATATCCGTTTGAAGTTCTGTGTGTTGCAGTTAATACAGAGTTAATAATCGCTTTCGCAAATGTTTCAATAATTAATGAACGATACGCCGGGCAACAATTTTCATCGCATTAAACGTCATTATTGCGAAAGTGGATTGACCTAGATTATAATGTATTATAATATATATTCTCAATACATTGTTCTCTCGCACAATACATATATTTTTCGTTATATATAATGTCAATCAATTCTCGTGAATTTTTAAGAGTATTTTAATTTTTTCTTTTTCATAAAGATTTTTACACAGCAAAATCGCCAATTTTTATCATCATAAATATACATAAAATAATATATAAAATATAATATATACATATTATATAGTATAATATAAACATTAAATATATAGTAGTGCTATATTATATAGTTAATCATTTAATCTAAATATTTCAATATACATACATTGTAATAGTTAAGCAGAGCGATAACTAGACAGTCTAGTCTTGCAACCCCGAGTGGTTCGTCCGCTGCGATCACGGTACATCGCGCATCTTTGCGGATAAACAACACGACGACAACGACGACTACATCCAACGACAACAACGGTAGCGTGTAAAACGCGGGCATGCTTATCCGCGCGCGCGCGGGGAGAGAGATTTAATCTGATCGGCTATTATATACGCGACGTACAATAACGCGCGCGCGCGCGCGCGAGTTGCTTACAAGAGCGAGCGAATAGAGACGTTGGAGCGTGCAACCGCGTTGCTCGTGCGATGCAAAATCGATACTTTCCCGAGCCGTGTATGTGCGCGGCCCTCGCACTGACCTATCGGGCGCATCGGATAACTGGGTGAACCCAGTAGCAGGGCGATAATAAATTAATCATCTGGTTATCGCGTACACGGGCGTAATGACTATCGCTCTTCTCTTGTCCGTCGCGCGGATCGTCCCTCGATCGGTTTGCAACCCGAGAGATTCCTCGACGTCTTCCCCCTTTCCTCCCTCTGGGAACCGTCGCGGTTATACAGATCGAAAGACGAAGCGCGCGAAATGAGAGAGCCGACGTTCCCTGTAATTCGCATGGGAAAACTGTTTATATGCGCCTCCCACTGTCGTCACTCTGTACGTATATATACAAGATATCTGTCATCGCGCGTTTCACAGTTAGTGAAATTAATAATGATAATTATATATAGCCTCTTTCTCCGATTCATGTATATATTTTTGAAATCGCCTCAAAATGTCAGAGAAGCGAGACCGAAAGTATAACGGGAATGCTTAAGAATCGCGCGAACTAGAACCGACATCGAGAGTAATTTTACGCGTCTCGTGTAGGTTTCGCCTTCTATGACAGAGTTCCTTCTACACCGCTGCATCTCTCGTACGTGTCCTTTTAAAGGCGCCTCCACACGTGCGCTCTGTGAAAGAAAGAAGGCCACGAAGAAAAACACAGGGGTGCGCGCGCTCGGATCTGGCTATAAATAGGAGTACACAGACGCGCTATTTCCCTTTAATCCGGAGAAATTGCGCGATATCGCGCGGCTTCGGGACCGGTTCCGGTGCTATAACGCATTTCCGAAGGCGCGTTTAAGGCCTTTTGCGCGCGCCGCGTCTTTTAATGCGCTTTTAATGAAGAGGTTCCCACGAATATCCCAATTATCGCGAGATTATCGCGCGTCGTTGAAACACCGAAACGTCCTGCGTGAAGATCGCGCGTCGATAATCGATTATAAAATAAAATCGCAAACAAACGTCTCAATCCTACTATAAGAATTCGCCGATTGCCAGACAGGATTACATATGCGGTTGAGTAAAATCGAGATGAATCTTTCGAGAATATGTCGACACGTCTCCCGCGATTAAATTTCATTCCGCATTGCAGCAAAAAACTTATCACTCTGCCTTCATCTTGTTTCATATATATACGTCATTCAGATGCACGATAATCAGCCCGCGACACTTGTCTCGTGGATTTGCTAATTTGGAGTTGAATGTGCATTGCGAAAGGGGGACCGGTCGCATTATTTCGCTGATAGTCGTAACCTGTTGTTAAGTGCCTGCAGAGAGGCCGCCGCTTAAATCGCGACTGGTAATACGACGGTGATATCGTAATGCGATATTTAATGCGATATTAAGTATAATATACGATTTCCAAGTTAACGACGGTGCGCAGTTTGCCGTCAGAGTCCGCAACGAGCTTAAACAAAGAAGGTCGTCTGGCCTGGCATCGTAAATTAAGAGGTACGCGACGCTCCGAGACGTATAATTCTACATAAGCTAAATTGTTCAAGTGTAGAGATTTCTCAGAAATGAGAAAAAAATTTTAAATACTTTAGTATACAGATACAACTGCAGTCTCTTTTTTTTTTTTTTTACAAAATTTGCAAAAATAATCCGAGTTCTCAAGTTTGTAGAAAGAATAAACGATTCATTATATATTGATTATTATTGCGCCCCCCCCCCCCCCCCCCGAAGCTTCCATATAGATTCCTTTGTTTAACGAAGAACAATTAATGAACAGTTACGCGGCGCGAGATAATTAATTAAATATTATTGCTTTCGCAGGAACGTTTTCTATGTTAATCGCAAACACGCAACTCATTACCCCGCCGAACACCTTTGACTTTGACTCTCGCGCGATATTTTCATCTATTAATAATTTATACACGGCGTTTCAGCGATGTATACCCCGTTGCACGGGGGAAAGAGGAGAAGAGGAAGAGGGGAGGCATTTGCGATATCTGTCGATAGTTTCACAGTTCGCATCCGCATTATTACGCGTGCGCGTATCGGAAGGTAGATCCGCGCGAGATAAGTCCGACCGATGCGTGTAGATGATGGAGAGAGAAAAGGAAAATAGCTCTCGCGCGCGAGATTAATGGAGCCGACCGACCGTTCGCGCGATAGGTCGAGGTTCTCAACACTTTCACCGAATAATACGTCGACAAGTAACGGCCGCTAATTGCTTCTCGTAATTTTAATTAATCCGCGTACAGAGGCGTGGAAGGAAGACGACAGGAAGACGGAAATTCCTGCGATCGCGCGCGGCATAAAAGGTGCGAATATAACTGCGGAATAATACTCTTCCGTAAAGATTCATCTCGCGTATATACACCTCGGGTAAACAAGCTGTCGCGGCCTTTCGTAATGTCTTCCGATATTTCATCGCGATTGCACCGACACGATTCGCGCGTATTATTATTTGTAGGCGTTTTTTTTTTCTTCGTCTGACACATTAGCGGAATTACGTTGCCGCGTTCGTTGTCCTATTGTCAAAGACAAAAACTTGTAATTGTGATAAAAAAATGTTCAAGAAGTGGGTGAAAATTTATCACTTTCACCGAGGGGGAGAGAGACATCGGATAATGAAGTGGTGCGTAAAATAATTCTACTCTTTTGACATCCACTGTTGTGTAATGCGCAAGATACAAACACACTACTGATTGATAAATGGGAAATGTAATTATAGTGTTTGATGGCTTCTCTTGTGGAGGGGAGGAGGAGGAAAGGGGCCGCCGGCGAGATTTTCGCAAACAGGTTCTCGAAATGTTAACGGGCGTCACAAAAAAGAAAAAAAAAGAAAAGATACGTAGATTAGCGTTCTCGTACGTTTCTTCTTATGGGAACGCTAAATCACGGATTCTCTCGCACGATGAGAGACAATAGCGCGGAGAAAGAGAGAAAAAGTCACGGAACCATTTCCGAGAGGGAGAGGCGGAGAGATCTTTCTTCTTCTCTTATACAGTCTATTTTACGAGGATCCCACGCGCTTACGCGCGCGTTTTGCACGCGATCTTCTAATTCTACCGACGGATCTCGTCGGTTTCGCAGATCCTCCCTCTGTAAAATATCGCGGATTTCCTCGATTCCGCGCTGATCGATGAGATTATAACGAGAAACTATCGCCCGAAGCGTATAACTGCTCTCTATCATCGTTATCTTTGGGAGCCGGAGCTATATACTTTAACTATACTTTAACGTAAGAGAAACTATCGATCTCGATTTATACTGTCGTTCGTAGTACGTATATATACTTCGAATCTGGTCCACGCCGCGCTCTAATGCGTACCAATAATAATCAATTATACCGATCAAAAATGTAACTTGTCGTTAATCTTTCCGTCCGGCTTCGATACGTTCAGCAACACCGACAGATATTTTTTTCATCAGAGATTTTAAAAATTGAAATTTCCAAAAATTAAGTCCTAGAACTTGTTATAAAAATCGATAAAGTATTTCTCGAAATTCGTTTTATATTAAAATTTTATTCTGTCAAACACATTATTCACAAATTTATTTTCTTGTAGAAAATATAAAATTAGAAAGATTATTTTAAAAATATTAGAGAAAAGTATCCTTTTCTCGAAACTCGCGCACTGTAACTGTCACTATTACATAATAAAATAATGATGCCTACACGAGGAGCTCATATTATACGCGTATTGCTTAATAAGGCGAAGCGCGGCTGACACGAAGCAAGGGATTTAAATCGATTCGGGCGCAAATCGATTTCCGATCTCGCGAATCAATCGTCGATGAAACATGTGGGCTATCGGATCACTCTGCCCACACTTTATGCGCGGCCCCGACACAAGTTTGAGTGGGTTACACCGCATACTTTTGTTCGTCGAGGTCCGCAACGAGAGGCAGGGTTGGCGCGGAGAAAGAGAACGAAAACAAGATCGAGACACGAAGAGAGAAAGAGAGATCAGCATTATAAAGTCGGGTATGCGCGCTACTTTATACCGACGAGATCTCGCACGATGCCGCTCGCACTTTTACGTAATACAAGCTCAAGCCCCGAGTAAGAAGCGAGTTTAGCCTTCGAAAAAGGCGGCGACGCTCGAAAAGGTGGGCGAACCGCCATAGGAACAAGATCCTGCACGTATGTGATTTGGAATAATCGATCTCTATATTCCTCCCTCGTTTCTTCCCCGTCGTAAAATTTGACTACTCACGCTCATAAATTTATTTTTCTCCAATAGAAAGATCAATTGTATTCGTAGAGATATCGCATAAATAAGGACTCTGTTATTAAGTATGTAACGATGTGTAATGTCTCATTGAATATACAGTGTGATTTGTTTGTTGGATGCTCGAGTTTTGTCGCGATGCGAATTGCAAACGTACATATACGAACCGCCCATATGTTAATTGCGCAAAGTGAAACTTGGCCAGAAGGCGTATCATTTTTTTTTAACCGCTCTTAATTTTAGATCCGCTGCAGTGACAAAGTGATAAAAAACAATTCAAAATAGAACATTAGTGAAATTAATTAATTCTGTCCTCAAAGCAAGTTCGATCGAAATATTTACGCAGAATAAACGAAGCGTGTCGCCAGAAGCGATTTTAACTTTCAATTTATGTCATTAGATTTATTTTAAAACGCAATCGTTTCAGTAAAATGGGCAATAAATCAAAAACTAAAAAAAAATGCTTTTTAGAAAGATGAAAATATAAATTAATTAAAAAAGAAATTTTGTCACTTAAAATGCTTTTTCATATAAGTAATGGAGATGCAAAGCTCTTATGGCGAGGTACTAAAAAAGC
Source organism: Prenolepis imparis (assembly GCF_030444845.1). Classification (NCBI taxonomy): domain Eukaryota; kingdom Metazoa; phylum Arthropoda; class Insecta; order Hymenoptera; family Formicidae; genus Prenolepis; species Prenolepis imparis. The sequence continues at coordinate 1,412,849 of NW_028141167.1, read as the reverse complement.
GCGTTAAAAAAAACTTGGCGACGAGTGTCAGAGACGATGCGAGGGAGCGAATAAATCTCAACGTTGACGCGCTTAGGTACGCCACGCAATTTCCGTTCCGTTGTGCACCCAGTACTTTTCCCCCGAACGCGGAGAGACGTTTCCACGCCGCGTAATTGGGAAGTTTCCGAGAGGTTCGTTCGTTCGATCGATCGATCGATCGATACCGCCGTCGCGGCAGCCTGCGCAGGAACCTTGGAATTCCGCGAATTCCTGCGGTACCGTTTGGTGCACCCTGCGTGTACACTTTACACACGGGAGCTGCCTTTGACACGCGCGCGGCACTTTCAGGGTCAATGAGAGACGGAGGGAAGCTTCTACCCCGAGTAATGGGCCGACTTGGTAAATCGGTATAAATTAAGATACATCTCTTCGCGCGAGCTGATAAAAAGGAAGATAAGAATTTATTGATTGAATATTGCGCCATCGATAATTACGATAATTTAATTGATCTCGCAGCTCATGCATATAAGTATAAAATGACGCGGAATATAACGTGGAACGCCTTTGTGTCAATCAACTATTGTACATTTTTCATATTATAACTTGATAAAAAATAATTCAAGAAAAAAGTACAAGAGAATAATTTCGTAATCTTTTTGACGCTGAATATGATTGGAAATTGTTCCCTCATATCGCAATCTTGAAAAATTTGTAATTAAAATTGTAATTAAAATTGTAAGAGTAGGCTATATTTTTATGTATTTTATAATCATGTTACAGTTATGTATCAAACTTTTATTGTAATCAAAGTTAAATATATTATTATTATTACTTTTAACCCTACAAAATTTGTCTTCTTGGTGATGATTAATAAGATATTAAATATAGAGTTTATTGCGAAAAGAAAAATTGCAAATTATATTTCCTTTATATAGATTTTAATGATTATAATCATGATGTAAAAAAATATATACATATAATATACTATATATTTTCTTTCATCATAGTCGTAAGATGTATATAATAAAATATACATTATTAAAATAGTCTATTAAACCATCGCTTGTTTTGCAACTTTAATCAATATTTTCAAAATTATGACATTGATGGAACAATTTGAAAGCCGGAATCATATTCAGCGTAAAAAAAAAACTATGAGAAACTATTATTTTTGTGTTCAAAAACCAATTTTCGATTGAACCGTGCAATCAATCTTCATTTTTCCTATCGGTAATTTTCATCGCAGTTAATAGTCATCGCGATAATTGAAAATATAAGCGATTCTAGATTAGTTTCCCGGCTTTTACTTACGCTATTGACTTCTCGAATACATATACATCACAGCCATATCGAGAGTGTATGTACACATATCTTTAATATCTTTGCGGCGAATCGACATTGATTAAGGGAGGGCGAGGGGTGCATTCTTTCTGACCATACACACAAGGAAGGAACGAACGGATAATAGTAGAATCTCTCTTCCTCGTGCGGCCCTAACGACCAAGAAGTCTTCCTTACTCCGTGCGTCTCTAACGTCCTGTGCATTGTTACTTCCGTCGATTACGAACAAGACGTAATAGCTCGAGCTGTCATTTCGCAAACAAACGTCCGCGTAAATCAGATTGCTCGTAGCACATAATTTATAGCGTTATAGAAGAAAGAGTAATAGGTAATCAAATCGATAATCTAAAAATACAAAAGTTTTATACGCGCGATAAAATTCATTCAAGATATTAAATCCGTAGTGAACAATTTTGAAGAGCTACTCGTCGGAAATATTGCGTCGATATATTTTCGAAATATAAATGGACATTGTATCTAATTTAAAGGTTTAAAAATAGTCACTCTTCCCGAGCGTATACAAGCAGATATAAACTCCGCGCTGATATTTAGCGAGCCGCGCATGACAAATCGTCGGTATGCAGAAATAAATCGATTAATCGCGTTCGTACGCGATGCGGCAGCAGAGAAGAAGAAGAAGAAGCGAAGTGCTGCTGCATCGGCGCGGATGACGTCAGCGGTGACGATTGATTAGGCGGAAATAAGCATCGAGAAGCCCATATAACCTCGCATTAGCCTAATGACCGCGAACGCAGGTGATCCGGTGATCTACGATCGATGTTCCCTCCTCTCCCTCCCCCATCTGTTTTGCGGCGAGATATCCATGGTGGATCCTATGGATAATCGCCACGGGATCACGGTCACGGATCCCGAGCTCATCCTATACGCATGTTTCGCGAGATAACAAGTTGCTCGCGCTCTTCAGCGTATCGCTGAATGCGCTCTCGTACGTACGCGCCTGTATATTCAAAGTTAAAGGAGTAGGAGAGGGGAGAGCGACGCCGATAAGGTAATTTATATTCCGTGCTAAATACACACCGTGCGCGCGCGTTTTCTTCGGCCGCCGATCTAGTAAACGGAGTAATGACGTTGCTTGATAAAGAATCTTAATCAAGCTCCGCGCGGATGATAAAGCGAACCTAACGAAGATGTAAGCCCGGGCGATTAATCGCGGCTGGAAAATCCCAGCTGTCGGTTTATCGAGATATTGATGCGCGTTTCATTGCGTGTATATTTATTTTTCCTCCGCGTCCGTCTGTCACGCGCGATGATCGAAAACCGTTTCGCAAAGTTCCGATATTCCGAAATTATTTACTCCCGTGACGTCGAACGATTTCCTGAGATTACATAGAAAAGTAGGTATATTTTTTAGATTATTTTTGTTCTTCTTACAACCCCCAATTTATATTATTTTCCTTATTTGCGATCTCTTACTTTGAATATTTAAGTTGGAAAAATAAATGTAAATTTTTATACCCCATATTCTCTTAACAAGTTACACTACATATATTATTTCAACGTTTGAATAAATTGAATTAATATTTCTCACGCGAGACAGATTACGTTCGAGATATATTCCACGTATAATATTATTAACCGACAAATGTATCGGCCTACAATAAGCGCGGAATAAGCGCGAGTCACGCCGGCAGCTTTGCGCGCAATCGATTAATTAATTAAATGCTCGTAATGACGGCGCGCGTGCGTTTCTGCGACGATTAATCGGTCTTACGAAGCAGCGTACAGCAGTGTGTGCAGCGAACGCATTCCGCGATTATATACGCCGTTTCTGCATAATGCCGTTTATCGACGATGAAAACGAATTTCTACGTAATACAGCTTAAAAGGGGGGGAAAAAAACAAACAACGATTGGTCACGGTCTCTCGTTTCATTGATTTTATTTAAATCGCGAGCTATTTATAAAGACAATAATATAATAAATAATCGCGATCTCGCAGATGTGCGCGATAAATAATGCATAAATCGAGGCGAAATCGATAAGCGCGCAGCTTGTTTTGCTCGGGAGAGGTGCTCCCGAAATAAACACACGATTAAGAGAGATCTGAGAGATTCAATTAAGGTGAGCGAGAGAGCGACGACTAAATCGACGAAACGTGTGAAAGCGAGAGCGAGTTGCGATAAAAAAATCGCGCGAATCGGTATAAGCAAGGGCAATTAATCGGTATTGGGATCCAGTCGGATTAGCATTTAAAGGACCTGACGCCTTTTAAGACCAGGGGCTAAACGCGCGAAACGGCATATGGGAATTCATTAAAGGCAGAATTAATAACTCCACCGTCCGTCCATCAGTCTCTAATATGACTCTGTCTTTTACATCCCGGGGCCCCTTAGGCAGGGCAAAAGTCTTTACGTGCCCCCCGTTCCATCTTCTACATATCTCTCCCGTTCTCTTACCTCTCTCTCTCTCTCGAATCAGATCTCTTCCTTCTCTGTATTCATCCTGCCGACGTGGACCATTATTATCGCTCTGCATGTATTCGCCCTGCGATTTAGCAATACAAATCGATACGGAAGACACGACTCTCTCACAAATGGCTATAATATTTTTTTCCCTCTTTTTTTTTAAGGAAGGAAGGCCGCTCCTAAAATCTTATCGCGGCAAATCCAATTAACTCTCAGCGTACCAAGTGTCTCAAGAACGAAGATCGAAGAAGCTAATTTCTTTCTTTCTCGTATCGCTCATTTTCACTTTCCACTCGGATAAAAAGCGAAAGTATAGATCGACCATTAGAAATGATTAATTTTTCGTTTAATGATCGTTTAATTTCTACAAGAGTTTGTCGGATTCTCGATTATTCGTGTGTACATACGATTATCTTAAAGTTAAACATATATGATACGATTAAAAGTTTAAATTACATTCTGATATGCACGATATACTGAGTTCACATTGCTGCTCAAGCGTAGCCTCGCCGTTTTTATCTCACGCTTTTATCTCTCGGATGGAAAATAAATAACGAACACTTCATCTCCCTCTCTCTCTCTCTCTCTCTCTCTCTCTCTCTCTCTCTCTCTTTCTCTCTCTGTCTCTCAATTTATGCAGTGCAAATGTAATTCAAAAATTTATCGTGCCGGCAAATTTCCATTTGCGCAAATTATTTGTCGAAAGTGCGACTTGTCCGTGTAACGAACAACGCGCCGCATAATAATCGCACGCTAAATCACGAACGGAACGACGCACGCGCGCAATTTGTAACATTGCAAGTTCACGTTCGCGTATTATAACGCATTCCGCACGCTCGAGCAATCTATCGCATCTAACTTCTCTCTCTCTTTCTTACTCATAATTCGAATGCAATTAGAGAAAAACCGGGCGGGCGGATAGGCAGTTATACGAACAATGCTCGATTTATATGTTAGGCGAGCAACTTTCTAGTCGCGTGTTGCCAAGTAGCTTAGTAAATCGCTCTCGGCGTCCAACAACTATCGCGGACTGCTAGCAATAACAAACAACCGGTAACCCAGAAAGGCGGACAAAAAGAGCCAACTCTTATCTTCGTTCTTCGCGCGCGATACAGAATGTACTCTATAGTTATAAGGGACTGTATATTCCAAGATAATATAGGTATTGCGCGTGTTTTATCTCTTTCGAAATATAATGCTATTTTTTTAAATTATTTATTTAAAATTTATTTAGTTTTTAAATTATTTTTATTTTTTTTAATGATTGCGATCTCGCGATGCAAGTATTTTTTTTTCGCTTTTACAATAATTACGTTGGAGAAAACTCTAGGCAATTTTTTGAAGAAGGCGGAATAAATATCGTTTGTCTCTATATTATTGAATCGAAATAATAAAAATACGCAAGTTTTCCGGTGACACTCGTGGTTGGCGACGAACGGGCATAAATTGTGAAATAATAACTCGGCGAAACACTTGAAACTTTTTGCTCGCATCAGATGCGGCTATTAGCGTAATATTCGCAGAGAGGAGGAAGGACTCGCTGCAAGTTTTTCTGCCGATCGTGTCGCGCGCTCCTCCACCTACGCTCCGAAGAACACGATCGCTTACAAACAAGCCAATTTCGCGCCAGCCGAGGAGAGAAGAAGGTCTCACCCCGAAGGAGCAAAGTAAAGGGAGCGAGGGGAGCCGTCGTCGTACATTTTCGTCTTTATGATCTCGCTGAAACGGTTTCGTTCGCTGCCGGATCGCGGTTACCGATCTTCAATAATAATAATAATAATAATAATAACGAACACGCTGGTATTACGTTTTTCGGCCGAGACCTGAAGCGCGGGAGAGAAATTCGCTCTCTAATGAGGTCACGTGGTTTTGCATCTTCCTCGGACAGAGGCGATATATAAAATCGGCGAATTGGTCGATAAATAAAAGTATATGTTTGGCTTTCGTCAAATGGAAAGAGATACACTTCGGGGGGGCAGTTAAAGTTTTACGACGACGACGTTCGTGCCGATTTTCACGCACGGGAGTGAAAATCGTCCTCTTTTAACGCTCGATCGGAATAACGACTTTTAATAACGAGTACGTTGGTTCCAGTACGATCCTCCCCTCTTCCCCATCCCTCCGGGATGATGCTGTTGTCGACGCGAATCGTATATATTTATCCGTAAAACGAAACTCGTCGTTTGCTGCTAACATATGCTGCAAATCCGTATCATCGTAAAATCTCTTCTCCAAGCTTTTGCTCGTACGCCGCTCTTGTACATATATATATACGCTCAGTCACCGTCTCTCCCCGATATTTACATATATTTTACTAACAAATTCTTCGATCTATATTCTTATTACGTGTCTAACGCCAAATATGGATAATAATCTCTGATCTTTACACACGCGCGTTAAACGTAATCTTCAGTGGATGTATAAAACTCGGAATTGTAAATGTAATGTAATGTGTGTGTAAACAGGCCCCGTACATGTATTAGAAATTTTTCTTTCATCCCCATTGGGAAAAATCGTATATACACCCGTATAGGAACCTTCGATTATATTGCACATATTATTCGACAAACACCTACATTCGGTCACGTGATATATGCGCGATTGTTGGAGAGATAATTCGATACCGGACGTGATGTGTAATGAAATAAGATACTCCGATATTACATGTACATACACACGGCGGATACATCCGTGATGCACATTTTTTGCAATCAGTCCGGGGATAGTCCTCCTCTCTCTCTCTCTCTCTCTCTCTCGCGGATCGAAATTGACTTGGCCGTCGCGTTAATCGCGTCTCGATCTATCGAGTACTCTCTCCCTTGTTGTTCCGGACTCGAATCTATCGGACGGATCGACAGGACGCGAGAGAGGAGGCCGAGCATGAGAAATCACCGATCGTAAATCACCGAGTCACCCTGTGTGTATATTCCTGCACGAGCAGACTCACCGGAATCTCGCTTTTTTTTTCCTTCTTCCGCACGTGTGTTACTGGCGAAACGAAGAGGAGAAAAAAAGCGGGTAAATGTGGCCGGAAATGTGTACTTTTTGTTACGTGTTGATATATTTTATTTTAAAGATAATTTCGATCTCGGGCTCTACATTTACATGGCACATTTATAGTGAAGCAGCGCGAATAAATATTAATATTATTTATTTTTTAATTAAAAATACTAAAATAGATTTTTCAAAAGAAAGTCTGACGTGTCGTCGAGCACTTAACTCGCGTAACAAATTTTCCGCAATAAAAGTTAAATGACGCACTACTAAATGATACAGTTCACTTATCGTCAACGCGTTAATAATTACAAGCCTTGAAGCGTATGTAATATCAACCAACCTGCTTTAGATGAACGCAAAATCGTAATAATCGATTTTCGTCGATAAACTATTCATATTTCCACTTTTGCGACTGCGCGTGAAAATAATTAGACGTTTCAATCTTCGAAAACGAATATCTGACATATCCTTTCTTGGATTTAATTTATTAGGATTAATTTTAATGCAGAACGTCAATTCTTTTTCTTCTTTCTCCTCGACCACGATGCTTCTTGTGAAACATGACTTTTATTTATAGTTACTCTGATAATATATATTATAATAAACAATCTTAATTGATCCTAAAAAGTATATTAACAATTTGCACGTTTCAATCTCACGGAAAATAAAGGCGGAATAAATAAAGTATACGTTTCGCTCATTCATTTCTTTTCTTTTTTTTCAACACTACCTATATAATATATTTTGTTTTTTTTTTTAGAGACACGCAATATACATCGATTAATAAAATATGACACGTACGCGTGTTTTTTATTCCGGTTCTCGTCATCAATCAACGGTAACAAAAAGAGAAAAAAAGAAAGTTTCGCGCAACTGTGCCATTAATAAACTCGTCCCACCTCATGATGATAATCGAAAAATTCCGAGGAACGATATTGCGTTATTAAGGCACGCTTGCGTCGGCGAGGAGGCTACTACTATATCGGAAAAGCACACCTCGCGGTGTTCCGCATCATCATTTATTACGTACCAAACGGACCGAACGTGCGCTTCTCTTTGACGGCGCAAATCGGCGAAGGGAGAAGAGAGAAAGAGAAAGAGGAGGCGTAACGCGCGTGTTAATTATCTTTCACGGATTACACGATCGAGTACACGCGCCGGAAGTCACGCGAGCCGTCGCACGCGTAATGGTATCTTCGAGAAATAAACGAGAAGGAGAGAACGAAGCGAGAGGAGAGGACGCGAAACCGGGACGAAAATGAGACATAAGCGGATTCCCCGTGCTCCGGAACGAGTTTATTTAAGTCCGCTGGGGACCCGAGAGCGATTTAATCAAAATCTCTTCGTATATATGTAAGTCGGTCATGGCCGATAAGATTATTACAATCACTCATGTACACATGTGCACTGTCGGATTTACATTTTTTTTATTCGCATAAAAGATTAATATGTTATATAAGTCGCATATATATAATACTCTCTCTCTCTCTCTCTCTCTCTCTCTGAATAATATTATTAATGAAATATCAGTATAATTATACAAAATCCTATTAATTAGTATAAACAATTGTGTCGAGTAAATTACAATCCTTTATGAAAAATGAAGTAGAAATAGATTTTTAATAGCGACAGGAGAAAATTACTTCATCAATACAATGAATGCGAGTATATGTAACTATATTGACACGAACAGAAAACATGATGTAACTCTTATCGAACTCATCTCGCTTACGACGCTCATCTATGCTCAGCTTTATTCCTCGGATGTAGAATGGATTATTAGCTAACGCTCTAAAGACGCCTTTCAATATTTCTCAACGGTCATCTTCAAGCGATGCGTTGCCGCCGTTAAAGTCTCTCTACGATATTGCAATCCTCGACGCGGGAAATTTCTTCTCTCGCATCGTGACGAATGACGGACAGACGATGCAGGAAAAACCACTACGGCACATCACACCAAGCCAGAAACATCGAAACGACGGAGGATTCCTCCTCCTCGAGGGAGGAAGAAATCTCCGCACGCTTCTGGATCGCGATAAAACGGGTGACATGCGCCGTCGCGGTGATTCCTACGTCGAAAAAAAATATCGCAGCAAGAAAAGACATCGGGGACGCACATCCTACCGCAGCTCCAAAAAGACGCCCCCTCGTCCGAGAGAAATGAAAAGAAAAACAAAGGGTGAATTGAAAGCCATTTCCTAAAAACGCCTTTCTCTTTTAGAACGAAAATTACAGGTGAGCTTGTTTTAACCAATTTGTATCGCGAGGAAAATATAAGCGAGAAAAAAAAACAGGAAATGCGTAGCGCATAGAGAAAAGGTAGAAAGCGTGTAGTTTTGCGTAAATGTCGTCCGGAGAGATTCAGCGAGGAAAAAAAATTGAAGATAACGGATGTTAAAAGCAAAGAATGTTTAAACGCGCGCTTAGAAACGCGCAAAGAATTGTTAGCGATAAGGCGAGGCCGGTGATGCTGATAAGAGTGAGACGCAGACACAGGATGAAATCGGAGCGCAAAAAAGGGAGAAAGCAAAATAGAATATCAAGTGATATACATAGTTCTGTGACGCGACTCCTTCCTGCGAGCAAGACTTATTAATTACAGAGGGGAAGGGAAAAACAAAATTTGCTTAATGCGAGAAACTTTCGAGCGGAAGCGAGGAGAACGAAGATGAGGGGAAAAAAGTGGTGAAATGACGTTCTCGAAACTTTGTAACAAATTCGAACGGACAGACAGCAGCAGCGGTGGAGGACACCTAACACGAGTTATTTATCAGAGTTCTACGTGATGTGGAAACTCAATACGGTAATACTTTTACCGCCTTATGTAACCGTTGACACGCGAATAAAAATTCTAACTTGTAATCGAATGTGAGCGGTTGAACTTCGCCTTTGATTTTTATTGCAATGCTAGCGATCAATCTTCTACTCGTCACTTGCCATTTACCGTAGAATGGAAAACAAAACACGCGCAAAAAAGGGCAAGGCTACTACGTAACACGAGCGAGCGACTCGAGTCTGCGCTGACAGGAAAATATGCATAATCGATGGAATTCGAAAGTGCAACTAATTAGATTCGTCGTATGTGCGTCGGTGTATCCTTAGATAACTCCGCGTAAGCGCGTTCAACGCGCTACCATATAAGATGTAACGAGAGGCACAACGTGTGCAATCTCCGGTAATAAGTGCAGCCCGTTGCTTTGAGCTTGGCCTGGTATGCAAACACGCGCCAACTCGTTCGATCGACATGCGGAATCGTCACGATTGTGATGTATCGCGACAGCGAAAGAGCCTTCTCTCGGTATCAGGCACAAGCGGAATATGTATTGTATTTATGGCGTCTTAAAATTCGCTGCTTTGAAATTCAATGGATTGTGATAGCGCGATTTAATATCGTTTATAATGTGTGAACAATTACGAACGCGCTACAGGATGTTTCATGCAAATAAAGATACTATACGTATATATATGTTTGTAAAAGAATAAACATCTTTTTCCTTTGACAAAATTTCCGCAAATGCAGCATTCTCGAGAATCTCGAGATATATCTCATTTTTTAATATGCTAATATATTATACAATATTTATATAATATATTAATAATATTATATAATATAATATATATATATATACATATTTTCTGCTTCTTATTTTCCGTATAAAATCTTTATTTAAGTTGACATAAAACACAGTCAGAAGGAAATTTGTTTCATGTCGAATAAAATTTCTCCAAGTATCTCATTATAAAAATGTAAATATTATTAGCTCGACTATAATAAAATTATCAAAATTTTTACATGAGAAATTATTTACATAAAAAATCAAGAAACAACAAATGCATTGCATTAATAAATTAAACAATAAGATATCCTGGAAACAATAAATTTCCGAGAATTTTGTTAGAGGAAAAGAGCGTTTATTTTTTGACAAGGAACACGCTAGTATCATCCTACTTACACGAAACACCTGATATATCGACGATACTGAATAACGCATGCGATAAAATGGAAAATAATATATCTACAAGATCTGACTCGACTTTCGTGAGAACGTTACGTGACTCTCGCTTCCTACGACCGACCACTCCAATATTTGATAGTCCTCGGACATACAAAGATGAACGTGCGTTAAGAATTCGCGCGTCAGGGGAACTGGTATTGCGATCACGTCGACAGATAAATACCCCGACGCCGGTGTGGACAAAGTAATTATTTCGCAGCATCAGTAGCTCCGCGCGTCCGCGGGGGAGCATGAATATGCATAGAGGCAAGGTCATTTGTATGCGCTTAAGAGAATTTCGTACGCCGCGTCGGGTGAAAACTGAAAAAACTGGGTAGCCAGCCTCGAGGAGAGTTCTTTCTTTTGCGAGAAAACACGTCGTAAAAACTTACGAAGCTAACACAATCGTCTTTCTATCGACGATCATCGCGATAATTTTATCTGCAGACAGGCAGAAGCGAGATGTGAGAGTGAATTTTCATAAAATAGTAATCGACCTTTCCCTTTTTTTCCTTCCCGGCCGAGAGAAAGGACCGTTATGTCGTTATGGAAGTCCCGTTCGCGCTTCAATGACGGAATCACTTTCTTTTCGGTGGAAATCACGCGTATATATGCGATATTCGAAGATGCAGCATTTTCTCAGGCGCGAGAATCCGAGAAGCGAGACCGTAAAAGAATCGCTCGAATGTTCTAAAAACGGGGACTTTGCTCTCTCCCGCGCAAGCGCGCGCGTTAAAAGTGACTTCTTTTAACGCGCCACTTGGCGATCGTAAATTAGAAAAGAGTGGAAGTCTCTTAAGCCTTATACAACGAGGGAAAATACAGCGCGAGAAGAGTTTCTCCCCGAGAAACCGAGACGCGGCGTGTCAAATGTCGATCATAATTTTTAGATCGAAGACGTTTTTATTATTTTTATTATTAAGAGAGCTTGCGCAATTCAGGAAGGTTGTTCGAGTATTTTTTTTCTTTTTTTTTTTGCGATGCCATCTCGCAGCAACGACGGCCTTTGAAATTTGTCGCGTATCTCGCGCCGCGGGTGCACACGTGCGTGATGCAATTTCCTTCCTGACACAACGAATCGCATACGCGCGGAGATAAGGCCATCTCCTATCGAGCACGGAGCACAGCCGTCATAAAAATATCGCGTATATGCGAGAGGAAAACTATACAGGCTGTAAACTGTACAGGGTCTCGCATAAATGAAATATAGATCGGTACTACCGTGTTTCTTGTCAAAAAAACAAGCATTGCATTTGCAAAATTTCTGAAAATGCTTTCGTTTCCGAGATGTCTTATTTTTCAATCGCGCGTCATCGCGACATTCTTTCGAAATCATAAGCAAATTGAAATATTTTTTGTATTGAATATTATGTAATGGTTAAACACGGAATAATGAAGAAGTGACGAAAAATTATATAAATAACGTTTACTTTGTTTACATCAGAGCCGGAAAGCACTTTACTGTCGTAAGAAAATATCTTTTATGACAACTTAAATAAAAATAAATTTCTTCAAGTATTTTTTATTATAAAAATGTAAATTAGATTAAAGTGTGATACAATTGTCAAAATTTTTACACAAAGATAAATTTACTGCAAAAAAATTAATATTGGTATATACTAAAAACTGAGGTATATATTAAAAATGATGCATTTCCGGAAATTTTGCCAAAGTGACGAAAAAGGATGCTTACTTTAGAGAATTACCAGTCAGTATTTTATTTTTATACAAGAGACATTCTGCATACCTGACTTGATATTTGTCATATAAATATACGAGTGAGCTTTGGACGCGTATTCGCGTTAACCTATACCGTCGTCTGCGTGTTGAAGGCGATAGGAATATAACGACAATGATTTATTCAATAGAGCGCTGCAAAACCGAGATTAAAGTGTGTAATAAAGAAAAGATCTACTTGGCGAGAGAGGCGAGGAGTAAAACCTCTACGGAAGTTGGTAAAATCCCCGAGAGGGAGAGACGCGAAACAATCTCGGCGAAAAGGGCCGTGCTATCGAATGATTTATAAATGACATTGTTCCGCTTCTCGGCTTTTCGTCCTGATATTTTTGTTCGGTACCATCGCGCCGCACGACTCACAATACGATCGTTTCTTACAATCCGACATTCAATCACGAACGAGCCCGATCCAGCTTCTTAGAAGCCACCTCGTTCGTTCACCTTGCGACAATACGGGGCAAAAAGCGCGGAAAAAGAATGAGAATTGATGCACGTTCGCGTTACGCGTAAATCCATGGAAAATATTTAACATAAATTTAATATTTTACGCGAAACGTGAATAAGATACTTGCAATAAATTCCAAGTTATTATTTTCATTATAATTAGATTATATTGAAATAATATTTACTAAAAAATGTAATTTTTTTTTCTCCCGATTAAAAAAATGGATCCGAATCTGACGAAGAGTATAAAGCTCTCTCTTTCAGTAAATTTTACAAATATTAATTCCTCGAAGATCTTGAAACGTGGCCGCCGATACTACGATTCGATCTATGGATTATTCCACCGAGGCTGCTCGTAGCAAGTTAGAATCACCGGATCGGTAGTTAACGGAGCCGTTATCGCCATTAAATATGGCTGAACGCACGTATTACCAACTTTTAGATACAACGTGCATAGACAATTTGCCTCGAAACCACCCTCTGCCGAGCTTCTTCATATAGTAATGTCGATCGTGTGATATCGATTGTGAGAAAAAAGAAAAACATTACACGAAAAGAATTTTATAGAATGTTACTTCCAGTAAGATGGTAGCTCGGCCAAGTTTTTGTCACGTAATTATATACATAAGAATTTTAATAACATATGCAAATAAAAATACGATTATTATTTATGAACGCGTAATTATCACTCGCGACTCGAGATAAACCGCTCTAGCTGATGAATTCCGACAACTAATTATCCTACGATGTCTCGTTTCAAGAGTCATGCGAGATCCCGAGATCGGAGCTAATTTTTTCAATGATAGCATGACGAAGTAAAATAGAGGTGAGTGAGAATATCGAAAGTATTATTACAGTGTAAAGATTGCTAAGGATTTGTAAAGATGATACGAGTGAGATACATTCCGCAAGCAATTAGATGAGAAAGATTAAATAAGTATAAATTAAAAAAAAAAAAAAGAGAAAACATAATAAATAGTTATTAAAAACATTGTAGAAATTAAAGAAAAGTATAGTTATCGCACAATTCTAGATATAAAAATGACTATATATTATTTTAATTTATGATTTCTTTTTAATCCAATTAAATCGTTTGTGAAAAAAATCTTACTTATGTGATTTCTCGTAAGGTTTTACCGAAATAGAATATTTCCTAACGGAGGCTCCCCGCTTTCCGTATTCCCGAAGAATCGCGCAAATATGTCACACTCCAGCCATCGTGACGAATGGTTCCCTTTTGTTTTAAGCTAGATTGATCGCACAAGCGAGACGACGAGGCTGAAGGATACACGACATCTGCCGATGTAGAAACTATCGAATCGACACTTTCATTGTCGCACTAGCTCTTCTAGGTGATCGTCAGAAACGAAGCCTGTCGATGATTAATTAAGAAAAGGAAAAATCCAATCAGTAAAATTTTATATACGATCTCGATAATAGATTCGATAAAAAAATTATTTCAACTAAATAAAACCAATATACCTGAAATCTCTCCGAGTCTTTGACGACAAATCCTATTGTATCAGCGCATTAATTCACGAGATTAGGGATTCGAAAGAACGTGATTTTGTCAAATCGACTTGCGGCTCGAAACTTTGGGAAGGAAAAGAAGCGTGAAAGAACGAACCACTTCACTTGAAACGAGAAGACGAACTGAGAGGCGACTAAACGTATGCAGTTTTCGCGCGCATTGACTCGCGTTTCGAGATCGTCTTTGGTTTCAAGTCCCAACGGTCAACATTGTTGCAGTCGAGCGTCGTCAGCATCGTCAGCATCGTCAGCGGATCCGATAAGAGTAATACGATGACTGTGTCTCTTTCTTAAGGCCCATTTAGAACGACATTCAAATCAAGATTTATAAGAATAGTTTATATATTCGTGATGTAATTATTATTTCCTATCTCGATCGTCTAAGTATATATACGCGGTGCTTTGCATTTCTATGAATTTAAAATCGCTACATGAATTTTTTAATATCATGAAATTTTCATGATTAGATATAGGATAACAAGAGTTGTATTAATTTGTGTTGGAAAGATATCGCGAAAGGAGTTGATGATGTCTGTGTAAAGTATGATAGAACAGTACTGAAAAAATCATCTAAATTGGCCTTTACATATCACAATGTATAGGAGGACGTAGCGATAGAATAAACGAGAAGAAGCGAGAACAAAACCGGCAACGCGATACTATTTGTCCTCGTAATAGCGAGCGTAAGCACGTTTAGATTAACAGAGGGGGGAAGAAAGCGAGTGGAGGAGAAAAGGGAACGAAGGGGCGGGGGAAAATATGTTTGCGCTTCAAATACTTAGTATAGCGATCGGTCAAGGTTTAGATATGGTAAAATTATTTGTAAATAGAACCTATATATGAAAAGGCTCGAGAGAAATATATTTTTTTACAATCTAGATTCCCAGAAAATTGATAAGAGATAATCTTGAAAAAAGATATCCCTCAAACCTTTTGTCTCACTCGAGGATTTATCACTGAGATAAAACTGAGATGATACTTTTGGAACGTCATTACGTCATCTCTAATGACAAAAAAAACAGAGAGAATAAAATTACCCACCCCGAGTATAAATCTTAAAGACTGAAACGTCGAAATTGCACGCAAAGTCTCCTCGGGAGAACAGAAGAGAGTTATCGCGTCGTATGTCATACTCTCTCGCGACCACCCGCGAACCGAGGCTCGCCTTTCCTCGACAGAGTAATAATCGACCCTCGGCCAAGAGTCAAAGGAACGGTTTCGAGAATCATTTCGTTAAAACGCGAATCGCTCCTCCCGATCGAACGAGAATCGTGAGAATCGAACGGCGCGCGGTCGCCTAATTGCGCTGAAGGGCACAGATATTACCGTATTATACTACATATGCGCGTTTAATACGTCGACGTATACGCGCACACGATCGCATTTGCTCGCGATGTGTTCCGGGCGCTAATTACAAACGATATACGCGGCTCGGTCTCCATCGTCCCGCGGTCGGTCGCAGCCGTGTGTTACAAGGCTTTATTACAAGTGTGTGTGCGTGTCTATGTATATGCATGTGTGCACGCGTTACGCGATGATAACCGTATGAGACCCCGTCGCAACTCCGGATAGGTTACGAGGGTCCTGTAACCAGGGGCGTGGCATCCACCAAACGCGTAATGCACGCATGTGGTGCAACACACAAGCGTACATACATGTGCAAATTTATATACATTGCCGCCGTGTTTTCGCTCTGCCCGCTCCTCTCTCTCTCTCTCTCTCTCTCTCTCTCTCTCTCTCTCTCTCTCTCTCTCTCTCTCTCTCTCTCTCTCTCTCTCTCTCTCTCTCTCTCCGGCCGTGCATAAATTCACGCGCGGTTCGCACGAGATTTCGTTACGTGCTCGCCTGATCTCTCAGAGTTCCCGAAGCCGCGAGTATATATACTCCGACAATTTGCATTACAAAATTACAGACGGAATAAATCAGCAATTGCATCAAAGTATGTCAGAGCAGACAAGAATGGCAATTGTAATCGATCTGATTACTCGTGGACTGGAATGCGTCGAAATATATGCTGAAGTACATTAGAATAGAGAGAAAAATAATAAGAAATAAAATTATAATTTAGTAATAAAGTTCTGTTAGAATTTTGCTATGGATTAGTTTACATTTTCCATACGCATCTACAAATCTTTTGGGCCAATCTAAAGTCGATTTGATTTTAGGAAATATTTTCGAGGCATCGATAATTATATATAAATAACTTTGTAATTAAAAAATTCAGTGTATATACAAAATTAATTTTCTAATCAGAGAAATTATATTTAATTTAATTTTATTCTATTTGTATAAAATTTATATTAATCACTCTATATAAAATTCATCACTTGACTGTTATATTAAGAATCTTGCAAGTACAGCCACTTAATTAAGAGAGAATATCACCGATAATTAAATAACGCCCAAACTAAGACGTCTCGTGTAAGTCCCTTTTGAAGGAGAGTTAAGGAGTCGTGTGGCAAAACGAACGCTCTCTCATACTGCGCGTGAATTATAGAATGTACACGTAATTACAAACGAGTAGTGTGCCCTTGTGGTCAGCCACCGACTTACAAGCGTTCACCGATGCCGGCGCGTATAAACGTATATCCATTTCCAGTTATGATGTTCGTGTAATAAGGATGCGATGTTCGCGCGTGTAACACGCGCACGTAAGATACGCGGGATGTAAGTCCTTAACGAGCACGTGGCCGCGCAAAGTTTCGCGGCGCTATATGCGATCATTACAGAGTCCCGTTTCGCATCATAGAAATTCAGCGAGCGTTTGACACTTTAACGTCCCTAAAAGAAAAAACCTCTCTAAAGAGACAAATGCAAAAGGAAAAAAAAAAAAAAAAGAGCGAACCGTGGAAAATCGCTCGACGATGGATCCTTCGAAGAATAATTCGAAGCAATTGCGTCAATCTAATTATACATTTTAATTACAATTTCACGTCTTTCACCCGATGAAAGATACCTTTCGAAACGGCAGACTTTCTTTTGAACGCGCACGCTTTATAATTTATTAGAATCGACTAGAATCGCGGTGCTTAAACGCATACAGTTTAATTACAATTTCAGATGCGCGCGCGTTGGATGGAGATATCTTTCGGAACTGCAATTTTTTTTAAGATCTCGATTATAGATCTAGATTACGAGACAATTAAGCCCGAGAGTTCAACTATATAATTTCGCATTCTCTTCCACTCTAATAAGAGCGCGATCGCGATCGCGGATGCGCACGCGACGTTAAGAGACGCTCTTTTTCAGCACGTGAAGAAATCCGGCACGCGGTCGCCCAGACACTTTCACGGTCGTTGAACGTTCCGGCGTAATACGGCGATAATTAGCGTCGTATACGCTAATTAATCCAATTCTCGCGTTCATGAAGTTTATCGTCCAATATGTGCAATATTAATAACGACAATTTCGCTGATCGGGCAAAGCGATCCGCGGTAATAACGTTTGTGAAAAGCCAGGATTCCGGCGGTCGGGTCGAAAACAATTGGAGAACCAGACTCGAAAGCGACCCGCTTTAATGCCCGGTTAATTTGTATCGGATATTGCGAAATCGAACAAACGAATAATTCAGTCTCGCGCGCGTTCCATCTGTACGAGTGTCTTTTTGCGCTTTACGAGCAAAACGCTACGTGCTTTCGATGGCCGAAAGGATATATGTATATCCCTTGATGTGCGCCTTCCGTTATGTCAGGGTCGACGAAGGTATTTCCCTGAATACGTTCGCGATTTGTTACGTTAACGTAACGGTCGGCGGCAGTACGCTAATTTGATGTGTGCGGTTCACGGTTGGCTTGAGACGAATGAAAATAGCGAGATGGATATGAATTTACAGAATCTTTCAACCTCGATGATCTGTATGACTTTGCGCGCGTCTTAATACTGTAATCATTGCAAGGTCTTCAATTCCTGGCGAATACTTAAATCCAGTTATGTCTTCAAAAGTCTCTCAGTTTTAATTTATCTAATCTAAAAGTTATAATTCTAATCTCGAATTTTTAGTCAATTGGTTTTAAATCCCCCACTCTCTCTTTCCAATATTAAATATAATTAATAAAGTATGGTAATTAAAACCTTGAATTTAATTTTTTCTAACAAAATTAATTATTCAATATTCAATAATGTTACATAATTTTTTTAACAGATAACTTCAATATAAAATACTGGTGCATTATAAAAGTATTATTTGTTTCGAATTTTAATTCGAGCTCAAGCTTTGCATCGAGTTTTAATATGAAACAGTATAAATACGATTGAAACGTGTTATACGTACTAAAATTACGGTAAATGTGTGTGTGGACTCAAGTATTATTGCCGTTATCGTGAAGGAATTATAGCTATTGCTTGCCTCGACCTATCGATTCGATCAACTTCTTTTATTAAAGAGGTCAAGATTTTTGGTCCGTATTTTAGTCTTAACTAAGGACAATTGACAACTGTATCGAACGTATGAATATTTACAGCTCGACATCCTAACGAGTAAATAAATTGGAGTAAATTAATTTTACATTGCAATTCATTATCTTACGAAAGCGATAACTCGAGAAAAAAATTACGTAAGAATAATTACGTAAGGAATAATTACGTAATGAAACTAACTGCCTGTCTCTCTCTCTCTCTCTCTCTCTGAATATTATTTAAATTAAAAATAAAATTAACACCTTTTTAAAAGAAAAGTATATACTTAACATTTTATGCAGGAAGCATAATTTTTAATGTTATATTTGTGCAAATCGAGGATCACTTTCACGATTACATCAAAATACGCTGCTCAGATGCTATATGAGCAAAATTACTTTGCTGCTCGAGATAATTAAAACGCAACAACGATCGGGATGTTGAAGATAGCTTCGCCGCATCGAGAATCTCCATTGTAGGCTCACGATACTAATTTCATCGGCCGAGAGCGAGCTAGTAATTCCGCAGTCGAGCCGCGAATTAACGAGACCGCGGTGCGTTTCCGCGTGGCCGCGGCACGAGCGGAAAACGCGCGATAGATAACGGCGAATATTCTTCTCGATTTCTGTCCTGACGAATCGAGATCCTTCTCAATCCTCATATCAGTATCCCCCCTTTACAGCAGTGTCGTAACGCGTCTCGCGGTAGGCCACGTCGATTTCGACTGGTCGTACAAGAGCCCTGGTACTAATTAAAGCGCCGACCAACGGAAGGTAATGTATAGAGGCGCGCGCACACACACATAAGAAGTCTCTTTCTCTCTCGGTGGCGCGCACACATTTACAAGGAAAGTGCACCGACCATATATATATGTACATGTGTGTGGAGCACTTAAGCGCACGTGCATAGAGTATACATATCGAAACGGTTCATTGTGTGAGCCGAACAATGACCGAGTGGCCAAGTGTGAGGTTCAGGGACGCGGGGAGAGAGGGAAGAAGAAGAAGAAGAAATGGAGGCAGACTCTCCAGGCAGACGTGCACAACGTGTGACGGAACGTGGGACCAAAGGTGGCGAATATCGCCGGCGAACACATTTTAATAACTTTTTATTTTACCTCTTTTTCTCGCGTGCCTGCGCGATTTTAATCCTCTCGCATACCATTTCCCGCGAATGAGCGAGATCCCGTTTGTTCCATATTTCGGACGCCCCTTTCCCCCGACGGCCTTTTATTTCATCTCCTTCCCACATCGGGAACTTCATTTAACAATGGCTGAATGGAACGGACGGCTCGCAAAACACTCGCGTATCCGTTCGAGATTCGCGATAACGGCTGAGAATTACGAAAGTAAGTTTATCACTTGGTTTATCAGAGATAGGTATACGAAGTCTCGCGACTCGTAAGTTTGCGAGCGACATCGCATTCACATTCTAACGACAGAAAAAAAAAAGACTAACAAGACCTATGTATGCAAAACGGTGCAATAAAGCAACGCCGTCGTTTCCTTTTTACGTTCGCCTCCGCGTGTGTATGTATATATCTCCGGATCATTACGTGTATCTACAATTATTGTTCGAAATCATGTACGCGCGTCTCGTATATTACGGCTACCGCCTCTGTATATTCTCTCCATCGCTGCCCGCGAATACAACGGAATATTCCTCTCGCAACAATATATATCGCGCCCGATGCAGTTCGCTGAACTCCGTTCGCGGATTCTCGGCTCGCGGCGGATTTGACACAGAAATGCCGCCAAGTTTCAGTGCCCATAACGCGCGCTTGAAATCGCACGATGAAGACGATCGACGAGGGTCCGAATGAATCCAATGTCCGCGCGGCCGCGGATTCATCCGCCGTAGCGGCTACCAGTTCCATCGGCAAAAGCGAACAAATGGAGGAGGAGGAGGAGAGCAAACCGTCCCAGCCGGGAACTGGAAGAAGCACTACGTATATCGGCGCACATACTGTATACGACATTATCGTGCGCGCGCGCACCTGTAAGTTTGTTCGTGCATCTAGGTGTGTGTGTGTGTATGTGTACGTTGATGCACTCACACGGAGATACCGTTCGTGTAGAGGAGTATAGAGAGGCGCACAGGTATACATGTGTAACATGGAGTCTAGGAAGTACGCAAGGCGAGTGCAGCTCTTCTAACGGTAATTCCCTTAGACCAGTACCGCAACTCCTGCAACCCAGAAGAGTCGATGTTTCTGTTGCCGCCGCTGCTGCCGTTTCTCTCCTCTCTGTTTCAGCGAGAAGCGTCCAGGAAGCGATGAGGAGGGAAGAGAGAGAAAAGGACGGAGAGAGGACTGCTGTTACGTGCGTATACGAGAGTATCGCGAGAAACGATCCAAAGTCAGAGTACGAGGACCACACTCTTTTCTTTCTCCAGCCGTTTTCCTCTGCTCCTTTTTCTCCTCTATCTCTGACAATGAGCCGCGTTTCATCGAAAGGGGAAAAGAGGACAAAGAGACCGAGTGACGAGGGAGAGAGGGGGGAAAGAGACAGGAACACAGAAGAGACCAGGAAAAGTAACAGTAACCTTCTCGCGTTACGTTACCGTGAACTTGCACGGCTTCGTGTAATTAACGCGAAACTCTCGGTGGATCGCGAACGGTATTAATTCGCAGTTACAACGCGCCAAGTGTGCATCTCGCAGAGCGACGCCGTGATAAAACACGCGTTCGCTCTTTCTCCTTCTCGCGCGTCCTAAGATAAGTAGTAGACGTAATAGCGATAGGACGCGTAATATATATCTCGCTCGCAGTTTCTCGCGCGTCGGAACGGATTTTTCTCTCAGTTTCCAGAGCATTTCCCCCTTCCACTTGACTCAATTGAAAGGAAAGAAAAAAAAAAAAGGGAGAAGCGGATAAACGCGTTCGCGCGGATGAGCCGCGAGTGCGAATAAACACGTCATCGAGGATCACGCGATCGAGGACTCGCCGGAAGGAATTCGTGCAGCTGTCGTCATTCCGTATACACGATGTTAGAGAGAGACAATAATTATGACGCGACGCATTCCATCATCCTTCCTTTCGCGAAGCTAGGAAGGTTTTCCAATCCTTCTTTCACGTCGGCCACGCTCTGAATGGTCCACGTAGTGGATTCACGCCGTGCATTTACCGACCCCCCAAAGTAATAGGTCGATTACTTTTCTCGATGATAACCGCAGAGAGGCGCAGTTTCGATCGGAGGGAAAGGATTAAACGGGGATTACCGCGAGTAACAGCACGACGTGGAAAAAACGGACGCGCGGTTTAAACGTAATTTGCTTCGCCGTTACCGTCGAAACAAACCCGGTGAAAGACCAAACGAGCTTTCAGGGATTGTCAGATCCAATTTCCTGTACCGCAAGAGAGGCAAACGCGATTTGATCGCGCATCCTTTCCGCAGAGAGGCGGCGGTCATCATAATTTCACTACTCACGCGGACACAGAAAGTCGCGTCCGCGAATTTTTCTGACCCTGTTCTTCGAACAATATCTTTCAGAAAAGTTTACTTCGAGTTGTCGAAATAAAAATTTAAAACCTGAAAATCTCTACTGCAAATTGATAATTCGAATAAATCTCAAGCCAAGGTTCTTTTCTTTGTAAATTGTACTTAAAGTTAGTTTTTTCAATTACTCCACTTACATCAATACAAGCATATTTGAGATTTATGCGATGAAAACGCGCAATTATTACGATAATAACGTACAATTTTGGATCGTTCCGAGACATTAGAGAATTATCAAGAACTCGAATGCCGTGTTTTTCCTTCGTCGCGCCATTGCACGCACCCGCGCCCTTAATTCTCCGTCGCCTTCGGATCGATGCCGTTCCCCCTCGACATGTTTAACGCGACTCAAAGCTCACCCCCATAATGGTCGCACACTAACTTCTACTTCCTCGCTCGCATTCTCGCGTCTTGGGAAAGGCCTCGATTCCCAACACTGAATACACATCGGCGCACACGTGGAGTCGCCTGCGTCCGCGAGCGTAAACATCAGCACGCGCGTGCGTGCGTGAATGCGTGCGTGCGTGCGTTGCCCCATTCGACGCACGTTCACATCGGCGAAACGAAGCTCGAGTGAAGACGACTGTCGATAGCAACGACCCGACGAGTTAGCACCGATGCTCAAGATCAAACAACAAATAAACGAAGCGACGGCGTTACGTAACTTGTTCACAAACGTCTGCGATGACAAAGGATGACATATGGATCAGATGTCTGGCATTGAAACGATTCGGCGCGCGATATAAGTGACGTGCATAATAAAAAATATAATTCAAGCGTTTGGCAATTTTTTTTCCGTAATTTAATATTTTTTATTAAATTTAAAAAAATTTCTTATTTTTCTAAGAACTGTGATCTAGACGTGTACAATGTACATGTATGTATTTTGTACGATATACGAATACTTTGTTCGATTATCAAGAAAATACCCCTCGATGCATAGACAAAGCCACGATGCATCTATTATATAGCCGGAAATAATAAAACCATATGTTTACGACGCGCAAACCGTATATGCTTTCAAATGAGAATATGTTAACACGAGACGATTAGCATTAATTCCACCCTCGCGCATAAAATGCAGAGAGTGATACGTGATAAGTCACTTGCCTTGTACGGTCACAACTATAGAGAGAAAAA
Source organism: Prenolepis imparis (assembly GCF_030444845.1). Lineage (NCBI taxonomy): Eukaryota > Metazoa > Arthropoda > Insecta > Hymenoptera > Formicidae > Prenolepis > Prenolepis imparis. Next base: position 1,389,366 of record NW_028141167.1, on the reverse strand, counting down.
AAAAACGGTCATCTACCCCTTTTATCATATTCACGGAACGAGTTCCTCTCCTTGTCATTCTCCGAAAGGCGTCAGACCAGATCGATGTTTCGTAAAAAAACGCTGACGCTGGAGCGGAGCGCGCGCGACAAGAAAATTCGCTCCCGGCACTACCAATTGGCAATTGCATCGTCTGATAGTATAATGACGGAACGGACGGGCGGATGCGTATGTACACGCGTTTGACGCATCTGCCCGGTGCATTTCGCTCCGGCAAAGTGGACGATGTGCAATGCAACCTCTTTGCGCGTGCACGAGAACTTTTACGGCGAATGTCACTAGCTTTTGCATAAACGCGGCAAAACGCACACAGACGGATATCGTCTGAGAAATGATGAATTTTGGAATACAATATTACAGATTAAAATAGAAATATTTTAAATTAGATAAGAAGATCAGGTTAAATGAGAACCTTTCGATATAATTTCAATTTCAAATCTTAAGATTGAGAAATATGTTAGTGGATTAAAAACAAGAAAATAGGATATATAAATAGAATATAAATACTATAAGTAGGAAAAGATTTTTTGGAGATCAAATTTTTTTAATGAAATATATGTCGAAGCTGAGCGTTACGGAATATGCATATGTGGCGGATTAAGAAATGGGGCAAACTTTTATCGTGCGCTGCGATCGATAACTATCGCGCCCTATTCTGCAAGGTGTCTATTAATAGATGTTCGACAGATAATCGATAACACGACCTATATTACATTTACTACACAAGTTTCTACTCAACGTCAAAAGTAAGCACTTCCAATGGAGCGTTGCGTTTTTATCAACGTTCGTGCTACTTGTCCAAACAGTCCTTCGTTCCATTCTTCCCTCAACTCCTTAAGTGCTCTCGTCACAGCACGTTTTACAGCTTGCTCGCTGATTCCACAAGCTCTGCCGCCCGGTCAATCAATATCTAGCCAAGTGCGAGATAGCTGTGCTTTCACAGCTTCCTCATAATCACGAAAAATTTTATCTCTCCGCGCAAATGAAGACACTCACAAAGATTCGCAGATTCGAATCAGTCAGAGAAATGTAAGATTTGTCAGATTTATTATAGAAAAGTTTTCCTTTCTTTCCCGCTTTACAAGGAAGGTAAAGTAACGATAATATTGTTCTCGTTTATTCTTCGCTCCGTTAATATTTCGGCATCTAGTCTAAATCTAATAATCGTATCGATTGGCGCTCTGTAATATTTAACGCACGTCGGATGTATGCGATTTATTAAGGATCGGTGTCACAAATGACACATTTAACTCTCAAGTGCGGTGAGAATGTATGCGGACCGACATATATAAAATCATGGACCATGATAGAGACTCTGACTATATCTAACATCCGCCACTTATCGGAGTACGTGATTCTCGCTCGACACCTCGCTTGCACCTCGTGTGACCACTCGGAATAAAAGTCTTTAAATCATGTTGAAAAATCTCCTTCGCCCGAGGCGTCGCCGACAAGTAAAAAAAAAATTAGAGCGATGAATCGGATAAGGAGCGAAATTTTTATAATGTCCTATAGACCGACAGTTCTCTTTTATACTCGCGCGGAAATCAGAAATTAATTATCTCTTATTAAGATATTACAGAAAATCTATTTTTTGCGCGTACATCGTCGATATCCTTCTCAACGATCTCGTTTACATCTTGCAATTGCTCGCTCAGCCATCCGAGAGAGGGAACGCGCCATCATCGGAATTATTACAACTTCCGGTGTGAAGTTAAACGGATCTATAGGGAACATTGCCACGGAAGCTGTAACTCGTCCCCATTACATCACCGCGCTATAGTGTGTGCATTCATCAAACGAACAAATACATACTCACTCAGCATTGTTCGTGATATATATTTTATCGCAGAATCTAAAAATATCTAACATAGATATCGAACATCTGTTTTCTTGTGCAAAAAATAATTCATCGTACTATCAAGCTTTGGCACTAAAAACATTTTTTTTCTGTTCGTCGCCAAATCTTAAGCTTTATCATCTCAACTAAATTAAATAAAGTTAAATAACGAATTAAATAATAATAAAGAATTTGATTATGTTAGAGGATGAAAATAATTTGTTCATATTTCTATCGTTTGATAAATAACATTTTTTTAAATGTATTACGAATTTTTTTGAAGAAAAACAAAACATTGTTAGTCTGCCGAATTTCAAACAATTTCGCGTGCACCGGGAGAGTTCGAATCGTCGAAAATCCCGTCCACGAAGATGCTTCGATGGTCGATCGACCGCCTAACGAACCGTAGGAACGAGCGTTGCCAATTTGGCAGTGTCCCCTCTGATCGATAAATCAAGCGAGTCAAACGCATCCCGAATGCACATCCGCATTCTCGATACGCTCCGTTACCTCATTATTGTCGCGCTGCATTTTTTCCTAAAAGATAAGAAACTCTCTCGCCGCGTCCACTTCGCCTTTAACTATAATGTCGACGGGATTTTTTGCACGGTTCTTCTTATTTCAAAAATGCCGCGTGGATTTCCTATTGATTTTATTGCTGGACGCAAGTGTGTTTTACTATGTACGATACGCGTGTGCAAATTTACCTGCCAATTAGCTTTATATTCGCGACATATTATGCGCGATGTGACGCCAAGTCGCGCGTAAAATCTTTCGACGAAATGAAAGTGAATACGCAATGTGAAAAAAGGCAAAACACATCGAAGAGCATCGCGGGAGAAGCTGCTGATGGTTCCGGCGCCCATTCATGGAAGGGCTTCGTTTTCGAGACTATAGTGAACGAACAAGAATGCTCGCTCAGTTGACAGCAGAATGGAAACCGAGAGAATCGATGATCGAACCCGCGATCGCACTCGCCAAAGGATCTCGCGTTGTACCCTTCGCGTTTCGTTCCTTTCACCCCTCCTCCTCCCCCCATTTCCGCATCACCCTTGGAAGACAATGGAAATCAAAAAGAAAGCATTATACCCTCTCTGTTCGATTTCGCTGAAAATTATCGTACCTTCGCGTCACACACGATACTGAGTGCCTTTTCCATATCGATTTAAGAAACGAAAGCATCATTTCATTCGCAGTTACAACAAAATACAATATGTTTAAAATTAAATATGTGTTTTTTGCAATAAATGCATGATTATTTTTTACGTATACATGGAACAAAAATCTTTACGTTCAACTCATCATGACTTTTGCACTCAAACTATCATTTTTCATATAATAAGCTACTGTCACATAAAAAAAGAGATCAATTATGGTGGAGATAATCATCATGCAAGATAAAATCTCTTCTATTACATTCTTGCCATTGTTTTCTGGTTAGATCACCAAAGAACAAAATGAGATGCGCAATAAGGAAATAAGACGAGGAAGAAAATAATCGAGGAATAACGGTGCTATTAACGCGAGACCAGGACGAAGAACGATTAATTTCTCACGCGGTTTCTAGCATTACATTTAATTAATATATAATCCACCGGAAGATAGTCTCGTAATGTGTATTTTACGCGAAATACACATCTGCACATGTGCACGCACGACTGCGTGAAAATGATGCGCATATATGCATACGCAGGATCAAGAATATGTATACAAAATTGGGCACACATAAGCTGTTTCACATAATCGCTTTTGCGACAAACAATAGAGAGAAATTAAGGATCGTTCTTGCAAAACTGAACACTTACAAAACTAAAAATTTTCAGAAAACATATTTCACTGGAACTATCTCAGAATTTTTATTTTCTTTGTTAAATAAATTAAAATAAAAAAAAACAAATATTGAAAATAATAAATAAAACGATAGAGTAAACCGAGACAATCATCAAAATACATCTTTTTAAAATGTATAAATTCAATTTCGTAAGCTTTATAATTTGGCCTGTATATATCCTGTATATCGGATCGTTCCTTTATGCGAAATGGAAACAACTTTACGCACTAACGCGCGTCATCTTGCCTTTCATCTAGATCGACTGGAACGAACTAGTTCCGATCTTGTATGCGACAGCAGCCCATCCATGCACGTGTGAACGCGCTTTAAAACCGGTCCCACCCACATGAAAGATCTCAACGGTGTGCGCGTAAACGCATGGCGCGGTCTAAACGACCGACAAAAATTAATATATTCCAATTACGGACAATGCGCGGACAATGTTACGAGTCTGCTTGACGTTACTCGCCGTGGGTGTAAGAAAAATTCATTTTTGTGCAAACGCTTTCTTTCCAACCGATCGCAAGTTAATTCCGAATGTTTCGAAGAAAAATCGGTACGCGAATTAATTTGATTTATATGATGCCTTGCTATATTTTTCCATTTATCTTTTCTTTGTACGAAATATTATATTGCATTTTTATTAAGTACATCTTGTGTTAAATATATTATTGTACCTAATACATATATGTATAATATTATGATATAAGACGCATTTTTAAAATATCATTGATTGAAACAGTCAATACCAATTAATTTTTTTAGTGAGATTTCATTGATTTATTATACTTGTAATTGAGATCATCAGTGACTATTCACAGCTTATTTTCAGTGATACACTGATTCCATTTAAGAGAGTAGAGAGAGAGAGAGAGAGAGAGAGAGAGAGAGAGAGAGAGAGAGAGAGAGAGAGAGAGAGAGAGAGAGAGAGAGAGAAGGTTGCAAAACTTAATTTTCCATAGACTCGAAAGTTAAAAGACATAACCGCGGCTTAAAACTTGTTTAAAGTACAATTTACAGTAGCTGCATGTCTTGCAAAATTAGCTATAAAGCTCGAGTTCCACCGGTACTGACTTCCTGTGCCGCGTTGCGCTAAGTGCGTAGAGATTAGCAGAGATTTACATTTAAACGGCATCTAAATCTTTGGCACGGTGGGAAAATTGCCCATCGCGCTCAACGACGATAAATCAGTAGCTGGTCTCAACCGAATACCGGAACGTTTATTAATTGTTACAATTTTCCGTGCTTGGAGAAGATGAATGTCGCTCTCTATATACCAATAATAAGTGTAAGTATTTTACATTGCAAAGAATATATAACTTTTCACGCTAACAGACTTTTAAAACACATTCTTGCAATTCTGTATAATAACGAATTAATTTAAAGAAAAATATCCCTTTTGGCAATATACGAATATAATGTAAATTGTTTTTTCTAAAATTAAAATTTTAATGTCATAAATATTATTTATTTATTTTATTTATTTATTTATTTATTTAACGGGACTCAAACAAACAAAAAATTGAAAATTCTATGTATTAATATCAGTAAAAGACATAATTATAATAAGAGACAACGCAATATAAGTACTAAATTCAGAACAAAAATACGTGAAAAATCAGTGAAAGCAGTTCGATAGAGATCGTTTGAATGTGTAGAGCGAACAGTGAAAGAAATCTATACGATCTGAAAATTTATTCGCCAATATGCTAAGTCTGTTTAGCGGTTTAAATTTATCAAATGAGGTACGATGAAATTCATAAAAAATTGGACTGATTCTGAGAGGCCTAGCTGGGATACGCAAATTTACTCGCCAATAATTCCGAACAACAGATATGGCCGCTGATCAATTTATATAAAAACAGTAAATCTAAAAAAACTCTTCTATCTTCTAATGTGCTTAAATTAAGCTTCTTCAAAATTACATCATACGTATTATTGCAAAGTATTATAAACATGATAATATATTTGATAACTTCAAACTTTTGTGTAGAACAGAACACATTATGTAAAATGCAATATTATATGATCATACACAGCAAAAATGATTCCCTCCCAGTATAATTTCCTTCCAGATAAATGCCATTAGAGGCGTCGGGTCTCGATTCTTAGTAGCTGCGAGTCGTGTCATTTGACCAGCCGAGACAATTGGATCGTCTTTGAAATTTTCAATAATCGGGGAGGGCGTCGCCTCGGGCGATGAATTCCTGACGACGGCCGGACGGAACGGTGGCGGCGGTCGTTTTGATCTTGTTTAGACAGCAGCGCCGGCATAAACAGCCAGCGGAGGACCCCGCGCCGAACGGCTATCGGGTGTAGTGATTTATATTCAGGGTTATTGTCCTGCACGGGGTTTTTGTCCCGGGAACTGCAGCGGATCCGGACCCGACGCATCCGAAACGGCAAGAACGCACTTGGGCCACAACCGCGGTATATACGACATTACTCTCTCTCTCTTCTCTCTCTCTCTCTCTCGCGTGCACCTTTTTCTAACGTGAACCCGGCACATACCGGGTGTGACGATATTACGAATTCCGAGCGAACCGTTAATACCGGTACACGACTTGTACGAAACAACTCGCTCGCAAGAAATGCCGATGAAATTACGATCATGCAACTCGACCCTTTTGGCGTTTATGGAAACATCGGCATCGATATGTAGTCTTGTATTCATAAAAAAAAGAGTGCTACTTTAGCTACATATACGATATCAAGTCGATATCAAGAGAATAATTGAGAATGATTTATAAAATTATTTACAACTATTTATAAAATATTTTACTACTATTTATAAAATTTAAAATTTTTGTCGATAATCAAGAAATTTTCCTTGTAAAATTTTATTTATTTATATATCAAGTAATTTATATAATCGGTCATTATTATTTTACTTTAGAAAACGTATATTCATTGAATAGATAAGCTTGCAAGTTTAATCGATAATTCCATATTTTAATATAAAAATGAATTAAAGAAAAACCAATTAAAACATTCATTTTATTGCAATTTCAAATAAAACCTCGTTTAAAAAAAATAGTACTAATGATCAAGAGGAACGGTTGCAGTCTATCGAGACCTTGATGATCTTATCTCCGTTAATTAACTTAAGCAACGATTAGGTCAAGCGATTATCGCATCCTGAACATACTGATGCTTGCCATTTAACGTGCATATGTAAGATTGCTAGGTTAACAGAAGTAAAAAGCTATGTTGTCGACCGGAGATTAATTTCCGCGACGGAAATTTTTAACTTATTATCGAAATCTCGATTACAAGACGGATAAATAAAAAGACACTTTGGAAAAAATGTTAATACAAATGTTAATACAAATATCTCTATTAATAACATCCTCTCTGTATTTTAAGTGGCTCTCTAAATGAATTGATAATATTAATATTTGAGTGCAACTCTCTTACTATCCCAAGTGTGCATCTTATTAACAGTCGACTGTTATTGATGGCGTTAACGATAGATTGATAGATATTATTGATAATCAATTATATTTGACTTTATTGTATCGATAATATCATTAGTGATATATATATATGTAGATAATCAGAAGAAAATGTGTGACTATAGATATATATTATATAAATATAGTTCAAAATATATTTATTTATTTGACTTTTTTAAAATTGATAATAAATACTTTAATTATAACCAGTTATTCAACGGGACAATCGGGCATTTCAATCGAGATACTCGCTTTAGTGCTCTGGACATAGGAACGCCTCTCAACGCCATTCTCTTCTCAATTATTATTATTACCGATCAACGCAGCATCGTTATTAGCCTATTACTGCACTCGAACACGATCTATATGACACGCCACGAGAGACAGACTGTCATGTTTTTACGTAATTCAATATCATTAATTACATATCCGTAAAGTATATTTGCAATATTATAGCCATTACTCGTACGTATCGTATAAATTATGTACAAAAACTTTGACGTATACTATAGTATAGCTGGAATCTGCATCGTTTTTTAATAAAAAGTATAACGCCGACCAGTGTCACGCGTAAATAATTCATGATGCAAAACATGACACAAAAGTTACTATGTCCTCTAATTACGATCGCACGAAATTAAGCTATCGGACGAATAGATAGATATTTGTAGAGCGAAAATATAAAGGTGTGAGAGAGCCTTCGATTTTAAATCACTCATTTGATGATTCGCGTTTGAAAGATATAAGTGGGTGTAAATTACATTGAAATATAAGTAATCGGCGCGAAACGGCGATCGAAATTTACGAGTCATGTGAAGCCGCGTGGCGATAGACTTTTGATACCGATGAAGCTTTTGATATAAATCAATGGGGTGCGAGAGTGTTAAGAATGGAGAAGGTAACGAATGAAGTTGTCGTCCGATATTTATATCGATCGTTACGCACGCCCACGAGATATTGATAGCGGCGCGATAAATCTCGAGACGAGATGGTGGCTCGATTAATAACGATAATAACATCCAATTACCGCGGTGAAGATAGAATATGACAACGTGGGAATACAGAAATTTCTCACATTCCGCCTGATAAATTTGCGCTCGCGACCGTTACTCGGTCAATTAATTTTAACGGAGTATAGTGGAAATTTGCAACGATATCGTGAATCGAGTGGGACGTACGCGACACACAAGCTCGCTTAGCTTGCGCGAGCATATCGCCAATAGCAGATAGAATCTACGAGCGCGAGAAAGGAATAGACCATTGAATGCAATAGGCTTCCCCAGGGTCGGCCACTATCGACTTTAACATCTTTCGAATACGCACGGGGCTTCAGAGAGACCCGATTCAACCCCCGAAGGATAACAAAGGCGGATCGATGGGCACGCGACTATTAATATGGGATTGTTCTACGCTTTATCTGCGAATCTCTCTTACGACAAGAGACTGACGTTTTAATATTCGCAACAACTCAACTATACTCCTGTCAAAACTTGAATTTAATTATGTGCATATTATAGGTATATTATAATTATACATATGTACATATATATGTATAAAGAGAGAAAGGGGGATGAGAGAGAGGGAGGAACAATAAAATTGTATTATTTATAATCTAATAATATAATAAAACATTTTATAGAGATTATTTCTTTGTCTATATAATTGAAATATGAACTTGATTTCTAATTAAGAATATAGAATTTGATTGTACGACTCTAGAGATACCGCAGCGGCTAATTATTGTCAGCAACTTTCGAGAAATGGACAGCACGATTCTCGTGGTTCGTTAGAGACGTAGCGGAAATTCTCGACCCTCGCGTCAAGGGAGATGCGGCGGAAAGGATGGAGAGTCCTGACCGGAGAACGGCGTCGACGGCGGCGGCGGCGACGCCTATATTGATTTTGGGACCGAGGAAAGCGTGTGGGGCGGTGGAAAGGAGAAAGAGAGAGAGAGGAGGGGAGTAGCGAACGATTCCTCTGCTGGAATACCGGCAAGGATAACCGAATAATAATGGTAGTGTGGAAAGCGTGCGGTATCGCGAGAACGATGGCATTTCACGGACATGCGGCACATCGTCTGAATGCGGCTTTAATAGTTTGCGGCGTGTGCGTTTGCCGCAACCGCTGTCGGGCGTTAACCGTGCGCACGATTAAAGATTTAAATCCCGCGGTGATGTTAGGTATGTATTGCCATGGCGCATCAATCGCCAAGAAGCCAATCTTACAGCTGGCAAAATCTTTTACTTGCATATTCATATGTGAAACTGTGACGCGAAACTCGCGAGAGGATTATACGCGTTTGTGCGTCTGCAGAATTTAATAAAGTGAAATTGTTTTCCGAAATGACATCGAAAAATCGTTCATTTATGAGTGATTAATATTTTATTTCCACCTCTTTGGAATTCTCCTTTTAGAGATTCTTTTACATATGTATAGATAATAATAATAATATAATTTTATAATTATTTCTTACATATAATAAAAAATATAATGTATAATCAATATATTTTAAATATACCTATATGTTTAAAAAACATTTTTAATTCTGACTTTATACGAGTGACACACTTGAGATCTCTAAACAAGGTAACCACATTTCCTAATATACTATAAAAGATCGGATTTAATGTAATCAAAGAACTCCGCGTATGTGAATTAAAAAAAAAAGAAAAAAACGAAACTCCATTAACTCGGCGCGCGCCACTCAGGAAATTAGTCGTACGTAATATTTGCTTGCGGGAACGCGACGAAGCTGTGTGATTATCGGGAGGGAAAAAAGTGTTTCTATGAGAAATACAAAGAGGGGAAAAAAGGTAATGAAGAACTCGTTATGCAGTCAGTGGCAATTTCGAGGAATCTCGTTTTTATCGAACATCTGTAGATTTATTTCATTTTGATGAGAATCTTTGTGATATATAAAGCATATATAAGCTCATCGGAACTTTGCGTCCTCAATAATTCAAACGAAAGAATGAAGAAAAATATATGCATTTGTTTCTGCTTATCTGCGTGAATGAAACGCGTTTAAGCGAGTCAAGGCAACATAATGTTGTAAATATTATATATACAACTTCGCGACTGTGACACACGTGCACGAGATATATTTTATACTCTTCAGATATATTTTATCGCAATAATGTAAATGAATGAAGTATTATTAGGTGATTTCATTCGCGCATTGCGAATAACAAGTTTCTTTACGATGCAAACATTCGCATTACATATTATTTACCCTTTTACTACAGGACGTAATTTTTATTATCGTATTGTGCTGCGAAAAATGTCATTCTTCGCGGAAGAAATATAACAAATATGTACAAACATGAAAAGCTAAATTTAACCTCTCCGTACAATTACGTTTAACAGTATCTTTACGATAGATTTCTTACCATGCATAAAGCGGCATAAATGCGTTTTATAAAATCAATAAAATGGTAATAAAATATCGTAAAAAGAACGAAAAAATTAATTATAAAATCATATAACGGCCACTTGGTAAATTGACATTTCCACGGATGAACATCGATAGTAACATAATTAGATAAAAAAGTCGGATATGACGAAAGAGAAATTAACGTAACCTTTCGCTATCATAGTAGATATAATTTAACGGAAACGGTATGATTCATCGTATATAATAATCATATCATAACGATATAATTCAAATATATTTGCGCAATGTCGACCTAAGATAATGAATTGTGCAAGTACACGTTATCAACGATCTTATCTCACGATGTATTTAAATGGCATTTATCCACCTGTCATACTTATGTGTGCGTGGCATATTGTACTTGCGCGAATATACAACGAATTTCAACGTACAACTTTGTATTTATATACTTATTCAGAACAATCGCGAGAAGAAATGATTAGGGAGAAGAGTGCTTTGAAAATATCAATTTTTTTATCTAAAAAAAAGTATACAATAAATTCTCCTGAACATTTATATAAAATGATTTTTGGATATGTCCAATTATAAAAAAAAATATTGCACACATAAGAATAGCGTTAAAGTCTTCGAAACATTTTCTTATAAAATCACATGTTTCGACCTTTATGTATCTTTTTCTCAGAAACCACTGATCCGATTGTTATCATTTTTTTATTCTGTTCAGAAATAAGTAAAATACGATTTCATCATTCGGTTTCAAGAAATTGTAATCTTATCAAAAATTACGAACAAAGAAAGTCTTCGAAAAAGTTGATTTTATTCAAATCATAATGAAAATTCCGAAACAACTTATCAGCATCGATTAAAACGTAGCCAAATATATAAGAAAAAAGTAAAAAGAACATATATTTGAACATGTTAATCCAATGTTGAGGAAATGGAATATAAAAATAAATAGTATCATATGATTTCGCAATTGCACTCTCCTCCTTAAGATACGTGAAAATTTTCACATTAGGTAATTAAAAAGCAATTAATAAGTTATTTTAACTTTGATATAAAGGCACGAAAACATGCGTAGAGGATAATTTAGTTTAATTCGTTCTAAATGGTGGAAAATTAGAAATACTAATCTACCGCTCGGAAATGCAAGTCTGCTTTTGTTCTTTCCTAATGACCCAGATTCTTTCCATTATCTCTTTCCCGTAACATACAATGACTTGAATGTATACATGTGTTGTTAAATTAGCGTTAATCGTTCTCGGTATAATAAGGATCTTCGCGAGAGATATTAGATCAAAATCTTATTTACTCGTGCATCAAAAAATACGATACTATAATGCGGAATAGAGACGACGACGACGACGACGACGATGACGATGACGATGACGATGACTATGACAACGAGAACGACGAAGGATATTTGGATTTTCGATCCTATTTACATCGACAGCACAAAACAATGGAGGAATTTACGTCCTTGGACGCGAGATAATAGAGTCCTAGCGGTGTACGATTACGTTATATCCGTTTCGCGTGGAAAACTGAATGGCGTGAATTGTATTTTCTCTACGTTGCCAATTAGCAACGTGTGTCTGGTGGAATAACCGTCACAGAGAAGACATACAGAGAAGGCCGGCGAAAATCACGCTTTCGCGCGCGGAATGTTTTTACGCGGCGACATAAAGAGACGGCATCGCACGTGTTTGTTAAGGCCAAGAGTCATTATTGATTATTTGCAGCAATGCTCGCGTCGTTTCTGCAAACGCGGCAAATTGCTCACGTTTGTTAACACCTGTGCCGCTAAAGACGATTGTATCATAATTTTGCGTGTGCCGCAAGATTGTAATCAATGTTATATAGACTCCGCGTGTCCTTAGATCTTTTAAATTCCCGAATATAGTTCTACCTTTATTTTATCATGGATACTCTTATATTTTTAAAAAAGATTAAGTGGAAAAAAATTTTGTTTAATATCTACATCACGAAGTAAAGCCCCTTGCACAGTGCTAAGCGATAGCGATAGGAGTAGCGAAAACGATAGAAAAATATCTATTCTCTGTTCTTATTGATGGAATAAAAAATATTTACCAATAGGAACAGAGGTTAGATACTATTCTATCGCTATCGCTTAGCATTGTGCAAGGACCTTAATACTTGCAGACCTGTTTTGTAACTTTTAACGCATGCGTTATAACTATAACGCATTTTTTATATAAAATAACCCTGTAACACGTTATAATTACAACATGCGTTTAAAGTTACAGAATAAGCTGCTGGACAATTCGTATTTTATTAGGATATTTTATAATAATTGAACAATAAATTCCTATATTAATTCCAGTCAAATAAAATAATAACCAAAATCATAGTAAACTGGATGCATATTGTGCCGCAAGTTTTGGTACGTATATACAATAACTTTTAATACGGTCCAATCGAAATTGTTTACTATTAATATTTAAAAGATCGTTCCTGAGAAATGCCATTTTGTAATAGATTTTGTGAAATTCGTTACTATATATATTTCATTACTATATCATTAGAATATCAACGAGATGAATAATGGTGATATAAAATTTGAATGTTTAATCGGCAACTGCTAGAAAAAATTTTTTTCAATAAAGTAACGCTACCTTTTACCATATCAAACAAGGCTTAAAAAAAAAGGTCGGAAGGCCTGTTTCCTGTTTTTTGATTCGATTCAAATTTTGCAAAGGGTCACTTTCCATTTATCGAAACCGATCTATGGAAGACATAAAATAACGCAATGCCATTATAAGATGAAAAGAACTTAAAAGACGTTTTTTAAAGAACGACCCTTTAAATATTCATAGATGCACAAAGAATTTCGGTGGAGACGGGATACCCTCGGCAGGGGTTGGCACGTAAGGATATACTCCCCCGAGAATAACTTGGTGCGATCGAGCAACCTTCGACGCGCGTTACATAAGCGAGATGCGACGCTTATACGTGCGCGAAAGACCTGTTGTCGAACGCGCGTCCAGGGAAAACATCGCACGTGTGTTGCTGCCTTTCTAGAAGAAAACGCGACCAACGCGGTGCACCGCCAAGAAATTCGCGTTTTACAATGTAAGCGCGACGGCGAAGAATTATCTTGTGGAACGAGCGGGTTATACCGTACGTAATCTTATGGTGATAAATCTCGATTTCTCCGAAATAAATAGCAGGTTAGGAGAGACTCTAATCCTAACAACATTCCGAGAGTTTAATCCTCGATCTGAATTACGGTATTAAGCCTCGGATAAATGACATGATAAAGGGAATGTCTTAGGCTTAAAGTATACAAGGCTTACGAAGATTTACGCTGGATTTATCTTGTTAGAATGTTATACCCCCCTTCGCAGAAACCTATAATGATTATTCTGTTGTATATTATATTGCATTCAATGTTTTTTCTTTAAACTCAACTCTTGAACTCAATACATATATTTTCGTAATCATAGTGTCTGAGAAAAGAGAGAGATATGTGATAAACATTATCACAAATACAAGCATGTGCACACATGTAAGAATCGAGGTAAACATTAAGCCTCGATTGCAAAGAAAAAAAAAACACGAGTATAATCCTCGATTTATTTGCGTATTATTATGAAGTAAAGATGCTTTATACATCGCGTTGCGAACTTCTGTCAAGCGAACATTTTCTTCGAATACAGTTCCGTGTTATGGCCGAGTACTTGAAAGAGTACATCAAGGATCGCCCGCAGTGCGCGCGCTCAAAATCAATTTCGTCGCGCCGTCGTGCACGGACATCGGCTCGATAAGAGCCACAGGCCGACAGTCGCTGACTCTGGCGGAGTGCGTGACAGCTGCTCTTGTATACGTTCACGGCGAAAACGCCGAGGAATCAACAACAACATTTGTGAGGTACTCACCAGAAGCAGAAAATCGACCGTGTCTCGGGGAAGTTCGAAAGGGTTGACGAGGCACCTCTCCTCCGCTGTTCGATTCCTCCCTCGCGCGAGAAGAGACTCCGTTAAGTCCGGCGACACTTTATCTCAAGTGGTTGGTGAACACAATACACAGATCCGCAGGCACTTTATCACGAGCGACGGACGACGACACCTTCGATCTGCGACGAACCGCGGCGTGATGTGATGTGATGTGATGCGCGCGCGCGCGTTTGACGTTACCGAAACGAAAACGTGAGACGCCGGAACGACGCCGCGAACCGGCGGACGACGCGTCCTAACAGACTGAACTCGCACTCGCGACTGATCGCCCGCGCGCGCGAGTCTGGCGATCTCGACGACGGCGCCGCTCGCGGAAGCCGATCAAAGCGCGCGCGCCGCTACAAACGTCAAATTTCGATCGGCGCGTGCTCGCTACGCGCGACTGACAATGAGCGAGCGCGGCGTAATGCAACTGTGAGCGTCTCTTAAAATAAAAAAAGAAAAAACTACAGTGGAATCGCGCGCAGACTCTCTTTCTCTTTCTCTCTCACGATATACGTACAACCCTTTTATACGACGCTCCGCCGTATCGTTATCTCAATGAGAATTCCATTTTCCGACATGTACGCGAGAAGGGTCGCTGAAAAATACCGTAATATAGCTGTTTGCCGCGCGCCTACGAGCTTTGAAATTTGATACTTTCCGGGAATTGCAGAGAGCGATGCTGTGCACGTGTTGCGAGCGTGTCACGGGATAAAGGTAAACTTCTTCGAGAATGAGGAATGTTAAAGTGACAACAATTTTCATGAATGGCAGTACGAGTAGGGTTGCCATCCGTCCTCTTTTCCCCGGACACCGTCCTCTTTTTTAAGGCGTCCGGGGACGTCCGGGGGGATATTTCGAATGTGTCCGGGGTAATTATGAATGTCCGGGATTGGTCCGGGGTTTAAAGTTTTTCATTTTCCTTTAAGTATACTAATAAAAACGAGATGTAAAATAATTATTTATTTAATGCTATAATTAATTTGCTAACCAGTTTGCATTTTTGTATGTGTCCGGGGCTGCAAGCGAAATGTCCGGGGTTTTTAACCTATAAGTTCTAGTTTTGAAAATTTTATTATGGTAACCCTAAGTACGAGGAAATTTCATTAAAATTGCAATACAAATAATGTGCAATAAATGTCTAACTTGATCAGAATATATGTAAGGGGAAACATATTGACTTTACATTCTATATTTTGACAATCTATTTATGTTTATTGATCATCCAATATATGGGGTTATTATTTTTATTTTTTAATACATTTCAAAGAAAGTGCTTTAAAACGAAAAGGAAAATTAAAAACATTATGTGCTTTATATGTATATTCATAGGGATGTTCAAAGTTATAACAAAAGTTTAAATATGTTTCTGTTTTCATCCAACATTAAAATATTAATCTACACATAAATGATTCTATACATGATTAAAAGAGAGAGAAAGAGAGTACTTATAGAAAGATCATTAAGATTTTAAATAAAGCAAAAAGTATATAGGTATATAATAAAATTTGCTCCCCATTGTTAAATTCAGACAATAAAATAGTATATAACAAAGTAAACGTTCGTTCCTCGCTCTTGTAAAAAAGAACGCAAGGGCCATTGTATACTATTAAATAAAAAGATTCTGCGCGAAAGTTCCGCATAAGTTTCTCGTAACTGTTCTAATGAAGCAACAGCTTCGAATAGGCCTTTATTAACGCGCGTTAATAAAGAGACTTTTGTATCGATGTGTAAACGATGCGAGGTATCTTTCAATCGAGCATTGAATTTACATTCGGTTTAAATGCGTATTCATGTTTTAACATCGTATTCAACCCTTTCAATGTTTCTAATGCTGGATGTCATCGTAATACACTTTAATATATGTATATATTTACTTCTACACAGAAGAGTCATCAAATGCGTGATTTTAGTAATATAAATACATAAGAAAAAATCTATGTATTTTGATTTAAATGTCATTAAAAAATTTTGTTTAATGTAATAAAATTACAAGAATTATTTTTAAAATTTTCTCTTATTTTTTGTAATATTTAAAATTAATAATTAAAATTTAATATTCAAATTGCTTAATTCAATCTCCAAGCAACATAATAATTCTTAATTTTAATAAAGTTACATATATGTATACGCATATATACACACTGAAAGAGTTATGTTCGATGTTTAATTGATTGCATACAGAGACAAATATATATATTTTGTAAACAGTGGAAAAATACTGATATCATCGCTGATCGACTGCAAAATCGAACGTCAACTAATGAGAGTGACGACGGATCGTTCGATTTCGGATGTTAAATGTCAACGACCATAAGAGACAAAAGCCTGGCGCTTAATTTCATCCCGGCGTCGCGTCGCGTCGTATCCTTAACTGTAAACGAACGGAGAAGAACTCGGCGAAGACGACGTTGAAGAAAGTATCGGGCAAGAAACGAACGCTCGTATAATCCGCATTTCCGACGTTCTGCACCGGTACCATTACCATTCCAAAAGGTATGGCTGTTCTCCCTTTCCCCCTCACCCTCTCACTTCACCCACCGTCATTCTCGCCCATCTTTCTGTCCACGGCAGCTGGTGAACCGTATTTCCAAATCGACTAATAAGAGTAAATCAACAATTGATCATCTTCGAAAATCAGGAGAAAGAGTTGCCTTTTTCCTATATCTTTATTTATTTTCCTATTTCCTTTCCTATCTTATCTTTCTCTTCATTTTGAAATATCAGTTTTAAATCATAATGTCCAATAACATTATTTCGTAATATAAGCATTGGATAATATAAAAGAATAAGAAGAAAAATATATAAAAATGTTAATTTTTTATAAAATACATTTATAAAAAAATATTCTATAGTTATTGTATAATCTACAATATTGCAAATAAGATACTTTTCTAACGTCTATTAATATAAAAAAATATGAATTGTGTAAATTAAAAATATATTGTATCTTTTCTATAATTATTTGAAATGGTTTTTAATATGATTTATATATAAATATCTTTTTATTTTTTATTTTAATTTAATTATCCGACAAAAAGGTTAGCAAATTAAAACTATTTCTTGTTTAACTCCTAGGCAGATGTTAAAGTAAAACAGGAAAGAGATTTTGTTCAAGCAATATCTATATATATCTCTCGTAATTTAAATTTTTTAATTTAATTTAGAATAAAAATAAAAGATATATGTGTAACAGAATTGCAAAAATTATATAAGAAAATTACAGTGAATTGTAACATTCCGTTATTTATTATTACGGAAAAGACTTCTCGTGAAGCACGTCACGTTTAAAAGATCCTCGAATTTTATGATGCCCGGCGAAAGATGAGAATCGTTTGGTGAAACGCGCACCATAAAAGCGAGTCGTTAATTCCAATTGCTGTATAAGCAATTGTATCAATAATCACGGCTTTCTCGTCGCATCAACTTCGTACTCGAAACCGCTTTTTGACGATCCACTCGTTTGCAAAAACATTGAGCCATTAAATTTGTTAATAATAAGAGAGAGAGAGAGAGAGAGAGAGAGAGAGAGAGAGAGAGAGAGAGAGAGATTGTGTGTAAAAAATTACATTTATAATTTATATATACATTAAATTTATCGAATATCGTATTTTTATTACATATAATATTTTAGCTTCTCTAAAATGAATTTTTTCTAATTTACATCTCTCCACAGGAAAAATTTGGTTTTTTACATATACATTTATATAAATTTATATTTTGAGAGAATTTTTATAATTTTGTAATTTAAAGGTAATAAACTGCATATAAATATATGATTCGTGCAAAACTTTAAATTTTCTGTTATTAATGAAATAGAAGAAAGTAATTTTGCATTTTATTATTTATTCGCAGAAATGCACATAAATCGCAGACAAAAGTGTGATTGTCAAAGCGCAATTTTCAGCAATTATTATAGCATATATTTTTTTAGGAAATAAAATAACAGCAGATGATATCAGTATTGTGTAATATAGTGTATATGCAAAAATAGTAATAAAATTTATTCTCATCAGATGTACCCTAATTAAATACGTCTGCAGATACTTGACAAAATTATCATATTATCTTAATAATTAATTTATTGTACGTTTTTTTAAAAATTATTATGCATTTTTTATAATTATTTAATTATTCCTATTTTAATTAAAACATAACTATATGTAATAAATCATGTAAATAATTATTTAATTCTTTCGATAAATATTTAATAAATTATTTTGATAAATACTTGATATAAATATTTGATTATTTAAGCAAATCATAAAATGTTTTATATGTATTAAATATATTTTACATATATGTATATAAATATCTTAATTTCAATTTTGTCTCTGCATGCGTATTATGAGATTGAATACACATTTAAACCATAATAATAAATTTTTTACTCACAAATTAGAATATTGCAGTTTACCTGCTGCAAATCCTTCTCAAATAACTGCCTTGCATCAGCGATCGAAAATACGCACTTTATCGGACGAATTCTAATAGTTGACTTCGCACGCTTCACTATTAAAAAAAACACGAAGAAAATCGTGTATTATTCACGTCACGAATTCGCTGCGAGACGCGGAATAAAACACACTTTGCGCGCACATAATAAATAGTCGGATATCACTTTACACACTCGGCTACTTCACACCGTACACGAGTTCCGAGAACTTGCCGTTTCCGAGACGCGCAGCACGCCAAGTAGGAGAGGGGAGGGGGGAGATACGCAGCGAAAACGTACGTGAGCGCCGGCGCTTGGGTCCCCCCCTCCCCTCCTCACACCTCCCTCACCACTAGGCGGCGTTTGGAAACGTCACACGAGGCATTCTCTCTCTTTCTATATCACTGAGAGAGAAATGATATAGAAAGAGAGGGAATGCACTCGGGTGATGTTTCCGAACGCAGCCCTAGACGTGTTGCCCGTCTCGAACCTGGTTTCATCGGCGTAGCCTGCGTTAGTTTTTGTACCAGCGCAGTACTAAAAATCTGTAATATACGTAATGTAAACTACGGATTTCCAGTACTGATAGTAAGAAAACGAACGCAGGCCTAGACGAATGACGACTATTCGGGCTCGCCCGAAGGTCGTTATGAAATGTTAGAGATGTTACCTACGTAAACACAACCGTGTGCTTCACTCGATACTATTTGCGACGATTTCAATTTACGGCACGCTAATGAGACTGTACAATACGCCGCACTCTTTCTATCGGAGTCTCACGAACGAACATTGAGACAATCTTCGCGTCGAAATTTGTACGCCATTACGTGCCGATTGCAAGTCACCGTTGCAGCGCGGATCACGATCGACGAAACGCTATGGATAGCGAAGATCCGCGGCACTTGATACGTTCCGACGATTGTTCGTCACTTTAATCGACACTCCCGATCGAAATTCACGCACATTACGCACTTGGAACGGGTAAAATTCGCGATTGATTGCGGAGCAATCGCGCTCCGTGCACGAACCCGTTCATTGCCGCTAAAACTGTCATGGCGGCCAGGGACGCGCGCGGGGTTGAATTTCGTTGTACTAAAAAATTTCGGCAAATGACTGAAAAATTGCGATTGAGAATTAAGTCGCGGCTTTTAATCAATTGCGACGATCAACGGCACTTTATTTAACACCCTTAATAAAGGTTCAAACAGATACATTAAATATACACGCAAGAAATGTGAGAGAGATACGTTATATTCGCATATATGCAAACTTCAAATTGGCGCGTAAGTGTTAATACGATAAATAAGCACGAATCATTTATGTGGCGCCATCTGGTGAAAGCGCAAGGTACTCTCTAGTACATGAATAACGCAAATGTAAGTAAAAAAAAATTCGCAAAAATTAATAAGATATAATCACAGATTAATAGACAGATAGCCAAAGACCATATATCTTCTTATATATTTAAAATGTATAAAATAATCATAATATAAATAAAATATTTTTACAGAGAAATATTTTTAGAAATATTTTTACTTTTTAAAAATTTATACATTTTTTTAATTTTCTTAAATAATCTAATAATGTTAGAATACACACTTTTCATAACTTATACGGAAAACATTCGGATTAAAAATTTAAAAAGTGTATGAATTTTTAAAAAATTAAAATATTTCTCTGTAAAAATATTTTATTTATATTATGATTATTTTATACATTTTAAATATATAAGAAGATATATGCGAATCTAAAAAATAATAAATATATGCCGAATATTTATGTCTACGTAATAAATAATACATATAACATATACATAAAAAATAATAAAAAACAAAAAAAAGTTATGCCATCCCAAGTTTTGAACCTGAGATCCACAGTTACTACTCTTGTGCTCTCCCGCTGCGCCAGCGGAACTAACCAAAACCGTGTCTTTCTTTAGGCCTTATAACAAACGAAAATTTCTCTAAATATCCAGTCCCCTTTCTAAAAAAGGCATGTTATTGACATTGTTGTCGTTTTTCCGCGATGCTGATTGGCTCTCTGTCGATTCGCGTTGTGTGTTATATTCGTAGCATCGAAAGGCTGTCATCACGAGGGTTAGCAGTGAGCAGTTTGACAGTTAGTCCAAAATAAAATAAAATAAAATAAAATAATAATATGTTTTAAATAATATGTTATAATACTTTAAACTTGATTAATATTTTTGACATTCGCGTTGTGTGTTATATTTGAAGCATGAAGAGGCTGTTATCGTGAGGGTTAGCAGTTAGCAGTTTGACAGTTAGTCCAAAATAAAATTAAATAAAATAATGACATGTTTTAAATAATATGTTATAATACTTTAAATTTTGATTAATATTTTCGCGGACAAGAGGCAACAATACTTGCGAGAATCGACTTAATATGTCTTTTTTAGAAAAAGACTAGAATAACACAAGAGCGCGTTATGCCATTCCTCGATTTTATTAAAAAAAGTATGATGTATATATAAAGTTTGTTTAAACTTCATTAATATTTTTTTACAGAAATCAGATGATTAAAGCATTACATTGCCAATTAAATTTTAAATTAAAAATATGTTATAAAAATTAAAATAATATATAATTCCTTAAACTCGATTAATATTTTTTGACAGAAATCAGCTGATAGCTGTTATAAATATTAATCGAGTTTAAGGAATTATATATTACATTATTTAAAACATATTATTTTAAATGTTATAACATATTCTTATTTTAAAAATTAATTAGCAAATTAACGTTTTAATCAGCTGATTTCTGTAACAAAAATATTAATCGAGGATAAGATATTACAACATATTATTTACAATATATTGCTATTTTAATTTTTATAACATATTACTATTTTAAAATTTAATTACCTTACTATATTAATATTTTCTAATATATTTATTTAATTAAGAAGTAGTACATTTATTAAGTTAAGAATAGAAGTGAGACATGAATACAAATTTACAATTAAGGTTTCGTAGATATAATTTTTAAAACAAAAATTATTTTCTTAAATAGAGTCACAAATATATTTCGTCCGACACTTTTCGATAATCTTGATATAATTCGAATTCCGAATGCGCAGTAGAAATGAGTTTCGACATATATTACCGCGATATATGCATGCAGTCACGCATAATTCGTAATAATGTGCAGACAATGTACTGTTAAAATGTATATAATTTTTTGCACGTTTTGAAATATCGAAAATTAAAATTTTTAAGCCGCAAATCCTATACAGCGCAGATTTATATAACGTATATTAGACCAAAAAGGTAGTACGCTGGTATGCTTATGGTACAAAGATAATCTGCAAACAATACACTATTGAAATATATATACGATGAATTTTTGGCTCGTCTTAAAATATTGGAAATCGATACTTTTTACCGCTGACCCTATGCGACGCAACCATATTTTATGTATATCAAGTTAAAAAATTTGTACGCTGGTGTCTGTTTGGTACCAAATGATTCTGTAATAAATGTACTATCAAAATGTATAATCGATGAATTTTTGGCTCGTCTTAAAATATTAGAAATCGATACTTTTTTACCGCTGACCCTATGCGACGCAACATTATTTTATGTATATCAAGTTAAAAAATTTGTACGCTGGTGTCTGTTTGGTACCAAATGATTCTGTAATCAATGTACTATTAAAATGTATAATCGATGAATTTTTGGCTCGTCTTTAAATATTAGAAATCGATACTTTTTTACCGCTGACCCCATGCGACGCAATCTTATTTTATGTATATGAAGTTAAAAAATTTGTACGCTGGTGTCTGTTGGGTACCAAATGATTCTGTAATCAATGTGCTATTAAAATGTATAATCGATGAATTTTTGGCTCGTCTTAAAATATTAGAAATCGATACATTTATGCCGCTGACCCTATGCGACGCATCCTTAATTTATGTATAGCAAATGAAAAAGTTTGTACGCTGTTGTCTGCTTGGTACCAAAAGATTCTGTAATCAATGTACTATTAAAATGTATAATCGATGAATTTTTGGCTCGTCTTAAAATATTAGAAATCGATACTTTTTTACCGCTGACCCTATGCGACGAAACCTTATTTTATGTATATCAAGTTAAAAAATTTGTACGCTGGTCTCTGTTTGGTACCAAATGATTCTGTAATCAATGTGCTATTAAAATGTATAATCGATGAATTTTTGGCTCGTCTTAAAACATTAGAAATTGATACATTTATGCCGCTGACCCTATGCGACGCATCCTTAATTTATGTATAGCAAATGAAAAAGTTTGTACGCTGTTGTCTGCTTGGTACCAAAAGATTCTGTAATCAATGTACTATTAAAATGTATAATCGATGAATTTTTGGCTCGTCTTAAAATATTAGAAATCGATACTTTTTTACCGCTGACCTTATGCGACGCATCCTTAATTTATGTATATCAAGTTAAAAAGTTTGTACGCTGGTGTCTGTTTGGTACCAAATGATTCTGTATTCAATGTACTATTAAAATGTATAATCGATGAATTTTTGGCTCGTCTTAAAATATTAGAAATCGATACTTTTTTACCGCTGACCCTATGCGACGCAACATTATTTTATGTATATCAAGTTAAAAAATTTGTACGCTGGTGTCTGTTTGGTACCAAATGATTCTGCAATCAATGTCCTATTAAAATGTATAATCGATGAATTTTTGGCTCGCCTTAAAATATTAGAAATCGATACTTTTTTACCGCTGACCCTATGCGACGCAACATTATTTTATGTATATCGTATTAAAAAATTTGTACGCTGGTGTCTGTTTGGTACCAAATGATTCTGTAATCAATGTAATATTAAAATGTACAATCGATGAATTTTTGGCTCGCCTTAAAATATTAGAAATCGATACTTTTTTACCGCTGACCCTATGCGACGCAACATTATTTTATGTATATCGTATTAAAAAATTTGTACGCTGGTGTCTGTTTGGTACCAAATGATTCTGTAATCAATGTAATATTAAAATGTACAATCGATGAATTTTTGGCTCGCCTTAAAATATTAGAAATCGATACTTTTTTACCGCTGACCCTATGCGACGCAATATTATTTTATGTATATCGTATTAAAAAATTTGTACGCTGGTGTCTGTTTGGTACCAAATGATTCTGTAATCAATGTAATATTAAAATGTACAATCGATGAATTTTTTTCTCGTCTTAAAATATTAGAAATCGTTACTTTTTTACCGCTGACCCTATGCGACGCAACATTACTTTATGTATATCAAGTTAAAAAATTTGTACGCTGGCGTCTGTTTGATACCAAATGATTCTGTAATCAATGTACAATTAAAATGTATAATCGATGAATTTTTGGCTCGTCTTAAAATATTAGAAATCGATACTTTTTTACCGCTGACCCTATGCGACGCATCCTTAATTTATGTATAGCAAATGAAAAAGTTTGTACGCTGTTGTCTGCTTGGTACCAAAAGATTCTGTAATCAATGTACTATTAAAATGTATAATCGATGAATTTTTGGCTCGTCTTAAAATATTAGAAATCGATACTTTTTTACCGCTGACCCTATGCGCCGCAACATTATTTTATGTATATCAAGTTAAAAAATTTGTACGCTGGTGTCTGTTTGGTACCAAATGATTCTGCAATCAATGTCCTATTAAAATGTATAATCGATGAATTTTTGGCTCGCCTTAAAATATTAGAAATCGATACTTTTTTACCGCTGACCCTATGCGACGCAACATTATTTTATGTATATCGTATTAAAAAATTTGTACGCTGGTGTCTGTTTGGTACCAAATGATTCTGTAATCAATGTAATATTAAAATGTACAATCGATGAATTTTTGGCTCGCCTTAAAATATTAGAAATCGATACTTTTTTACCGCTGACCCTATGCGACGCAACATTATTTTATGTATATCAAGTTAAAAAATTTGTACGCTGGTGTCTGTTTGGTACCAAATGATTCTGCAATCAATGTCCTATTAAAATGTATAATCGATGAATTTTTGGCTCGCCTTAAAATATTAGAAATCGATACTTTTTTACCGCTGACCCTATGCGACGCAACATTATTTTATGTATATCGTATTAAAAAATTTGTACGCTGGTGTCTGTTTGGTACCAAATGATTCTGTAATCAATGTAATATTAAAATGTACAATCGATGAATTTTTGGCTCGCCTTAAAATATTAGAAATCGATACTTTTTTACCGCTGACCCTATGCGACGCATACTTATTTTTGTTTATCGTATTAAAAAATTTGTACGCTGGTGTCTGTTTGGTACCAAATGATTCTGTAATCAATGTACTATTAAAATGTATAATCGATGAATTTTTGGCTCGTCTCAAAATATTAGAAATCGATACTTTTTTACCGCTGACCCTATGCGACGCATCCTTAATTTATGTATAGCAAATGAAAAAGTTTGTACGCTGTTGTCTGCTTGGTACCAAAAGATTCTGGAATCAATGTACTATTAAAATGTATAATCGATGAATTTTTGGCTCGTCTTAAAATATTAGAAATCGATACTTTTTTACCGCAGACCCTATGCGACGCAACCTTATTTTATGTATATCAAGTTAAAAAATTTGTACGCTGGTCTCTGTTTGATACCAAATGATTCTGTAATCAATGTATTATTAAAATGTAAAATCGATGAATTTTTGGCTCGTCTTAAAATATTAGAAATCGATACTTTTTTACCGCTGACCCTATGCGACGCAACATTATTTTATGTATATCAAGTTAAAAAATTTGTACGCTGGTGTCTGTTTGGTACCAAATGATTCTGTAATCAATGTACTATTAAAATGTATAATCGATGAATTTTTGGCTCGTCTTTAAATATTAGAAATCGATACTTTTTTACCGCTGACCCCATGCGACGCAATCTTATTTTATGTATATTAAGTTAAAAAATTTGTACGCTGGTGTCTGTTGGGTACCAAATGATTCTGTAATCAATGTGCTATTAAAATGTATAATCGATGAATTTTTGGCTCGTCTTAAAATATTAGAAATCGATACATTTATGCCGCTGACCCTATGCGACGCATCCTTAATTTATGTATAGCAAATGAAAAAGTTTGTACGCTGTTGTCTGCTTGGTACCAAAAGATTCTGTAATCAATGTACTATTAAAATGTATAATCGATGAATTTTTGGCTCGTCTTAAAATATTAGAAATCGATACTTTTTTACCGCTGACCCTATGCGACGCATCCTTAATTTATGTATAGCAAATGAAAAAGTTTGTACGCTGTTGTCTGCTTGGTACCAAAAGATTCTGTAATCAATGTACTATTAAAATGTATAATCGATGAATTTTTGGCTCGTCTTAAAATATTAGAAATCGATACTTTTTTACCGCTGACCCTATGCGCCGCAACATTATTTTATGTATATCAAGTTAAAAAATTTGTACGCTGGTGTCTGTTTGGTACCAAATGATTCTGCAATCAATGTCCTATTAAAATGTATAATCGATGAATTTTTGGCTCGCCTTAAAATATTAGAAATCGATACTTTTTTACCGCTGACCCTATGCGACGCAACATTATTTTATGTATATCGTATTAAAAAATTTGTACGCTGGTGTCTGTTTGGTACCAAAT
This sequence comes from Prenolepis imparis, assembly GCF_030444845.1. NCBI lineage: Eukaryota > Metazoa > Arthropoda > Insecta > Hymenoptera > Formicidae > Prenolepis > Prenolepis imparis. Next base: position 1,362,782 of record NW_028141167.1, on the reverse strand, counting down.
GATTCTGTAATCAATGTAATATTAAAATGTACAATCGATGAATTTTTGGCTCGCCTTAAAATATTAGAAATCGATACTTTTTTACCGCTGACCCTATGCGACGCAACATTATTTTATGTATATCAAGTTAAAAAATTTGTACGCTGGTGTCTGTTTGGTACCAAATGATTCTGCAATCAATGTCCTATTAAAATGTATAATCGATGAATTTTTGGCTCGCCTTAAAATATTAGAAATCGATACTTTTTTACCGCTGACCCTATGCGACGCAACATTATTTTATGTATATCGTATTAAAAAATTTGTACGCTGGTGTCTGTTTGGTACCAAATGATTCTGTAATCAATGTAATATTAAAATGTACAATCGATGAATTTTTGGCTCGCCTTAAAATATTAGAAATCGATACTTTTTTACCGCTGACCCTATGCGACGCATACTTATTTTTGTTTAACGTATTAAAAAATTTGTACGCTGGTGTCTGTTTGGTACCAAATGATTCTGTAATCAATGTACTATTAAAATGTATAATCGATGAATTTTTGGCTCGTCTCAAAATATTAGAAATCGATACTTTTTTACCGCTGACCCTATGCGACGCATCCTTAATTTATGTATAGCAAATGAAAAAGTTTGTACGCTGTTGTCTGCTTGGTACCAAAAGATTCTGTAATCAATGTACTATTAAAATGTATAATCGATGAATTTTTGGCTCGTCTTAAAATATTAGAAATCGATACTTTTTTACCGCAGACCCTATGCGACGCAACCTTATTTTATGTATATCAAGTTAAAAAATTTGTACGCTGGTCTCTGTTTGATACCAAATGATTCTGTAATCAATGTATTATTAAAATGTAAAATCGATGAATTTTTGGCTCGTCTTAAAATATTAGAAATCGATACTTTTTTACCGCTGACCCTATGCGACGCAACATTATTTTATGTATATCAAGTTAAAAAATTTGTACGCTGGTGTCTGTTTGGTACCAAATGATTCTGTAATCAATGTACTATTAAAATGTATAATCGATGAATTTTTGGCTCGTCTTTAAATATTAGAAATCGATACTTTTTTACCGCTGACCCCATGCGACGCAATCTTATTTTATGTATATTAAGTTAAAAAATTTGTACGCTGGTGTCTGTTGGGTACCAAATGATTCTGTAATCAATGTGCTATTAAAATGTATAATCGATGAATTTTTGGCTCGTCTTAAAATATTAGAAATCGATACATTTATGCCGCTGACCCTATGCGACGCATCCTTAATTTATGTATAGCAAATGAAAAAGTTTGTACGCTGTTGTCTGCTTGGTACCAAAAGATTCTGTAATCAATGTACTATTAAAATGTATAATCGATGAATTTTTGGCTCGTCTTAAAATATTAGAAATCGATACTTTTTTACCGCTGACCCTATGCGACGCAACATTATTTTATGTATATCAAGTTAAAAAATTTGTACGCTGGTGTCTGTTTGGTACCAAATGATTCTGTAATCAATGTCCTATTAAAATGTATAATCGATGAATTTTTGGCTCGCCTTAAAATATTAGAAATCGATACTTTTTTACCGCTGACCCAATGCGACGCATCCTTAATTTATGTATAGCAAATGAAAAAGTCTGTACGCTGTTGTCTGCTTGGTACCAAAAGATTCTGTAATCAATGTACTATTAAAATGTATAATCGTTGAATTTTTGGCTCGTCTTAAAATATTAGAAATCGATACTTTTTTGACGCGGACCCTGTGCGACGCATCCTTATTTTATGTATATCGTATTAAAAAATTTGTACGCTGGTGTCTGCATGGTACCAAAAGATTCTGTAATCAATGTACTATTAAAATGTATAATCGATGAATTTTTGGCTCGTCTTAAAATATTAGAAATCGATACTTTTTTACCGCTGACCTTATGCGACGCATCCTTAATTAATGTATATCAAGTTAAAAAGTTTGTACGCTGGTGTCTGTTTGGTACCAAATGATTCTGTATTCAATGTACTATTAAAATGTATAATCGATGAATTTTTGGCTCGTCTTAAAATATTAGAAATCGATACTTTTTTACCGCTGACCCTATGCGACGCAACATTATTTTATGTATATCAAGTTAAAAAATTTGTACGCTGGTGTCTGTTTGGTACCAAATGATTCTGTAATCAATGTACTATTAAAATGTATAATCGATGAATTTTTGGCTCGTCTTTAAATATTAGAAATCGATACTTTTTTACCGCTGACCCCATGCGACGGAATCTTATTATATGTATATCAAGTTAAATAATTTGTACGCTGGTGTCTGTTGGGTACCAAATGATTCTGTAATAAATGTGCTATTAAAATGTATAATGGATGAATTTTTGGCTCGTCTTAAAACATTAGAAATTGATACATTTATGCCGCTGACCCTATGCGACGCATCCTTAATTTATGTATAGCAAATGAAAAAGTTTGTACGCTGTTGTCTGCTTGGTACCAAAAGATTCTGTAATCAATGTACTATTAAAATGTATAATCGATGAATTTTTGGCTCGTCTTAAAATATTAGAAATCGATACTTTTTTACCGCTGACCTTATGCGACGCATCCTTAATTTATGTATATCAAGTTAAAAAGTTTGTACGCTGGTGTCTGTTTGGTACCAAATGATTCTGTATTCAATGTACTATTAAAATGTATAATCGATGAATTTTTGGCTCGTCTTAAAATATTAGAAATCGATACTTTTTTACCGCTGACCCTATGCGACGCAACATTATTTTATGTATATCAAGTTAAAAAATTTGTACGCTGGTGTCTGTTTGGTACCAAATGATTCTGTAATCAATGTCCTATTAAAATGTATAATCGATGAATTTTTGGCTCGCCTTAAAATATTAGAAATCGATACTTTTTTACCGTTGACCCTATGCGACGCAACATTATTTTATGTATATCGTATTAAAAAATTTGTACGCTGGTGTCTGTTTGGTACCAAATGATTCTGTAATCAATGTAATATTAAAATGTACAATCGATGAATTTTTGGCTCGCCTTAAAATATTAGAAATCGATACTTTTTTACCGCTGACCCTATGCGACGCAACATTATTTTATGTATATCGTATTAAAAAATTTGTACGCTGGTGTCTGTTTGGTACCAAATGATTCTGTAATCAATGTAATATTAAAATGTACAATCGATGAATTTTTGGCTCGTCTTAAAATATTAGAAATCGATACTTTTTTACCGCTGACCCTATGCGACGCAACTTTATTTTATGTATATCGTATTAAAAAATTTGTACGCTGGTGTCTGTTTGGTACCAAATGATTCTGTAATCAATGTAATATTAAAATGTACAATCGATGAATTTTTGGCTCGTCTTAAAATATTAGAAATTGATACATTTATGCCGCTGACCCTATGCGACGCATCCTTAATTTATGTATAGCAAATGAAAAAGTTTGTACGCTGTTGTCTGCTTGGTACCAAAAGATTCTGTAATCAATGTACTATTAAAATGTATAATCGATGAATTTTTGGCTCGTCTTAAAATATTAGAAATCGATACTTTTTTACCGCTGACCTTATGCGACGCATCCTTAATTTATGTATATCAAGTTAAAAAATTTGTACGCTGGTGTCTGTTTGGTACCAAATGATTCTGTAATCAATGTAATATTAAAATGTACAATCGATGAATTTTTGGCTCGCCTTAAAATATTAGAAATCGATACTTTTTTACCGCTGACCCTATGCGACGCAACATTATTTTATGTATATCGTATTAAAAAATTTGTACGCTGGTGTCTGTTTGGTACCAAATGATTCTGTAATCAATGTAATATTAAAATGTACAATCGATGAATTTTTGGCTCGCCTTAAAATATTAGAAATCGATACTTTTTTACCGTTGACCCTATGCGACGCAACATTATTTTATGTATATCGTATTAAAAAATTTGTACGCTGGTGTCTGTTTGGTACCAAATGATTCTGTAATCAATGTAATATTAAAATGTACAATCGATGAATTTTTGGCTCGCCTTAAAATATTAGAAATCGATACTTTTTTACCGCTGACCCTATGCGACGCAACATTATTTTATGTATATCGTATTAAAAAATTTGTACGCTGGTGTCTGTTTGGTACCAAATGATTCTGTAATCAATGTAATATTAAAATGTACAATCGATGAATTTTTGGCTCGTCTTAAAATATTAGAAATCGATACTTTTTTAACGCTGACCCTATGCGACGCAACATTATTTTATGTATATCGTATTAAAAAATTTGTACGCTGGTGTCTGTTTGGTACCAAATGATTCTGTAATCAATGTAATATTAAAATGTACAATCGATGAATTTTTGGCTCGTCTTAAAATATTAGAAATTGATACATTTATGCCGCTGACCCTATGCGACGCATCCTTAATTTATGTATAGCAAATGAAAAAGTTTGTACGCTGTTGTCTGCTTGGTACCAAAAGATTCTGTAATCAATGTACTATTAAAATGTATAATCGATGAATTTTTGGCTCGTCTTAAAATATTAGAAATCGATACTTTTTTACCGCTGACCCTATGCGACGCAATATTATTTTATGTATATCGTATTAAAAAATTTGTACGCTGGTGTCTGTTTGGTACCAAATGATTCTGTAATCAATGTAATATTAAAATGTACAATCGATGAATTTTTTTCTCGTCTTAAAATATTAGAAATCGTTACTTTTTTACCGCTGACCCTATGCGACGCAACATTACTTTATGTATATCAAGTTAAAAAATTTGTACGCTGGCGTCTGTTTGATACCAAATGATTCTGTAATCAATGTACAATTAAAATGTATAATCGATGAATTTTTGGCTCGTCTTAAAATATTAGAAATCGATACTTTTTTACCGCTGACCCTATGCGACGCATCCTTAATTTATGTATAGCAAATGAAAAAGTTTGTACGCTGTTGTCTGCTTGGTACCAAAAGATTCTGTAATCAATGTACTATTAAAATGTATAATCGATGAATTTTTGGCTCGTCTTAAAATATTAGAAATCGATACTTTTTTACCGCTGACCTTATGCGACGCATCCTTAATTTATGTATATCAAGTTAAAAAGTTTGTACGCTGGTGTCTGTTTGGTACCAAATGATTCTGTAATCAATGTACTATTAAAATGTATAATCGATGAATTTTTGGCTCGTCTTTAAAAATTAGAAATCGATACTTTTTTACCGCTGACCCCATGCGACGCAATCTTATTATATGTATATCAAGTTAAATAATTTGTACGCTGGTGTCTGTTGGGTACCAAATGATTCTGTAATCAATGTGCTATTAAAATGTATAATCGATGAATTTTTGGCTCGTCTTAAAACATTAGAAATTGATACATTTATGCCGCTGACCCTATGCGACGCATCCTTAATTTATGTATAGCAAATGAAAAAGTTTGTACGCTGTTGTCTGCTTGGTACCAAAAGATTCTGTAATCAATGTACTATTAAAATGTATAATCGATGAATTTTTGGCTCGTCTTAAAATATTAGAAATCGATACTTTTTTACCGCAGACCCTATGCGACGCAACCTTATTTTATGTATATCAAGTTAAAAAATTTGTACGCTGGTCTCTGTTTGGTACCAAATGATTCTGTAATCAATGTATTATTAAAATGTAAAATCGATGAATTTTTGGCTCGTCTTAAAATATTAGAAATCGATACTTTTTTACCGCTGACCCTATGCGACGCAACATTATTTTATGTATATCAAGTTAAAAAATTTGTACGCTGGTGTCTGTTTGGTACCAAATGATTCTGTAATCAATGTACTATTAAAATGTATAATCGATGAATTTTTGGCTCGTCTTTAAATATTAGAAATCGATACTTTTTTACCGCTGACCCCATTCGACGCAATCTTATTTTATGTATATTAAGTTAAAAAATTTGTACGCTGGTGTCTGTTGGGTACCAAATGATTCTGTAATCAATGTGCTATAAAAATGTATAATCGATGAATTTTTGGCTCGTCTTAAAATATTAGAAATTGATACATTTATGCCGCTGACCCTATGCGACGCATCCTTAATTTATGTATAGCAAATGAAAAAGTTTGTACGCTGTTGTCTGCTTGGTACCAAAAGATTCTGTAATCAATGTACTATTAAAATGTATAATCGATGAATTTTTGGCTCGTCTTAAAATATTAGAAATCGATACTTTTTTACCGCTGACCCAATGCGACGCATCCTTAATTTATGTATAGCAAATGAAAAAGTCTGTACGCTGTTGTCTGCTTGGTACCAAAAGATTCTGTAATCAATGTACTATTAAAATGTATAATCGTTGAATTTTTGGCTCGTCTTAAAATATTAGAAATCGATACTTTTTTGACGCGGACCCTGTGCGACGCATCCTTATTTTATGTATATCGTATTAAAAAATTTGTACGCTGGTGTCTGCATGGTACCAAAAGATTCTGTAATCAATGTACTATTAAAATGTATAATCGATGAATTTTTGGCTCGTCTTAAAATATTAGAAATCGATACTTTTTTACCGCTGACCTTATGCGACGCATCCTTAATTAATGTATATCAAGTTAAAAAGTTTGTACGCTGGTGTCTGTTTGGTACCAAATGATTCTGTATTCAATGTACTATTAAAATGTATAATCGATGAATTTTTGGCTCGTCTTAAAATATTAGAAATCGATACTTTTTTACCGCTGACCCTATGCGACGCAACATTATTTTATGTATATCAAGTTAAAAAATTTGTACGCTGGTGTCTGTTTGGTACCAAATGATTCTGTAATCAATGTACTATTAAAATGTATAATCGATGAATTTTTGGCTCGTCTTTAAATATTAGAAATCGATACTTTTTTACCGCTGACCCCATGCGACGCAATCTTATTATATGTATATCAAGTTAAATAATTTGTACGCTGGTGTCTGTTGGGTACCAAATGATTCTGTAATCAATGTGCTATTAAAATGTATAATCGATGAATTTTTGGCTCGTCTTAAAACATTAGAAATTGATACATTTATGCCGCTGACCCTATGCGACGCATCCTTAATTTATGTATAGCAAATGAAAAAGTTTGTACGCTGTTGTCTGCTTGGTACCAAAAGATTCTGTAATCAATGTACTATTAAAATGTATAATCGATGAATTTTTGGCTCGTCTTAAAATATTAGAAATCGATACTTTTTTACCGCTGACCTTATGCGACGCATCCTTAATTTATGTATATCAAGTTAAAAAGTTTGTACGCTGGTGTCTGTTTGGTACCAAATGATTCTGTATTCAATGTACTATTAAAATGTATAATCGATGAATTTTTGGCTCGTCTTAAAATATTAGAAATCGATACTTTTTTACCGCTGACCCTATGCGACGCAACATTATTTTATGTATATCAAGTTAAAAAATTTGTACGCTGGTGTCTGTTTGGTACCAAATGATTCTGTAATCAATGTCCTATTAAAATGTATAATCGATGAATTTTTGGCTCGCCTTAAAATATTAGAAATCGATACTTTTTTACCGCTGACCCTATGCGACGCAACATTATTTTATGTATATCGTATTAAAAAATTTGTACGCTGGTGTCTATTTGGTACCAAATGATTCTGTAATCAATGTAATATTAAAATGTACAATCGATGAATTTTTGGCTCGCCTTAAAATATTAGAAATCGATACTTTTTTACCGCTGACCCTATGCGACGCAACATTATTTTATGTATATCGTATTAAAAAATTTGTACGCTGGTGTCTGTTTGGTACCAAATGATTCTGTAATCAATGTAATATTAAAATGTACAATCGATGAATTTTTGGCTCGCCTTAAAATATTAGAAATCGATACTTTTTTACCGCTGACCCTATGCGACGCAACATTATTTTATGTATATCGTATTAAAAAATTTGTACGCTGGTGTCTGTTTGGTACCAAATGATTCTGTAATCAATGTAATATTAAAATGTACAATCGATGAATTTTTGGCTCGTCTTAAAATATTAGAAATTGATACATTTATGCCGCTGACCCTATGCGACGCATCCTTAATTTATGTATAGCAAATGAAAAAGTTTGTACGCTGTTGTCTGCTTGGTACCAAAAGATTCTGTAATCAATGTACTATTAAAATGTATAATCGATGAATTTTTGGCTCGTCTTAAAATATTAGAAATCGATACTTTTTTACCGCTGACCTTATGCGACGCATCCTTAATTTATGTATAGCAAATGAAAAAGTTTGTACGCTGTTGTCTGCTTGGTACGAAAAGATTCTGTAATCAGTGTACTATTAAAATGTATAATCGATGAATTTTTGGCTCGTCTTAAAATATTAGAAATTGATACTTTTTTGACGCGGACCCTGTGCGACGCATCCTTATTTTATGTTTATCGTATTAAAGAATTTGTACGCTGGTGTCTTTTTTAGAAAAAGACTAGAATAACACAAGCGCGCGCGTTATGCCATTCCTCGATTTATTAAAAAAAGTATGATGTATTTAATTAGAATCACAAATATATTTCGTCCGACACTTTTCGATAATCTTGATATAATTCGAATTCCGAATGCGCAGTAGAAATGAGTTTCGACATATATTACCGCGATATATGCATATAGTCACGCATAATTCGTAATAATGTGCAGACAATGTAGTGTTAAAATATATAATAGATTAATTTTTTGCACGTTTTAATATATTCAAATTTAAAATTTTTAAGCCGCAAATCCCATACTGCGCGGATTCATTTTACGTATATTAGATCAAAAAGTTTTTAGGCTGGTATGCTTATGGTACCATCATATTGTGCAGATAATATACTATTGAATTATATAATAGAATAATTTTTGGCTCGTTTTAAAATATTGAGAATTAAAATTTTTAAACCGCAAACCCTTTACGGCGCGGATTCATTTTACGTATATTAGATCAAAAAGTTTGTAGGCTGGTATGCTGATGGTATCATCATATTGTGCAGATAATGTACTGTTGAAATATATAAAAGAATAATTTTTGGCTCGTTTTAAAATATTGAAAATTAAAATATTTAAACCGCGGACCACATACGGCGCGGATTCATTTTACGTATATTAGATCAAAAAGTTTGTACGCTGGTATGCTGATGGTACCATCATATTGTGCAGATAATGTACTGTTGAAATATATAAAATACGGCGCAAATTCTATAACGAAGAATTATACTATGTGTATTAAACGAAAAAATTTGTACGCTCGAATCTGTTTGATATAAAAGTAATCTGCATAAAATGTACTATTAAAAAAACAAGCGATGAATTCTATGCTTTTTTTGAATAGTTAAAGATGAAACTTTATAGCCGCTAACCCTACACTGTGCGGACTTATATTATGTATATTATATAAAATAATTTGCATGCTCGTATTTATTTAATATAAAGAGCCAATAATTTATTGCTTGTTTTTTTCAATAGTACGTTGTTTGCAGATTATTTTTATACCAAATAGATACGAGCGTGCAAATTCTTTTATTTGATATACATAATAAAAGTTTGCGCCATATAGGATCCGCTGCTACAAAGTATCGATTTTTAATATTCAAAATTTATTGCTTGTATATTTTGATAGTACATTGTATTATATATATAAAAGTTATATGCAAATAATGAAATATATTATTCGAGTTTTAAGTAGTAAATATATTATTTGTAATATTATTTATAACATTTTTAATTTTTATAACATATTTTTATTTTAAAATTTAATTAGCAAATTAACGCTTTAATTATCTGATTTCTGTCAAAAAATGTTAATCAAATTTAAACAAATTTTATATAAAAATATCATTTTTTTTTTATATAAAATCTAGAAATGGCGCTCGCGTAGCGCGCGCTTGTGTTGTTCTAGTATAGAAAAAAAAAATATTACTTACAAGGCGCATTGGACGAAAAGCTCGAACACGGATCAACTTAAATTCAATACAGATTCACCATAAAAAAGGAGATCAAAATCAGTAAAGAGTCAACCGCGATCTCTCCTTGAAAGTATTGTTAAAAAGTTACTGAATAGGGGTGCAGGGGCAAAGTCTTTTGGTAAAGTTAACGGAGTTTAGCACGGACTCGAACCAGGGGCAAAGTGTGTCGCACGGAAATGCCGGTCTCGCCTTTTTCAGACCTTTGGCTATCTGTCTATTAATCTGTGATATAATATATTAAATATCCGCAGCTAATTTTTAATTTTCTTTAACAGTTAGATTAATTCTATAATTATCCCATTGTTTCATAAGCAAAGGTTTATATTGTATATATAAATATGATATTATTTTTCATCTACGCTAAAATTGACTTATTACTTCTTATTTCGACCGCCGAGAGGACGTTAGTGCACGGTGAACATTTTTTTAATTAAATGCCATATAAAAGATCTCAGCGATATCTTCAATATTATCTCGTTGGAATGCTGACAGTTGCACAAGATTGTTCCAAATATAGCATGTAAATACGACGGACAACGCGTATGAGTCATCCAGCCGCTTATCATTTTCCCGAAAACTCGATAACGTGTCCTAAACGCACAAGCACGATGTTTTTATCGCATAGTGCCTTAGGGTGCCGTCACATGGGGCGTAACTTGCGTAAGCGTAACCAGCGGATCGCCAATCACCGAGTTATTCCGATAGAACTCGACGAAGGGCTCTATCGGAATAACTCGGTGATTGGCGATCCGCTGATTACGCTTACGCAAGTTACGCCCCATGTGACGGCACCCTTAATTGTGCCTTTCGACGCGTAATTCTTTTTCTTCCTCCAACCCCGCGTTTCATCTCGCCGACGTCGCACCATTTGACATTTGCGTGCAAAGCGGGGGCGTCTGCTCGTCACGCGGCGTCGCCGCGGCATGTGACCCGTTTAGTTTAAAGTTTCATCCGTGCGTGCAATTATTACCGTGCGAGCGGCCCCACGCGCCGCTCATTCTTATTACGCCCGTAGTCGGTTCCGGACCTCCCGTTCATTACCTGCGAGATACCAAGCGCGGCAGGTTATGTCGCCGTGTTTATAATCGCCGTGATCGAATTGATCCGCGCTCTCTCCGCCTCCCCTTCGCGCGACTCATTCTCGGCGGGCTTCAGGCAGCGAAATATGAGAAGGATACACGTCGTGACATCGAGTGGGATAACGGCCGAAAAATCCGCTGCTGAGCTATTGCGTCGCGTCCACGAGCTAATTAAATAACGGCCCAAGGTTCGCATCTCTCGTATTCGTTCTATTTTTTTCCGTCTGTCTCTCTCTCTCTCTCTCTCTCTTTCGTCTCGTCTCATGCGGATATATCCATGTAGACGACGATCGAAGAAGAGCGAAAGTGCCCTCGAGAAGGTGGTATCCCGAGTATGCGTCGGGATCGATTTCATGCGTAACGCTTTTTCATCAAAAGTGGTACGGCGGCGAAACCTTGTCCTATTTCTGTAAATTGCGCGTGTGTATGTGTGTACGTGCATATATATATATATATATATATATATATATATATATAAATATGTATATAATATGTATAGTGGCGCGCGAGATTACTCAGCTGACATTCGCGCGTAATCGCGGCCGATTACGAATCTCTCTTGTGACCTTGTTGAATGTGCGTTTTGTCGTTGCATCGTCACGGCTGCATCGTTTTTGTTTATACAGCTTTTAATTGCATGGGATGCGTATATGAGAAGCTTTCACTTTATCATCGATTTTGAGAATAGATGCTGAGATACGATTTGATTTATCTGACTTACAATTAATTTAATCGGCTGTTATGCAAATGTCAAAATTTAATAGACTAGTTCAAATATATTAATTTTTTTTCTAAAAAAAATTATAATTTATGGAAATTTAATGTGTCATCGAGATTAGTGCATTAAAAATTTTAATATATATATATATATATTTAATATATAAAATTAAATATATATTAATTTATTCTCAATAAAATGTTCAAAGAACAATTTAAAAAACTATTACAGATTATCTGATTGTCTAAATAGCTTTAATCAATCCAATGACTCATTAAACTAATATTGCAATAATAATTTGCAGTATTATTAACACTAATATTAACAGTAACTCTTGAATTAATCATCTACTTATCTGTGCAATAGATATAGATTAAACTTTTGATATCTTGAAACTTACAAATATTAACTGATGATTCATTTTCATAATATAGAATATTTTTATCATTCATTCACAGAATACACCTGTTATGAGTGTTGGTTTATCCATGTACGATGGCTTGGAGAGCGAGAGTACTCCTGATAATGGCCTCGATAGCACCGGGAGTACGGCAAAAAAACTGGCTAGGGGTATCTCCCGTGCAACTGAAAATGCCTCAATTGTTTCTTATGCTCGTTCTCAGTTGGCAGCCTTAGGAGCTCTTGATACACCAGAATTTACATTTTCATTGCCAGACTTATCTGTGTATCCAGGTATTTTTCTATGCTTCTATGAATATCGTGCAAATCTTGATTATCTTGATTAACATGTGATTTACATTTCATATTTATTTAGATCCATTTCGCAAATTCTTGGAGAAAGATCTCATAGAGAATGGATGTTTGAATTCCCTGGAAGCTGCGGGTCGTTTAAATTGGTGGTACAAAAGTGGAAGTACCAGAATTCTGTGGCCACTAGCAACATCTGGAGATGGCAACTGTCTGCTTCATGCTGCATCATTGGGAATGTGGGGTTTTCACGATAGATTACTTACCTTAAGAGAAGCATTGCATAATACTTTGACCAAAGGAGAATATAGACATGCTCTTTTTAGGTATAAAATGAAAGATGTTAATCTTATCTTAAATAATTATATAAATAATGTATATGAATATATATATGTATACATACATATCTTTTAGACGATGGAAATGGTGGCAAACAGGCGTAAATGCAGCTGCTGGATTATCATATACAGAAGCGGAATGGTTATCAGAATGGAAGAGTATAGTAGATATGGCTTCTCCTACAGTTAGAAATCAGACTGCTGCCTCTTATCAGAGTCTCGAAGAGGTACCGCAACATCCTTCCTCTCCTTGTCCATTATGGATAACTTTATTTTTCAGGAACTTTATCATTACTTTTGTTTTAGATGCACGTTTTAACCTTGGCCCATGCTTTAAGAAGACCTATAATAGTTATAGCAGAAACTATGTTGAAGGATGCTGATGGAGTAGCCTTAGCGCCAATTCCGTTTGGTGGAGTGTATTTACCCTTGGAAGTGCCACCTTTGCATTGTCATAGAACTCCTTTACTTCTGGCATATCATTCTGCCCATTTTTCCCCACTTGTGACTGTAGACGGATGCAATGATTATGGCAGCGCATGTGGTGAAGGTGTCAGTATACCACTAGTGGATCCAGACACGGGAAAATTATTGCCAGTCTTGTTCGCCGTAGATCCTGGCCCTGACTGGGATTGGGTAGATGGTTCACGAGAATTGTTAACTTGTACGCAGGATACTGTACGTAAATCATCTTGTATATTTATTAACAAACTGTTGGCAAAGTATTTTCTACTATTAATAAAATAATGGGGCCATTTTTATTTATTGCAGATGGAGATTTTGTTGCGACAGTATTTAGATTGCGAGTATCAAAGTTTTACATCGGAAGATATTGATAGACTTTCCGATACAGATGGTTCTTTATCAAAGACAGCGAAGCAACTGTTAGAAGTCGCGAAACAGTTTGGTTCTATTGGTAAATCTGTCAGTAAAAAAATATGGTCTATGACTAATAAGAGGCCAAAAAGCCCGCCTTCTTCGAACGGCGGAATTTCCACAGAAGGTTTGTTGTGTGTGAGGATAAAGAGTAGACGTCATCAGTTTGTGGATCAAATGCTTCAGAATTATCTTCAATGTGCCCACGCAAGGTATTGCGAGTATATATACGAGTTATGCAATTTTGTTATATTAAAGAAAGGTTACATAGGTTTGCTTTATGTATAGATATTTGCAAGATCATCAAGTGGACGATACGGGTAGCGAATTGAATTATGGTGCTGGAAGGTCCAAATTTTACGCTGCCAGCGATCGTGGTAGTCATGCGAGCGTTAGCAAATTATTACCCACTAACACAAATAAAGATCATACGCTTTATCTTTCGAGGTAAAATTGCGCAATGTAAATTAGCTCTTAATCGGTCGTCAAGAGATTCCAAAATCTATAAATGAAAATATTCCCCACAGATCCACATTTTATAACGATCAAACTTCGTCAAATAATATGGGGCCAGAGACTTGGAACAATAGTGACGATTTAAAGGTATGTTGAACAACTTTTAAAAGGAATAAAATTTTGTTTAGTAAAATTGTATTATTTATACACAGGACACTGTGAAGGAGTGCCGCAGCGAACACTGCCAATTCTTTGGATCGCCAGAAAACGAATACTATTGCTCGCAGTGCTGGGCTAATCGAAGTTGAGCAACCGTCCTTAACCACACATGACAATAATCTCGATTTAATTTCGCTCGAATTAAGTTATTAAATAATTAATATTTAATATAATGCTAGAGATATAAGATATACAAGATATAAAGCTTATGAAAAATGTCCCACCAACCTATCATCGGTAACATTACGCTGTTTTTAATTTTGTTTTTAATTTTGTTTCTTTTTTCATGTTTTCTTGTATTTATTAACATTTTCCTTCTGAAAACATATCAGATGCACAGGGTTCAAGAAAATGACAATGCGTTTATAGTGCATATTAAAAATTGCTTCATCGCATTTTCAAGTGATGAAAAACTTAATCAGAAAACAAGTTTTTGTTTTTTTTTTGTTTTTTAATTCAATGTGCCTTTTGTGGTGTATGCACGGAATAAAAGATGGTAATACTCCCTTGTACCATCGTGATAAAAACCTTTACTCACAACTACCTCCACAATTTTCGATTATAGAGTGTGGTCGGTATATATAATTATTAGTATTTCATAATTATTTATGGATTCCAAAGGTTGATGCGGAAATATATTACATTTATAATCTCATTGTCCTGTGCAATTGTTGTGTATGTAAACTGTGTGAAAAATAAACCATATTTTTCTATATGTCGTCGAGTCATTATTTACAATTATATAGAAAAGAAGTCAGTTAATTAAAAAGATACACAAACCCAGTATTTTGCCATAATAAAATGTATTTACATATATTTCCTCGCATTAGCCTATCATCATGTGAAAAAGGTCATAATTAATTGTAAATGATTAATATTATCTAACACATTATCTATCTACCTACCTACTTAATTCACTAAAATATCGCCAAAGCGTGTACGGTAGTATGACGTTAATTTTATTAATAATTGTCTGAAGAAATCTTTCTGTTGGTATGTATGTACAAAAAAAAGGAAGAAAAAAAATTGTCCAATATATAAATTATGTCAATATTCAGAATTTTTTGCGTATTTCTTGTTATTAAATAGCTAGAAAAAACAAAATGAGAAAAGATATTACAATATATATCGAAGAAACTAGGGGGAATAGTTATACTTTAGCTATGATACTACTACAAGCGCAGAATATGTTTTAGATGCTATCGTGAAATTTAAATGTCCTTTTGTCTTTATTTTATCGTTTAAACACTTTCAACATCCCATCTCTTGGTCTTTCAATGAAATGGCTAATAAAGAAATAAGTAAAAGAGTACCACTTATATATTTCGTGTCTTTAAAATTGAGTTTCATATACTATTTACAATTTCAGTCATACGAGCACAGATACACTACCACAGAGTCGATTAGCTGTATCCGATATATCTTTCTTACTTAAGTGATAAGCTTACATTTAATCAAGTTCATCTGGAAAGCTTTATTCTCTCGTGAAAAAATCATTTAATAAGAAGAGATCTTAAAGAAAATCACAAGCTAAAGTAACTTTGTGGCTGTAACATTATGCGCGTATAAGTTTCATTAGAAATTATGTTTCTCAAGACACTTATAGTGTTGTTCGCAATTAAAATTAAAATGTTTCCGTTTCTAACAGCTATGATTAGGTTTGTCGTTATAAACTCGCGAAGAGATAATTAATATATTATTGTTAATTTCACTTTATAATTGCAGCCAAATCCATAAGGCAAAAATATCGAAACGATTACATCGACGCTCGATATATGTATGCACGTTCATATACAAATAATTATAATTAACGATATCAATAATATAGATTCTAGAGAGTATGTGAGAGAGGCGAAATTTATTATTAATAATTTTTAACAGGTCTCTTCTTCGGCAGCTTATTTTTTTTCTCTTACTTCTATATTGAATTCTTCTCTCCCGATAAATTTTCGTTATACGTTTTACGTGTTTACATTATAATAAATAATTGTCCAAAACAAAACGCAAATTTTAGATGCAAGTATTACGCTTAGGATCAATTGATGTACCATTTACAACTTTGCACATGGCGAATATAAAGTCGAATGTGTACTTACAGTACTTATATATGATCATTTTTATTATCGAACGTTTTTCATTGCAAGGTAAATCAATTGGTCCATTTTCTATTTGAAAGATTCAAGTGCCAGCCACAACACAACAAGCAAAGTGCTCCTATATATTGATAGTACTTATATCCATACCGTAGCACATATTGTTTAAGTTAAAGAGCTTGTAAACACGGGATTCTCTATAATTTCATACGATTAGTAATACTCTAATTTTTCTTTTTTAATCTTGCGCTGCCAAAATTGGAACATTTTTTTTACCTGTAATTATTCTGTTAATTTTTTTATGCCTGTGTCTTCTAAATTAATTTCTATCCTTACAAGAGAGAAGGGAGTTTTTTATGACACATTTGTAGCGTATGCATAGTTATATATATACATACAATGCAAATATAATTTAAATTTTTCAAACATAACAAAATATAAAAACATAAATAAATATCTAATACACAAGTGATTGAATTTTCAGTCTATAAATATTTCGACAGTGCAAAGGTTAAGAAACATTATCTTTCATAAACCATCGATAAGCAGACAGTCCACAACATTTCGCATGATAGAACTTAAAAATTGTGAAAACATGTAGTACATGTAGACTTATCGTGACAATCTCAATTTTCTTTCTTTTTTATACAGAAACAAAAACTTATAACAGACTGTAACGAAATCGACTTGTTCCACAGAAACGTACGATAATGGACGATGGCTTAAGAAAGACGTATGTAATTCTTTATTTAAATCGTTCTTGGAGTACTTGGTTCTCTTGCCAAGAAAATGCCTACTTGAATTTTTGTAGCGCATCCTGAAAGAAGAAAAATAGAGAGAGAGAGAGATCATCCGGTTTAGAAGCTCGTTAATTTATTAATCTATACAGAACTGATATATATATATATATATATATATATATATATAATAATAATAATAATTAGCGGTCGGGTTTTTTTTTGTTATATTATTTAAGAAATGGATCACGATTCTCCGTTGCCACTATCGTCACCATCCTCGTAATCGGTTGCGCTTAGCTGCTCGTCCTCGTCGTCATCCAGCTCATATTCATCATCGTAGAAGTCCGTCATGTCTAGCTGTTGCTCGGCCGGCCTCGCTCGAGTCTTTATGCAATAATCTTCCAGAGTTACGGGTACGACGATACCTTCCTTTTCGGCTTCCATCTTGGCAGCTTGGGCTTGTTTCCTATATAAACAAAAAATATGCTAAATATATATTGACAAAATACCTACCTGGCTTGTTGAGGCCAATGCTCGCGAGTTTTCTTAACGAAAGAAAAAAAAATTACAGAAGAAATAGAATCAACTTATCTAGAATATTATCTTAAATTAGAAAAAAAATTCTCAATTTTTTTCAAATATTAATATATATATAATTAGAAACAAGATTTGACGTTTTTCCAGATAACAGACACTACCTTATCGATCTCTGTCACTTATATATTCTTACATTTTATATAGGATTGAATACATATATATTTTTAGTGATGTAACTTCAATTATTCACGTTAATGCATAATTTATGTTTAATTTAATGACAGAAAAAAGTTATTTTAGTAAAGTCCAACGTGTATCGTTTACAATATGCAAATTATCATATTTAAAATGACATCACTATTTTAAAAAAACTGTTCTTATCTTAATTATATAATTAGGGATAAGCAATAATAATTTTCCCAGATTTATGACTATTCCAGTATTTAAATGTGTAAAATGTTAAATGTACATTTATGTTACCGATAAACTCGCGCGCGTAGCTATCTATCGCATATAACGTAACATAGCTTTTAACACGCTATTATGGATCCAATTTGGCGATATAATTTCAACGAATACTCGCGCAAAGTTCTCTGCGACCGCGTGACGTCACGCGACGGCACTATTGACGACGTCTTACCTTATGATATTTTCATATTCTTTGTCTCTCCCTTTGGAATCACGCCAACGTCTATACATGACAGATGCGTCCACATTGGCAGGGCTATATGTGTTGGGTTCGTTCAACAACGAGATCACCGATAGCAAGATAGTTCTGACACAAAAATCGATTAATCATCATAAGAGTTTCAGAGAGACTATAGTTCGTAGACCATTTCTTTTTTTTTTTTTTGTTTCGATACCTACCTGACATTTTGCGTTGGATTCCACCTCTCGCATGGCAGCTCGCCGCTTTGTGGATCGTCTACGGGTGGATGCAGGATTGATATGCACAGGTCACCGTTCTGCACAGAGAAAGAAAAACTATCAGTATTGATTCTCTTAACATTTTTACTGCACACCTTTCCTCCTCTTCGCAACTAATATTGTATCGGTCGCTTTGTTTCGTTACGCGACGAAACGAAATTCACGTATGTTATTTTCAGAAGTTCTTGCTCATCGCATTGTACACACGCTTGTTTACTCTCACGCTCGCCGGATTTATATATACTGAACAACTGTTCAAAACCTAACAATAAGAGCACAAAAGGAGACTCGCGCGTCATCTTAAAAAGATACTCATGTATAATCGAATTTCTATTTAAATATATTAAATTTATTATAATTTTTTTCAAAGAGGAGAGATATATTAAAGAGAGCCACGACGACCTCGGTACTTCTGATTCCACGTTCGTTGCTTCTAAAAAGGCATTGTCACTCGAAGGACATGGTATCTTTTCGGTCGTACATACAGAAAAATCACCGAGGACACCGCGATTCACGCCACAACTTAAAACGAGAAACGTCCGAGATGATCTCTGAAACTGAGATTATCCTATATGTTAACGCGCAAAATCTTAAAAAAAAAAATAAAATATAAGAAGTATAGCTGCGATGAAGAAATATACGAGAGAAAAGGAACTCTGCAACATATTCAAAGCTTGTTGAAAAAAAAAAATTCCGAGGTCTCGTCGCGCACGTTTCCTCATAAGATCGCCTCTATCTCTCCTGCGCGAAGACGTTCGGCAAGTAGGACAAGGCGCATCGTGGTTTCACCGTGGCTCGGCGCTCCGAACACCTCGTAATAAACCGCGAAGGCGAAGGCGAGCTCCTCGAGTAAACGCCCGGCACTTGACACGACCGGCAACGATAGGCATCGCTGTGTTCGCGCATGCATTTGTATGTAAGAGAGACCGACGCACATAAGATCGCGCTTATTGTGATCAGCAGGGCTCGACCCATCTAGAGAGAGAAAGAGATAAAGACAGAGTACATAATCTATTTTCCCAATTTTTATCTTGATCTTTTATCTTCTTCTCTCGCATAAAAAAAAGATATAAAATTGATTTTATATTTATCTATGTTTATGATTTTCTAAATTTTATTTTTACTTAATTTACCATCTTTATCTATATTTATTATTGATTTGAAATCGCGCTGTTTGATGTAAAATCACTTTGCAGTCTATATGCACGAAGTTAAATTAGACAGTGTCTTTTATATATTCTTTGTCTGCATGCGATAGTCCATACTATCTATACATCGCCGACGATTGTTTACGCATAGACACAGACCGAAGAAGATTCGCGTAATGTGGCAGTATACTCACATACGTATAAATAATATGAATTTCACGACGGAGAAAGTTGGCCTGCGAGAAGAACGAATTGTATACGCGTTAAAGTGCCGTACATACCGTATATACCGGGTAACCTTTCTATACAACGATCTGTTTCGATTGCGAAACACCTCTACATATTGAAACAGATACTGTTTCCTCGAGAATTTGCGCAATGTGTAGATTGTCATCGAAATAAAATTTCGCGTGACAGGATAGAAAAAGCGAGATATAAGACCCGTAATTAATTTCCTTTGTATAATTGAGAAAGAGTTACTCCTTTACAGTTTGTCCCGTTGGATCGCTGTATTTTCACTTCGCAGTTGATGCGGCTTTATTATGATCACATTTAACGTATAAAGGATTGTAAAATGATATATATATATATATATATATATATATATATATATAGAATATAATAGAACCAAATTTCACTAGGTATCTCTTGAATCTAAATGCATATTGAAATACGAATATCAAACAGACGCCTCTTATTGTTAACCTCTTGAATATACAATGGAAATAAGACGTTATAATAATGTTGGTGCTCGCAATGCATAATAATTACAGTTATGTAAAACCAAGCTGTTCGGCTTATCAATCGATTAGCAAACAGGTCAACCGTTTTGGGCTTTCGAACCGAGATAGGAAGAAGTTGATATACTAATGTAACACGCACGAAGCACATGTGAAATACACTTGAGGAATATAGAAGAATCGAGCAAAGAATTTGCAATTTAATGATTTAAAACATTCTTTTACCGATAACATATTTACAAACATTTGGTTCGCATTTGCATTTCCTTATGATATACGTCATCTATTTTATTTTGCTACTGTATATATTCATACCATATACATATATGCGTGCTACAAGCATATATTATATCCAGTATGTATAACCAGAGGGATACTGAGAGAGAAAATAATTTATCCGTAAACTCTAATATCTTCTCTTCGATGGGGCCGGGATTTAAAAATAAAAAAAAGGTGCTCGCGTTTGCCTCGTTACTTATAACACGTTCCCGTTGTCACCATCCCTATCGTCGACGGGCGAGTGGACACGGATGTCCACACGGGCTTTCGACGGTCATTGACTTCGCTTCGCTAGCCTCCGAAGGGTCATATACGGCGAACGGCGAGCAGGAGATGCGACAAACACAGCGAGCGAGGTCGATAAGCGTATGGGTATGCGATACTTTTGTACAAACGCAAAATGGTACCACCGTTAATACGTAAGAAGAACGCGGAAATAAATACATTCTCGCTCGACGGTTATTTCGATCTCGAAGGAGAAATTTTCCTTTCCTTCGTTCGCGAAAGTTTGATACTTTAATCGTACTTGTGGGACAAGTTTTTTTTCTTAGCTTATTATTACGTTCCCCAAAGATCTCATAAATGAAACTTCTTTCGGGAAGGATGTTTTTATTTTATAATTAATATTTTATTTTACACAGATGACAAGCTAGTCTTACTACTATTCATTCTCTATCAGCTGATTGTCATCTGTCATTTTTTTTTGTAATTCTTTCCATTTTATAATTAATATTTTATTTTACAGATGACAAGCTAAGTCATTGCTACTATTTATTCTCCTATCAGCTGATTGTCATCTGTAATTGTCATCTGTAAAATAAAATATTAATTATAAAATGGAAATGTATCCCGAGAGAAGTTTCATTCGTGACATCTCGCATTATTTATTCTCCTATCAGCTGATAATACAGATGACAATCAGCTGATAGGAGAATAAATAATAGGGAGATTTAAACTTTAAACACCGCGATACGGTGCTCGTATGTGTGCGTAGCAAACGATCGTCGTGCTTTCATACTTTTAAAGTGGCCAACAACACATGACGATCTCGCTTTCTCGAAGGAAGTTCTCGCGAGTTATCAGCGGTCGTTTCGTCGCGCTTCGGACTCGTTCCTCGTTAAATCGTCGGCGAAAAAGAGCGGGAGAATCACGGAGAGTTTTACAAATATCAAATATGACGACGTGACGATGCGAGTCCGCGAGAGTAAATATAGTATGGCGACCGGACGTTCCGAGAACGTACGGTGGCGGTGATACGTCAATATAAATGCAACCTCGTACGAGAAACTACTACGCAACGCGCAATTTTTCGAGTCGACTGTTTTTACTTTCTTTTTTTTTACACGCTTCAGTCCTCCTCTCCGCCTTCTCCCCTCGCCCTTCCGTTCGCCGTTCGCGTTTCGATGAGAGGAGGACCAGCCGGAGAGGGTTTGGACGACCCGAATGGTTTCACAAGCGCTGAAAGTGACGATGTAAAAGCTGATGGTTGTAAAAGCTATGGCGGCGGAGGGTGGAAGATAAAGAGAGGCGGACACAGACAGAACGGGACGGTCGTTATACGGTGCGACGAGAGGCGGGGTGAGAGACGGGATGAACGGAAAAGGGACGCAAGGGAGACGGGAAGGACACGCACATATACACCATGGCGAGGAAAGGGTCGAAACAGGGGAGAGGGAGAGAGGGTATGCGGGGGATCGATAATTCCCGTATATATTCACTCACCTCATATACATTCGGGTGCCAAACTTTTGTCATGAAACGAATGCTCGGTGGACTGTACGGATAATCCGGTGGGAACTTCATGTGTGCCTGGAACATAAAGAAAATCGAACGTCAGTCAATCATATACATCGACTCGGGGATACAACTCGGCGTTGGGACATCCACGCATATATATATATATAGTCTATGCCACATCTTCTTTATCCCGAGGATTGGGGAACACCGTTAATAATTTTGTACCGCGAGTTCAATATCCGCGACACACGTGCGAAAAAAAAGAGAAGAATATACCTTACGTCCGTAGCCATTGTCACGAATCAAACGTGGGAAACTGGCTTCTGTCTCAAAATTCGAACCCGCCGAAATTATGCCGATTTTAATACCCGCCTATACGAATCTTCAGAAAAACTGGTTCCCTGGTTCCCTGGTCCACTGGTTTCATCAAACGAGTACTCACGCTCCTCGTATAATTTCAGAACTGTTAATCGAAGACGCAAAATACAAAGTAGGAAAATTGCGTTCTCTTCTTTCTCGCATCTCGCCAACGAAGAAATGTTTACATTGATATAAAAAAAAGAGAAAAAATCTATCGAATTAATGCGGTAGAAGCGAGCCGTTCTGCATAATCCAGGAATAAAAACATCGGACTCTCTTCTCTCCAATGGTGCGAAAGTGGAGCAACATGGCCGTCTAGCGCGTAGCCGAGATAACAGAGGCGAGAGATGTAAAAGAGGAGATCGGAAACGCGAGCGCAACGTCGAGATGAGATTCGACATTTCGATCGGATTCGGAATCTCTCTCGAGGCGGCCGCGACGATATCGATTTCCATTCCGGAGCGCGAAAGGGGCGTCTGGTTGTTCGATGCAGGCTTCGTCGTCGGGACGCTATATTGATCGCGACCTGGTCATGGCCCAAATATCCACCTCGTCCTCCGGGATAACCGCGTTCTAGAATTAACCTACTTTCTACTGTGACTACACGCTCACGATGTCACGAAAATTCTACTCGGAATGGCTCGCGCTTGGTCCACGTTTGCAAGCTGAGACGTCGTCGCTTCGCAATTTCTGTTACACACAGGCGATCTTTCTCCATTTTTTCTCATCCAAATAGAGGGGAATAAACTGGCGGTTCATTGTTGGAAAGAACTTTTTTTGTTCATCTCTCGTAACCCCCGGCGATCAATAATATTCGACGCAACTTTCGCTACGATTTTTTTTTCTTTGCTTGAAAAATTAATTTATTCGTCCAGTAATTTTTATTTACCGATATTCGAGTTGCCTTGGATAATGTGTAAAATAACGCATCGAGTTTTCCGATGCGATACCGCAATATATCGATTACGACTATCAGCGCACGATCTTGCATGACATTGTCATGATATTGAAATATTCTGAGAATTGTCCATAATGCGGGCTTTCTATTTTTACATAGAGATTTCATATGTCGAGGTTTCATATGTATATTACACGTGTAAAAGAGTCGCTTATTTGGCGCGATTTTTAAAGATTTTTACAGATTGCTCCAGCATGGAACTATCACCTCGACGTCTTTCGTCGCAACTCCATCGTGTGACCTACAAATTTTCGCGACCTACTTCGACAATAAGCACCGCTGGTCATCGTAACACGACGTTGTGTAACATGAGCTAGGCGACTTTTGAAACTATCGAATCGAGTCACGCCTGATCAATTTGATCGAACGTTTTTACAAACGAGACTGTCGTTCGTTGGAAAATTATTTTACGAGACTTTAAGAAATAACATCGGAAGACGCATTTTAAAGAAAATATAATTGAATATTGCATCTCCTGGTGATAGGTTATTATTATTAAAAAGTTTATCGAATCGAAGCGTATGACGATAAATCAGCGACTCACATCAGTCTTTCGTTTAAAATCCGATTCATCGTTCAATTTCATTTATTCATTAAACCCTATACATTTTCATGAGTCGATAATTATGATAATTTACAAATTCTTCGTTCTATTCATTTCAATATTATCATGAATAAAATTATATATTATACCTTACATATCTGTATCGACATATATAATCTATAAATTGTAAAGATTTCTCTCTGTAACTTTATTTCACAATTTATGAGAATAAAGAAAAAGACGAAAATAACTTTTCTCTAGCAGCTCAACATATGTAAGGAAATAAGAATGAGTCAAGAAACGTAGTAAACAACAGTTGAAAAAAAATATCTCGTGCAAAACAGATTGAAAATATCGAATAAAATTTTGTTATACGAGGTTTTGTTTTCGAATTTAAAATCAACTTTAAAACTTGGAAAATTAATAACGTATTTACTCTCTAAACTTTTTAAACTTGAGTAGCTTCTAATAATCTAAACCCCCTTATGTCATACATTATCAAATTCGTCTCAATAATTATTAATACATAAATATAAAAGTTTAACATTTTAATAAAATGATTTAAGATATTAAGGTATTGCTGAAAGTGTGTTATATAAACGTAAAATATTCAAGACAAATTTTATTTTTCTACTAAAAATTTTTTTATAATACACACTTTAATAACGATTATGGAAATTATAATTTCAAAACATATAATACAAAGTTGTTAGAAGAGAGAAAGAGTCGTTCGACTTAAAAACAAATAAATATGTTTTAATAATCTTTCAATTTTCAAAATCAATTTTCTCGAAGATGGAAAAATTTTATTTCTTTAATTTTTTTCAATATTTTCAATTTATCTATGTACGAGAAATTATCTCCTTCTCTATCGTACTAGGATTTATAGAGCAAACGTTTTCTATCGAATTACAGGAGTGAATAAAGTGGCAATCATGCTTCTTCTTATAATTTCTGCATCGGCTATCGATTTAGCAGTTGTATAATCGGCGAAAAATTCCTGATACTCGCGGGACGCCATGTCTTCGCGAAGTGAAAGGATAAAGTCCGATCGCGAGACTGACTTTGTGGAAAATGACACGACCAAGTCGCCGCGTCCAAACGATTCCAGATCGACTTTTCGTGCAGCGACGAGACGGATCGACGCGCACGTTCGTCTTAAACGGAATGAGATTAGGTGAAAGTCGGTCTGGCCGTGCCGATCGGTAGGGTCTGCTTGCACCCAGGAATAGATTCGAGACAACGCGCGATGGCATTTTATGTAACTTGGCAAGCCGCGCGTTGCGCTCTTCGCCTTTTATCGCGAGCCGTGCATAAATTCTGGTCAAGGGGCTTTCTGATAAATAGAACGTGATCTCTTTGTAAAAACATATTACGATCGAACGAATATAAGAGCTAATATCGTACAGTGTGCTATTAAAACGTGAATGAGACGATGCTGATGTCTTGGGTGGTGTCGAGGTACCTACACACGTGAACCTCGACACACACACATACATAATCGCAAAGAGGGTCCGAAAGCGGCTCTCGCGTTCGAAATTCGCCGTTTCACTTTAACAGGCAATGATCATTAAAAATGGATGAAGACGGCGTAATCCAATCAGATTACGCACATGCACAATTCATTTAGCGTTGCATTTGTATTGCTGGCACGCGTCGCAATGCAACGCTCTCTTCCGATTTTGATAAGCCTCGGTTGCGTCACAGTTACGTTCACATAGCTATATAGCGTTATCTATCAACTATAATTCATTCGTAAGGCTTGCAACGACAACAAAAAAATTAGTTTGCAATTCAAAGATATATCTGATCTGCGAATATTTTCATAATGAAGAAATTCATCTCAGAAATTGACTAGGGGGGAAGAAGCTATAAATAAGAGAGAATATTCGAGAGATAGAGAACCTTCTCGAACTCTCTGGACAATGATACGCAGCTACGTAAAGTTATTCATTCACGAAGGTGCTTCAAACGTGGCGTAAGATGAAAGCGATTGTTTACCTGAGCACATCACGACTGCGCGAGCATCCACCGGTTAAGGGATAACACGATTACGGTATAAAGCGTGGATTAACAGATTAATCCACGATATGGTGGACGCAGTCTTTCGAAATATGACCACGCGCAGAGAGGCAATTTTACATGTATATACGCGGTTTTACAAGAAACACACGCGCAATGCTCGTTACCAGTGGTTACGTTGTGGGAAGATACATTGCGTTACGTGAATAGGCGTTCACTCGCGTTCACGACGAGGCAGAGAGTGGTTTAGAAAGCAGACACGACGACGGGACATGCAAAACAAAAACTTTACAGCCGCGATACGGCAATGGCAGAAAACTACACGTTCTACTGTCTGCAGTTTAACCTGGTCGGGCATTTAAAGCCTCCCGTTTCCCTCTTGCTGCCATATGACGTCGAAAAAAATTGCGCCAAACTTTTTCTCGCATTTTTTCTTTTCTTTTTTTTTTCCTGCGACGATATGCAATCTTCGAACATGACTGTACGCGATCATATTTAAAGCTCCGATTTGTCGAATTATTACGTCGTTATTTGATCTCGAATTCCGTCAGATATTAATGTGCGGACGAATAAAATTTTAGGCGAACGAACGAGAGAGAAAATGTCTATTGCCAACAATTGTCACTTCGCCGGTCAAGGTAGTCTCAATGACTCGCGTTTGTGATTGTCACGATTCTCTCTTGGCAGAGGAATGCCAAAGTTTCCGAGATAAACATTGAAGCTCAAGGATGACGAACGAGTCGCTCGGCCATATGCGGCAAACTCAAAATTCCGCATTGTCACACGTGTGAAAGCATTTGGCGATAATAAAAGACTCTATTCTTTTCATCACCGCGATATTAGGCGCAGCTAACTATTATTGTCAACTATTGGGATATACTGTTAAGATAATGATAATAGTTATCGTCAATGACGATTAGATAACTAGAAAGAGTTGATAATTATTGACGATAACTGTTATCATTATCTTAATAGTATTTAATTATGTATATTAAAAGCAAATTTGTTATTTACAAAACTGTTTTATGTCTCGCAGTGGTCTATATTTACAAGACTTCAAACCTCCATGAATAGATGGGTAACTAGCTTTTTTAGAAGTATATAAAGTCTAGGCGCCTGATTTTCGATCAAATACAAAGTAATGTATCGATCCAATTTATTTTAAGAATTTCCTGAATTTCCAAGTTTTCACACATCCGACCTGCGACATTGTATAACTATATACGATTTATCATATCGATTTATCGGGAGATAACTTGAAAAACTTAAATATAATTTGTGAATTTTGCCCCCTTGCCTTCTGCCGTTTTGCTCGATAATTGAGTAAGAATGTTGAATATATTTTGAGTCCGCGATGTATCGTTTATCGCGATAAGTATCGTATGTACGTACGTCGCGTTGCATATCAGGGATAGCGTCGTCATTTCAACTTGAACACTGTATGAATTTGCTGGCAAACCGGAACGATGGTCAATAATATCGTGCTACATTATGCGCGAGGTTAAAGCGCATATTTATACGTTATTCGCGTTTTATCATGAAAACTGTGAAATATAAAGTCGCGTCATGCAACATTTTTAAAAGTCACCAGCTCGTGCTCCTTTGTTTACGTGCTTTCCGCGATAAAGAGAGTGTCGTTTCTCTTTCTCTCTCTCTCTCTCTCTCTCTCTCTCTCTCTCTCTCTCTCTCTCTCTCTCTCTCTCTCTCTCTCTCTCCCCTCCCTCTCTCTCTCTCTCCCTCTCTCTCTTTCTCACGCAAAATAGGTACACCGACCGATATAATTCTCGTCGCTGAAATCGACGAGCTCTTTTTATACACATATTCCGTTACGGAGAGGAGAGGAGAGAAACGGGAACGGCTGGTCGGCGACATAACCAAGAACGACGTCGCGCATAGCTGGATATACCATGTACCATCGATACCCGTCGTCATCGCGTAAATACACACGCGCGAACAACATACATATATATCAATACATAAACATATACATAACGCGTAAACAGCGCGACAGTACCTTGAAATATCCGCCCTGGTAAAGAGTGTCGGGCGGTCCGAAGATCGCGACTTCCCACTCGAACATGTTGTCCTCGTTGACCAGCTTGACGCGGAAGCCCTCGACGGGCTCTTCCTGCAGGCTCTTGTATTCGAGGGCGAGCGCCCGTAGCGCGCTACTCGTCGGCTGTGCCATGTTTCTCCGCTCTCAAGCCTCTCGCGGTCGTTAATATCCCTCCGAGCGGCCGAGAACGTTCCGAGTCCCGAGTCCCGATTACTGTCGCGTCGAACGAACCGTCAAACGAGCACCTGCTGATCTTCCGCGGGACGGCGCGGATAGGCCCTCTCCTGTATTAAAGCGTGACTCCGTAGTAACGGAGGCGAGCACGAGCCCCCCGCACACAGACACGCGCGCATACACTAAATACAGACACGCGATACAAGTGCACACACGCGCGCGCGCGCGTTTTGCGATTCCCTCGTCGCACGCAGAATCGTCAATCGTCACGCAGTCTTTCTCACGCGCGGGTACACGACGAACAAAGGAGCGAGCGTCCGTTACCGTACAACGACGCAAGTTGCGCGAGAGAAGGATGCCCCACCAAGTCAACGATACAACACCATTCCTCACGCTGACGGACGGACGAACACGCACGTCTTCTCGGCGAGAGCCTAACAAAACAGCTGACGTACTCTCTGCGTCAGCGATCTGCCACACGCGCACGCGCACTTCGCCGAACGCTTCGGCTAGAGTCGCTCGATTTAAACGGCGACTTTGTCATTAAGCGCGCGACGCTGGCCTCTTTCTGGGAAAGCGAGTCCGATGTGTCGATTCGATTCGTCCTATCATTTATACAGAGCGAAGAAATGATTAAATTTGACAAGAAATGAAAAAATTAAAATAGCGAGAAAAGAAACTCGATGCAATTTTTACACAAAGACGAGAATGTGTAAAAATATACGAAATGTCGTCATCTATTATAAAATTTTTGCAACACATTCTTATGATTAATTTCGTTACGTCATCCTATTTTAAAATTCCAATTTTTTTTTCTTAATATACACTTGACAACTGCGTATGATTTGTTTATTCAAATGAGAAAATGGAAATTTTTATATTAATTTTATTTATTAAATTTATTTATTAAAACTCTTAAACTACCTTAAAATGGCGGCTCGAGAGAATCGGTTAGAGTGACTCTACCACTGGCCGAACAGCAGCCCATTTTCATTACCTTGCACGTGGTCGCTTCGAGAATCTTCTTCGATAATATTAGAACGTTCACCTCGCGGATGACGAAGACGAATGGAGCGTTTTCATTGTCGAATGTTTTAAGAAATGATTGGTTGGAATTATATTAATAAAACCAGCCACACACGCAGCATGCGACTCTCATGGCTGCTTTCAAACACCAGAGTAATTGAGTCATAGAGTTTATATATCTAAGATGTCTTTCCTATCTCTCCCATGTCAACGTCTAATAACCAATAGGAGAGTTTGTTTTCTGAGGACAAAAATGTCGTAACCAATCAGAACATTCTATTCCAATTTCCGATTGGTTACGCGGAAAATATCAGTCCATGTGACTGCACCCTAAAGCCCCTCGCACAATGCCAGGCAACAGGCAATAGGAACAGGAAATAAAAAATATCCACCAATAAGAGCAGGGAATAGATATTATTCCCTGCTTTTATTGGTGGATATTTTCTATTTCCTGTTCCTATAGGCCATTGCACGTACAAAAATTTTAGTCGTAATCGCAAGGCCGTAAGCAAATCGTCCAATCACAGTCAAGCATTCTTATTACGTTATGATAATTCTTCTCTATGATTGGACGATTTGCTTACGGCCTTGCGATTACGACTAAAATTTTTATACGTGCAATGGCCTTAAGGCTGGATTATAGAGGCCGTAAATTTTTTCCGTAACCGTAAATTTAAGGATTTAACCAATCACGTTGCCGAATCAAGCAACGCGGTTACGGAAATTCGTGTGCGATGGCCTTAAAGGCCCTTGCACAATGCTAGGCGATAGCGATAGGAATAGCGATAGCGATAGAATAGTACCTATTCTCTATTCCTATTGGTGAATATTTTTTATTCCACCAATAGGAACAGAGAATAGATGCTATTCTATCGCTATCGCTATTCCTATCGCTATCGCCTAGCATTGTGCAAGGGGCTTTACTGTTGAACATCGGAGGTAATGTGAATCCTCCATTAGATTAGAAGATAAGACATGTGACGCAAGTTCTAACCTCTAACCTCTTTGATTAATATTTACAAAAAATTAACTTCGTAAAAAAACAAATTATGAAAGATTAACTCGAGAAAGGATATAAAGATTTCCTATTTCCTGATTTCGAAGATTAGGAAATTCAACTTTATTTGAAAGAATAATTATTGATTTTTCTTAATTTATCTATATTTCTCAAGGTTTATATTTACCTCATGTTGTTTTAAAGTTTTGTCTTTAATGCAGAATTTTTTCATTCCTAAATATATATTTATTTCATTTGGAATGTAATTGCAAAGAATATTATGTAAATTATAAATCACATCGAGCTTTAGATCCTGCATTGTAAACACCAAATAATTCATTAGATGAAATATTTTTAAAATGCTGTATTGGAGAAAAACAATTTAATCGTTGAAAATATTATAGATTAATATTTCAATTCAGATACAGCACGTTCTGTGCTGTCAGAACAATTTTATGTCCTGCTTATAAAAAAATAGAATTATTTTTGCATAAATAAATGTTGCGAGATCATCCTGTTAATAAATGAAACATGAGTATGGAAGAAAATAATTTAATCTTCGTTTTGAATTTTACTGATTTATTGTTTTTATATAAAAATTGATTGATAGTATCCTCTCAAGCAAGCAGTTACTTTTTCAAATATAAATATTTATGGTCATACACCTGAATTTTTTTATATTCCTTATCAAAGTATATATAGCAGGAGATGTATCTCTTCTCGAGTGTGTTTCATGTAAGATATGCCAGTCTGATTTTGGCTGCGTACAGGAAACGTAGTGTAGAGTCATCTTTTTTGCATTTAAAGTGATATTTTTTAAAACGTGTATAAACGCATCTAAACGCGAAAAGAAATGGTTGAAATAAGTCCAGAAACACTTAAGCTATTTGGCTTTTGGGGTAGTATATTGGGTCTAAAAGTGTTGACTATGCTGCTGTTGACTGCACATCAGCGATTTGGAAAAAACGTAATAAATTTAAATAATAGAAAAATTTCTTTTTTGGAATTATTTTCTTGATTATATATTCTTATTTAATTTGGATTATTATTCTTATTCAATAAACATAAAATGTTTAAGTGTGTGATAAACTGTATCATTATATTACTCTCTTTTTCTTAGGGAAGATTTAATAAGAGAAATTAATATTAAAGACTATACAATATATCTTTTTAGAAAAGAATGAAAATTTATATAATTCTTATTATTTATATAACTCTAAAAATGTAGTATAAATATATTTTTGAGTTTCTTTCCTTAATTAAAGAAACAAATCTTATCATTATATTTAGTTTTAAAATTTCGTAAATGTTATAGACTCCATCATATATAATAAAATTAATTTGTGATATTGTTTCAGATATTTATGAATGAAGAGGATGTCAAATTTTTGGGCAAAGGCAAAGTGGTACTCAATGATCCAGATGTGGAACGTGTACGAAAGGCACACCGGAACGATCTGGAGAATGTTCTCCCATGGTTCATAATTACATATCTATGGTTAGGTACTGGACCTTCTCTATGGTTAGCTGATATATTGATACGAACGTTTGTACTTGCCCGAATAATTTATACCATTTCATACGTTATTATTCCGCAACAACCTACAAGAGGGATAGTTTTCTTTGTGGGATATGGAATTACAGTATATCAAGGGCTTTCCACATTGTTATACTATTTTTAATTTTATATAGAGAGATCACTTTTGATAGAAAATGTTATATTAATAGATAAATATTTATCTATATTAATATATGAGCATGATAATAGCATCATTTGCAACAAAAGTGTTCAGAAATATGATAATATATTTGATAAAATTTATATATTTTTAAAAATATTTTACATTCCTAAAATTGTTATATATTATATAATATTATATAATTATATAATATTTGAGAAATTAATATATTTGTTCTTATATAAAGAGATATATGTACATCAAAAATCTGGAAAAACTGAAAATATATATACTATTTCTTTATACAATGAAAAAACTTTTATATTTCTCCAAGCTCGTTTGCGCAAAATATTAAAATGACTAAAACAACGTAAATGTTAAACACGTGTAATCGCCTTTTAATTTTTCATCTTCCTTTTTATATTTTACATAAAAAAATAATATTTTTTGAAGAATCTGACATGTGAACCTGCATAATTACATTTATGTAAAAATGTTTCCTTCGTTTATATTTTACGTCATGATTTAATATATATTGAATAAAACTATGCATAATATTTGCATAGATAACTGTTAGTCGCGCACGCGTCTTGACACATCTTGAAGGCGCATACGCGAACTTCGTCATACGCGGTCGTCATGACGGCGGCACCGCGACGCCGACAAACGCGGGAATGTCAGACGTCGCGACGCGTCTGTGACGTGCTAGTCGTCTTGGTCGTCGGTGCTGCGGCGTCTTTCAAAGATCGAACATGCCTTGATCCGCACTTTGGCCGCGTTAAATCGCGGAACTCTCGTCAGCGTGATCTGTCGAATTGCAGCATGCAGATACTCGCGAAAATCCAGAATCGCGCTAGAATTCGGTCTTCTCGCGCGAGGATCGATATCTGAACCGCGGAGCGATCAAAAGAGTAACGATCATAGGTAAGCGCATGATATTCTTATCATAAATAATAAGATACAGAAAATTGAGAACGCACTAAAACGTAAAGCAATATCTGTTTGCAATTTGACAAGCACATAACGACATTATTATTTATATTTCTTTGTTAATCAGATATATATATATATATATATCTCGTATATATCAATATACTTTTTATTTTCTATTTTTTTCGTAAAATTTCATCATTTAAAAAACAATTTTTTTTATTATGTATATTGCTATACACATGCATATAGAAGCGCATTGTGTTTAAAATAAGCAGAGTTCATGCGTCTAGCGATTGAATAACGTAAGAGAAATTCCTTATCTTATATCCATGCAATTTTCTCCTTTGTTCCGACAACAAACACGGATACCCGAGATACACGCGAATAGAATCAAGTGCGGGCAGGTCATTCCCTGCACCTGCACCTCAATTTCTGTAAGGATCAAGCCTTTTTCTTTCAGTCTGAATAGAAAAGCCAGCTGAACGATTCTTTCTCACGTGCAACGATTTGCATAGCATGGTAGGAGCATGTCTTATGGAAGATTGGAATAAGTTTCCAGCTTCTTTATACCGATAATTTCTTGGAAGATTTGCGATTAAATGTATTTTTCTTAATCAGTTTCTACGTCATCTACTATTATTAATTAATAACGGTTTAATTTCACGTAACGTAATTAATTTTATTGTAATAAGTAAGTTAAAATTTGTGCTAGGAAAGAAAATATTTTCGTTTATAGAAAATTCAAATATATGTGTGCTTTATATATATTATTTAAATATTATAAATTTAAATGTTATATATATAATTTCAAATTCTATATATTATTTTTACACATACACATTTTTTATATATATTTATATAACTCATAATTTACACATGTAATCCACATTAAATTAATTCCTTAAACTAACAAGAAGTTTTCGATGCATCAAGGAGCTGAAACATTTTCTGGCGCCGGTGATATCATAACATGTTCGTCAACGGTGTATCAATGTTTGTCTACTTTCCGGGGCTTTAGACCTTTAATGAAATTTTCTCACGAACCCGATACACACTCTTGAATATATGTAGAAAAATGTCTCACAAGGGGACACTACATCCAGTACATCGAGAATCTGGATGCCAATTTTTTTGGTGATTCTAGAGGCTAAAAAAAGATAGACGTGTCTTGGCGTTTTGTCGAATGCTCCATAGTTTTAGAGTTTAATTAAAAAAAAAAAAAAAAAAAAATCGAAAAGTGCAGCAGCGATTTAAGAGTTAGTAATATTCACCAACCAGCCCGAGGTGGGTCGGTGAGTAAGCAAGTGTCTACCAAATATGTATTTTGAAATAAATAAAAAAGAACAGAATAAGCAAACACAGATAGCATTGATAATAATAAAATAGTAATAAAATTTTAAAATATAAATAAAATTTAAATTGTATATATACATATATATAAACCAGCAAGTTGAAACAAACAAAAAGTTACGAGACACGGAATCGAACTTGCGACCTACGAGTTACGAAGCAAGGACCTTTGGGCCACCGCACAAGCTTTTCCGTAACGCGTTACGTTATGTTAAGTACTGACTTGAAACTTAAACTCGTACGTAATCTTAAACTTTAGTCAACGCACAAAGAAAATCATAACCGTAAAACCGTAATTACGTTACGATTTTCTTTGTGCGTTGACTAAAGTTTAAGATTACGTACGAGTTTAAGTTTCAAGTCAGTACTTAACATAACGTAACGCGTTACGGAAAAGCTTGTGCGGTGGCCCTTACTCACTGGCCCACCTCGGGCTGGTTGGTGAACTTACTAACGGGACGGCTCTTAAATCGCTGCTGCACTTTTCGATTTTTTTTTTTTTTTTTTAAATTAAACTCGAAAACTATGGAGCATTCGACAAAACGTCAAGACACGTATATATTTTTTTGGCCTCTAGAATCACCAAAAAAATTGGCATCCAGATTCTCGATGTACTGGATGTAGTGTCCCCTTGTCAGTAGCTTTAATTAAAAATCCTTATATATTTCATGGAAATATTAATTGCGCGATTAATTAACATTTCTATGGATGCATGAATATTTATTGCTTCGCAATAAAAACATTTTGAAAGTTTATCGCACAAAATCTTATACATATATCGTGCGTATATACGTTATATTGTAATTGTAAATTGTAACGTTGTAAAATTATAAGGCAAACTTATCGCACTCTATTCGTTTGAAACAAATAGACAAATTTCTCCATTGTTTCATCGATACTGTCCGTGGTAACCACATCTAGGATATATAGATTGCACATTAAGTGCAAGCATGCGAACGTCAATAGTATACATTTGCTCTTAGTCCAGAGATGCACACATCTTTTTAAAGAAGACGTTTTATGCGTGCAATCGGTTTATTAGACCATGAAATTTATGTTTTACATAAAGTCTTAATTAATGTTAGTGATAAAAGTTGAAAGGTAGTTTGTTATTAATGTTTATGAGGCAGTTTTTATCTCTATTTATGCGCAAAATAGCGATAATACTGATATACGTGTCGCAGAATTTCTTATAAAATTCAACTCGGCGAAATATAAAAACATGTGACATTTTTATAAAACGTATATGACAAAAAGATTAAATTTTTTCCTAACTTCGTAATATCTCAATGAATTTTCTATAAAAAAAAAAGCCTAGGCTTTACGATCCGCGACATATAAACTGTAATTGCCGCGGTCATTCTATTGTGTTTGTATAAAGGCCATGCGGATACTTTATTGAATATCGCAAATATTAATTAATTGGTGACGTTAGCCTGTACAGGCGGCATGCACGTGATTACAAAGCGGCATATCGACCACCGGTGCCGGTCCCTAAAGGCAGTTTAAACGCAAGGGACCATAAGCGTTCGCCCAGTGCATGCCTGCGGCGCACGGGAGAGATGCACGCGGTGCATCGTCCTGTGTGTACGTGTGTCCGCGCGGTTATCGATAATCGTGTCAATTTTCCGTGTCGCGTGGTCACGCCTTACACGTGCGTGCCATCCGAAATTGCATTTCTCTGTATCGGCTGTCACGGCGAGCGATGCCGTGCCGGTGCGGTGGCTGCGATTCAATTTGCGTCGGGATTAGTAGCAAGATTCTAATCACGTTTGTGAGGCTGGATCACGAGGCGCTTTCACCCTGCTTCGCGCGAACGTATGTATGTTGGACAGTTACGCCAAACAAATTCGCTTGTCGCTTGACAAAGCGGGATGAGCTATTCTATTATACATTTTTTTTCTTCGTAAACTAAGTGTTAGCTGTCGAATTGCTAGTCGAGATTATAGAAATAAAATATTTTCTAACGCGTGATAGCGGAAGTTTCGTTTTACATCGAGCGCTATTAAGATATTTTACGCGATCTTTAGAAAAATGATTACTAAATCGAGCACCACTGTCGATTTTTATGTTTTAATGTCACGGCCGTATATATGTATGTAAATACATGCTCTTTTTTCGTAGTCATGTATACAAGTGCACGCGAAACATCGCGCATTTGGCTCAGAGTTATTCTCAGATATTTATCGCTGTATTAAGTATTCCCTGCGGAGAGACTCTCAGCGCGATAGAGAAACGGCTCGTGACATCATAGGCTGCAAATGCAAACACATTCACGATTTATCCCTGCCCAACCCAGACGACCCCGATGCGATGATATTCGTTTGTCCGTTTATGGCATGTATGTGCGAACGAATCGGGACGCGGGAGAAAATATCGTACTTGAAAGCCCTGATACGAGCCTTGAAAGGCTCGGTGATCAAACGTCAGGGTATGGAATAAATAAAAAAGATACCGCAGAATATTCTGACTACTCGCTTACGGGCACCTTGAAAGAAAGGCCGAATTGCGTTATAAGGTAAATCAACAAAACAGAAGAAAAAACGACAACCTCCGAAGGATTCCGCGGAATCGTAACGTAAGACCGGAACAATGTATTCATTGTGACTATATAGGCGCGTTGGGTGTGATTATAACGCGCGCGTGAATAATCACGTACGGTTTTACATCCGGTGACTTCATGATGCCGATATAACCGATGCGTTATTTAATGTTTGTTGTTTAAATATTATTATTAATACTATAGTAGATATACTATATCGAAATAACGTTTGCGACATTTAAAGTTCTTAATAAAGCACTTAATCACGCGGAAAGTATCATATTCTTGTAGAGTCTTGCTAGTTTTACGTTAATTGGAGCAATGTCAAAAATTGGAATGCTGTCAGAATAATGAAAGAAATTTTGATAATTCTGACGAGACGATATGAATGTTTCCTAAAGTATTTTGAAGTTCTAGAGATCGATGATAGAAGTAAGAAAAACCGCTTGAATTATTTCTCTTCAATTATTAATAAAAATAGGATAATATAGTAGAAAGTTAAATAAAAACAAAATTAGTTAAATTTATAATATTTAATTATAATATTTTATTTTATAATTTGTAATATTTAATATTTATATTTTGTTTTTTATTTTATTTATTTTATATACGATAACAGAATTTTATTTAATGAAATATTAGAGATTGGATTAAATTTTTTAA
Source organism: Prenolepis imparis (assembly GCF_030444845.1). Lineage (NCBI taxonomy): Eukaryota > Metazoa > Arthropoda > Insecta > Hymenoptera > Formicidae > Prenolepis > Prenolepis imparis. The sequence goes on along the minus strand of NW_028141167.1, from coordinate 1,324,905 downwards.
AGTCAGAGTGCAGATGGAGAAGCAAGGTTCACGCATTTATTTTTGATCGGAATTGAGATTATAATTATATAAATATGAAGACTTGTAATAATCTTTCTTTTTGACGTCTATTTTTAATATACTTTTATCAATTTAATAAGACAGATTTGTTTTATATGTGTTTAAATAATGTTATTGTAATCAAACTTGGATTTATCAGTTTCTAAAGATATTTAGATGAGAAGGAGAGGGAGAATGTGCGTGTTTCTCACAATGTATATATTATTTTCAATTTTGCAATCTGACTTAAATATGACAAATATTTTTTATATAAAATTTTTTTTATTTTCTATGAAAATAATATTCATAACTAAAAAATGAAAGGCATTTAGAAATTTTCTTCGAAAAAATAGCCAAAAATACTTGTTAAATGGTGTCGTCCAAATTACTAAAATTATGGCGAATAATGTATTACGTAGTACTTGCGAGGGAGAGATTTAGGGATTGTAATATAATAAATTTGGAATACTCTGTCTCTCCCTCTCTCTCTCTCTTAATCACTAAAAGGGCGTCGCTTTCCAAAAGATGCGCCGGTTCTCGTTCTCTTTGACGTCGACGTAACGACGCGTCAGCGAGAAGGTCAGGCTGCATCGCTTCGTCTTAGGAGCGCAATTACAAAAGTTTCCCTTTTAACGTTAATTAATGAGAGAGTCCGCCGTACCGTACTTCATTATGGCGCTATCCATTACGGAGGCGGCCTCTTCTCTCCGAGTTGGGCATGCTTTCAATTCTCCCTCGGGAGAAAGATCGTGCCAAACTGATTTACGAAGAGCGATTGACTTTTTTTTCTCCTTCTCTTGCATAAAGTTAACCTCGTTAACCATAAAGATCCGCCGCCACGGATACGTCTCGACCTGCGAAATGCGCGATTTCGATACGCAGATCACGCAAGAAGCCGATATTTCTCGAACTCGATCGCTGCTTAAGGTATTCTGCCATGAACTGCAATCTTCGATCGCGTTCTTGTCGATGAAAAAAAAACGTAAGTAGACCGATACGTGTTCGTTGTCAGGCAACAAGGGATGAATAATCATGCGCGTTGCGCCAAACCTTGTACGATCCTGAAAAGGACAGGAGAATAATTCGCAAAAGATGAGAGACTGGCTTTGAACTCGTGTTGCGATTCTACTTTCTACTTATTATGACGTAATAATGTTATCACTGATTGCACACATAAAAAATTTAAAGCAACGTTTAAGGACAGTCTACAATGGCAGTAAGCAGTATAGAGTAAGCAGTAAGCAGTAAGCAGTATGAAATGGGATTTGCCCATTTCGTTACTCCCGGTCTTTACATCCACTAAAAACAGTATACTCTTTATTCCTATACAGCCTTGTTATTGCCATTGTATATACTGTTTTTAGTGGATGTAAAGACCGGGAGTAACGAAATGGGCAAATCCCATTTCATACTGCTTACTGCTTACTCTATATTGCTTACTGCCATAGTAGACTGTCCTTTACACATATCTCGTGCTGCTTTTACGCAACTAATTGTAAGAATCATCCTGGTATTCATGAATTCGCGCGCGAATTTACTAAGGTCGGCGAAGTTCAATCAATTCATTACAATTTATCCTCGCAGACGCGAGGAAGACGATGTACGTTTATACATTTACCGAAACGTTCACGTTTACGGTCGCGGATGACGCGCTCGAACGATTACCGGTTCGCCCACAGATTTCAACGCATTCGCCAAATACGGAGCATCGAAGTCGAACTCGAGAAGCCGCGCGTACGTCTAGTTTTCCGCCCACACTGTGATCCGTCGTCGCTTTTTACGGGAAACACAAACACAGACAGACGTTGTGCTTTCGCTCCTTAAGTGAAATGGTCCTAAATAAATGCGCAGCGTTTTTGGAAACTTTTTCCAGATCAATCGTGATCGCTAGATCGCCTTTCATATACAGAGAAGTAGATCAAAAATGTTTTAAATCAAATAAGAGTTGGATCGTTGTGAGTCTATATTTTTCGGATAAGAGAAAAAATGCAGAATTATTTTACTGATTATTTGGTTCTCCAATTTTTCTGGATAACCATAGATATATATATAGGACACGATTGACATCTTTGTCACTAATATTTTTCACAATTAAAGTGGAATTTACAAAAGCTATTTATACATCACGAAGAAGGTTTATTTAGGAATGTTTTGATTGCAGATTTGTATTTGTTTTATATTTCGTGATAAAGATAACAGACATCGTTTGCATACAAAATATTTATTTTGCGTGTAGTTTGAGATATACTTTATTTAAATCAGGTAAATTAAAAATTAATTTTATTTAGCAAATAAATTAAATTTATTTAAAAAAGGTGAAATAAATTATATGTGTATAAAAAATTAAATTATAATATATATAATATCAAATATTTTAGAAAAATATTTGATACATTTAAAACTAATTAAACATTAATCGTGAAACGATGTAAGGATGTCAGTGATGTAAATTAATTTTTTAATGTCAGTGATGTAAATTAATTTTTTAATAATTCTCTTTTATAAACACTATATAATATGTAAATATTTTTACACGTTGTATAAATATGTAAGAAATTAAATCTTTTTAATTATTTTTTATATTTTATATATTATGTAGTTTGCCATATATTTCCATTAGTTTGCATTTTTTTATGTAACATGTAATAAATTTTTGGACGCTATTTATCATACGATGTCATTCCTATCCGTAATTGTCTCCGACAATTGCAGTTTTGTTTAGCATAATGACACATTTCATTACGTATGTGTGTACTAAAATCACCGTAAGAAACAAGCGTTCATTAAAGTTAATAAACGTTTGTATGTTTAAGTAAGTATGTACGTGAGCATTTTTTTAACGAGCGAGACACACCTCGCATGTTGTTGACGTCTACGAGTCGAGTTTACATCTCGATGCGAGAGTGTGATAATATTTTGATTAAATGAGAAAATTGTTCGCTCGATTTACTTTGAAGGACATACATATATACAGCAGGAGAAACACAAATATGAATGACTTAAGCACAATGATGATGAATGATTTAAACAATTTAGCTTGTGTGCGGCGTATCTCGTGACTTATTACTTTTTTTAAAGCGTTTTCTTCGAGTCGATTCGTATACAATTGGCAGTATCTTGTAATTGTCTTATAATTTTAGCGTTATCACGCTTTTATGTATGAGTCATTATTTGACAAATATAACAACGAAAGACACTTAGCTTCTTTTAAGGCCGAAAATTTTATCTTACAATCAAATCGATAATCGTGAATTTTTGCCTATTTATTTAGATTGCAATTAAGGCTCCTGGCTCCTTTCCGACCATGTCGAAATCGTGACGTCAGAGGCGAGAAAACACACGCTAAAATTTCTTAGATGCCATTTCGGAATAAAAAAATATTTTAATGAAACAGCACTTCAGATGGCTTTAGCACACTCTTAAAAAACCCCGAAAACCATCCTTTCCCCTTTATAATCAATCAACAGCTGTAAAATGTAATATTATGAAGCCCAGTCCGTCTGGTCTTTGCACATGCGCAGTCATTCCGCATGTCAAAGTCTGATATCTCGATCATTTTACAGATGTTGATTGATTATAAAGGGAAAAGGATAGTTTTCAGGGGTTTTTAAGAGTGTGCTAAAGCCATCTGAAGTGCTGTTTAATCGAAATATCTTTTCATTAAAATATGGCATCTAAGAATTTTCAGCGTGTGCTTTCTCGCCTCTGACGTCACAATCCAATATGGCCGCGGTGAGCACCCAGGAGTCTTAATATAAGAAATAAGATAACAAGACTTTTCCGAAAGTAAAAAAAAAATTGTATTTAGTCACACATAATTCAACGCAATAATAATACATTATTCTCTTAAATGGAATCAGTGTATTATTATTAAGCAGTGTGATTTCAGTTATATCACTGCAAACAATGAAATCTCACTGGGAAGAATCAGTCAGTGAGATTTCTCAATAAAATCTTGCTATAATCAATGAAACAGACAGAATAAGATAAAGAAGCAAAGTGTGTCTTCACTAAAAAACTCAGCGATCTTCAGTGACATCTTGTCACAGCTTTAATCGATGACATTTTCACTGGTTCAATTTAAGAGAGTAAGGAGAGAACAACATAAAATATATTCAACATGTTATATTATAATTATCGCAATCAGCGACTAAATAATTTATGTCTCGTTCAACTATGCGTTTCATAAGGTATGTCATGTGTGATGATGAAAAGATAGATAGTCCATCTATATTTCCTATCAATGAGAGTCCGTTTGTAATAATCGGTGAGGCAATTGCTCCTTTTAGAATCGCGGCTCGTTAGCCTCATCTTCTCCGCAACTGTCTCCAATCGTCTCTAAATAATGGACATTGGCGACACTTGTCCGTCATTCGTCCGGTTACGAGGGGCACACCAGCTACGTCGTCGTGGTTTTGTAGCCTACGTCATCGCTCGGTTTACATCGTCGCATCACGATGGACCGGTTCTGCTGAGGTGCTCCCACCTCGCGATTTCTCCGTCGCGTTCGCGACGCTCTCGTCGATCGCAATTTTTCTCATTGCTAAACGAAGCTTCGAAGGAAAAGAATATTCTCGCGTATGAATCATTGCGCGTTGCTAATATAGAAATAAATCAAGAGGAAACACACTCTTCTCGGATCGCGCGTGGAATACCACGCCTTTACGCCCATGAGGCTTCCTCTTTTATCCTCTCTCTTGTCCATCGTTCTTTTTCAGATTTTGCCGCGTAACGACGTGATTTGTATGCGTCATGTTACTTACGATTAGATTGTATATAATTTTCCAGCGCGGATTGCCATTTTTCTTCTCCATAATGGAAAATATCGACCCTAACGCAGGAGAGAGAATCAACGATTAAAGCAACGATAAAAGCTTATTGTAGGTAACAGAATTTAATTGTAAAAGTTTCGTTTAAATAGATATATATATATATATATATATATATATATATATATATATATACGCGATCCAGGATGCGTTTTGCACGAGTTCATCTGATGCGTATGAAGGGGAAATTTAGTCTAGAATTTTATCCGCGTATATAATGTATACGAGAAATCAACAGGTGAACGCCGATACAGAAAAGATAAAAAGACCACATCCTGCGTTTACGTGTGCGTTACGTAACCGTGTACTGATGCGCGCACGTGCGCACGAAGCGCGTCTATGTCTACTAGTTGACGTAATGTTAAATATCATAGAGTAACTTTCATTTTTGCGCTATACGTTATCGCAAAATGAAGTAATAATGACACGTACATAAAATGTCTCAGGTTTATATCGCATGATATCACAATTAATTCAGTCAATGAATGTGTTTATTATTTCTCGATCTTATATCCAAGAATTACTATCGACGACGGTCGAAGCGAATATTTTCCGTTTTTTCGCAACGAGTGTCGTAACGAGCGCTGGAATTCCGTTCGCCGTATATTGGAATTCGACATATTCACGATCGACTACGTTATCGCTACACAAATATGCGCGTGACGAAAAGAAGTTGAAGATAAGCCACGACGGAGACGAAGAAGGACGGACTCTGAGTAATCTGGGGCGCATCGTAACAATAACGCGGAGCGATATATACACCTGGTCGTAGAGGTGTGTATACCGTGTGCGCTTCAACACTTTACCGCGTTACCGGTCGCACATAATGAACGCGAATACATCCCACACCGTGTGTGGGACACACGAGGATGGGTGGTAACGTCCCACGCCGAACCAACGGACCACGTATGAGCGTACGTGTGCAGAGGTTCCGCCGCGGTGCGAAAAGTAGGGATATACCGGTGTTCTCCAGGCATAAAAGGTCCATGGTCCGTGTATGTCAGTGTCAGTGAGAAAGAGAGAGAGAGAAAGACAGAGTGTGTGGAATCGTGTGGTCACCTAGACCAGTGACGGCAAGTCACCGCTGGTGCCACATCGACTCGCGATATCGAATCGAAAACATCGTCGGTCGTACGCGCGGATTTGGAAGTCGTTCTCACCGAGTACTTTTCATCGAAAGGAAAGATAGAGGGAGAGCAAGAAAGAGAGGGAATTGAAGAAAGAGAGGGAGCTTGGAGTTTACGTTCGAGCGAGAGCGAGAAGCACGCGAGCAAGAAGCTCGTATTTGACGCGAGCGAGAAAGTTCCGAGGCTCGTGTACAGAAGAAACGAGTTTGTAAACGAGGCCGGTCACAGAGCGGAGCTTCAGTTCTCGATGAGCGATACACGCGAGCGGTAAAGTTGCGGTGATTAAATAATCATGTAGGTGTGTGTGCGCGCGCGTATGTATATATTTTGCAAAAAAAAAAATACGCATTTACGACAATCACGAATCTCTTGCACTTGTGTGAAAATTATTGTAAGGTATTAAAGATTAACGAATTAAAGTAATTGTGAGCGCGCGATCGGAAGAGTGTTGCGATGACTAATCACAAGAAGGGCGCGATGTCGAAGACGAAGAATAAGGGGACCGCGAAGAATGCGGTGGCGACTACATCCTCGGATGTGACAACTACGGAGACGGTCGTTTCCTCAACCAACGTGGTCGAGGAGTCGAGACAAGTAACGGAGAGCGAGGTCAGAAGTAGCACGACGGAGGTCACGAGCACCGGTCGCGAGATCGTCATGGATTCTAAAGGTAACGTAATCAAAGTTATTGAAACATCTCCGCAGACGGTTCAGCAGAGCACGTCCAGCCATAAGCTCGGGAAGAGTTCTCAGGACTTTATAGCCGGAGAACAGACGCAATCGATCAAGCAAGCGAAGACGACGCGCGAGACTCCACGCGAGGACGCGAAATCTCTCTCGGAAAGTCGTATCGTTCGAGGAGAATCATCCGACCTGGTCAATCAATCCGTGCAGATGCAAAGTCAAAGCGAATCTCGCTCAACGGCTCAACAATCCATCTCTTCGAGCAGCTTAATCGAAAGTTCATCCACGAGCGAAGGTCACAGCGGACATCGTCGATCCACCGTCGTGGATATCAGAAATGGGGATCACGCTCCCATAATACAAACATCGTCACGAGCGACCGAGAATACTCGCGCGAGCAGCGAAACGTGCGAGATGGTGACGAAAGATGGCCAGACAGTGTCAAGTAGAACGAGAATTCGCGAGACGGGAGAGAGAATCGACGACAACGGCAGGGAGATATCCACGTCGAGCCGAGAGGTCGACAGCGATCGTACGATCGCACCTTCCGATGTGACTGTCATCAAAGGTGTCGACGATACCCTTGATAAGAGTTGGCGCGGCGCCGATTCGAAATCGGCGAAATCGAACGTCGAGATATCGAATCGCTGTTACAAGCCCGGCCAATCCGCGTGGGACGGCACGTTTGTCTACGAGAAGCCCGTTACTTCCAGAGGCAAGAATGTCGATGATAAAACGGTATCCGTGAGTTCGAAAGTTCACGGTGACAGCGAAACGAGCGTTAAAGTCACTCAAGAGACCTCCGCCACCGAGGAGGTTATCGATCAGATTTCGACCGTGACACGAGATTCGAAAACGGTCATCGACGAAGGTCAGCTTTCCGCGACGACTCGTCTTCGCGATATCGCGTCGGTGAAAATCGCCACGGACACGACGGATTTCGCCGGTAAGGAGAGACACTCGAAGGGATCGGTTCGTTCTTCGAAACTCGGCGATTCCTCATGGGACGGAAAGTTCGTCGTGGAGAAAACTACGACGCAGCCAATACGACGTACAACCGATTCCGACGTCACGACATTCCGCGGCGACAACGTCGCGGAAACGACCGAGAGAAGAGATTTTCGCGAAAAGAGCGTGGATGGTACGTACGAGAAGGAGTCATCCGAGAGCGTGCGCGTTGTAAAGGGCGCCACTGCTGATAGCACCAGATTTATTTCCGAAGAGCGACGTGACGTAAGTAGAGAAAGTTCGACTCGTATCGACGATGCGTCGCCATCAGGCAGGGAAGGACATCCTGCTCGCGTATCCAGTCCGTCTCATCGAAGAATCGCCAGACTCGGCGATTCCACGTGGAACGGTGAATTTGTTTATGAAAAAACAGGACAAGACGACGCGAGAAAGCGATCTCCCGCAGATGTCACCGTCGTTCGACGAACGGAGAAACATCGTGACTCTGTGGACGTTCAAGATGTCACCGAAGAGCAGAATATTTCCAACGTAGCCGAGTCGGTTTCCGCTTCTTACATCGTCGAACACGCGGTCTCCAACGACAAGAAAAACGTCGAGAAGGTCACGTCGGTGTCCGAGGTGATCCTGGAGGAAGACGCTGAGGAGAAAACAACGCGCGGTCCAGGCAGTCCCGAGAAACAGTCGAAACGAGATGCGGGCTCGCGTTGCTATAAACCTGGCCAGTCCACCTGGGACGGTACCTTCGTCTACGAGCGACCGCAGACGCCTGATAGTCGTCGAAAGCCGGAAGACAAGCGTACAGTGAGGACCGTCGATATTCGGGATGTTACGGGAGATAACTCGATCAATGAAGCCGATGTCACGAGTACCTCTTACGTAGTCGAACATTCGTCGAGTCAGCAAAGCTTCTCGGACATCAAGGATGCTAGTCTCACGTCCACGATTTACGAGACAGTCGTGTACGAGGGTCGTCCTGTTGAAATGACTATCCGATTCGATAAAGATTCGCCTCGAAGCCAACCTAGTCCTTCTCCGCATCTTACGAGTCCCGAGAAGATATCTAAAGATAGAGATCTGCGAAGTACCAAGCCCGGATCATCCACGTGGGACGGAACCTTTGTGCTAGAGAAATCGCCAGAGAAGAAACGACCGCCTAGCAGAGAATCCACTGGCAGTCCATCGGAAAAGTCTCGTCCGGTCGACAGCAAAGGAACATCCGTGGATAAGTCGAAGAAACATATCAGCGATACCACCATCGATCTTCGAAATGTCACGCAGGATGTTTCAAGCACGTCGGAGATCGTGGAAAGTTCTGTCATTGTGGAGCAATCAAAAATGCACGAGACTTACACGGATTCATCAAATCTCGATTTCTCGACTTCCGTCGAAACTGTCATCATTCGCGATGGTCAACCAGTAACGACGCAGAAGACGGTGACTACTATTCAAGAAGGATCGGCGAAAAGACCGTTTGTTGATGACGTAAAAGAGAGTACTATTAAAAGTCCCGAGAAGAAGAAGAAGGAGCCTCGAACGGATGACAGAAGTTATCGGCCTACGAAACCAGGCTCGTCGACGTGGGATGGATCGTTCGTGTACGAGAAATCAGAGGAGAAGAAAAAGACACCGAAAGATACGCGGGTTGAAATTGATAGACGTAGTCCGACTAAAGAAAGACCAGTCGAGGTTACCGATCACAAAACAGTTACGATATTGGATACATCGAGAGATACAACGAGCGCTGATTATTCTACGAGCTCTACTACTGTCGGACAAACCTTTGTCACCGATTCAAAGACATATGACGTATCGAAAACTTTCATCGAGGAGAGGACAGAGGATAAAGTGCACGCGATCGATCATGAGAAACCGAAACAGCCTATTGACGAGAAGCCTAAACCATCTCCACGACAGCGTCCGGAGGATGCTAAGAAACCGAGAGATGAAGAACCGAAGAAAAGTCCGATGGATAGAACATATCGACCTTCGAAGCCAGGCGCTTCCACTTGGGATGGATTTTTCGTATACGAGAAACCACAAGAGAAACCGGGAGATAGGAAGATAGCGAAAGAGACTCTCGAAATTACGGATAAGCGGAGTCCGATTAAAGAAAAACCGAGTGACGTCACTGATTATAGAACGTCCATCACGATACTGGATACTTCGAGGGACGTAACCAGCGCTGCCGATTATTCTACGAGCTCTACCACCATCGAACAAACCTTTGTCACCGATTCAAAAACATATGACGTATCGAAAACTTTCATCGAAGAGAACACGGAGGATAAAGTGCACGCGATCGATCACGAGAGACCTCGACAACCCATCGACGAGAAGCCTAAACCATCTCCACGACAGCGTCCGGAAGATGCTAAGAAGCCGAGAGATGAAGAACCGCGGAAGAGTCCGGATAGAACATATCGACCTTCGAAGCCAGGCGCCTCCACGTGGGATGGTTCTTTCGTATACGAAAAACCGCAGGACTCGCGAAAGAAACCAACAAGCGGAGAAGCAATTGAGAAGTCGCCGAGAAAATCGCCAGATGAAAAACCGGACTCGACTCGGATCACCCGTAAAGAGCCGGACGAGAGGACACCGCGGCTGGATGTCACCGAGACTCGATATGTCGAAGACGTCACCGATATCACGCGCACGTCCGAAGCGGTGCAGCGATCCTCTTACGTAATCGATCAGTCTTCAAGTTTTACTTCCGAGCAAGACGAGCGTGTCATCACTGAATTTACTACCGACGCGCGCAAGGATGTGGTGAGTAACGAAACATTAGAATGCTTCTTTATTACCTTGTCCGTGGCAAAAAAAAAACTGTTTTTCAAAACTGCGATTCGCAAAATGTCTCTCCGAAATAATATTTATAAACGAATATATTAATCCTCTTTTCAGATCTATTAATAGAAGCATAGAGAAAATAAATCACATATATATTATATATTTACATATAATATTGTATGTATTTAACATATAATAATATTTAATATATAATAAATTTAATATATAATATTTTATAATATATATTATATAATGTATGTACATATGTATATATAATACATATATATAATATAAATAATATACTGTTGGGGCTGCTGAATCTAACATCTCAATAATTGTTGGTGACCAGATATTGGGCAGATTAATAAAAATTTTATCGAGAGATATAGTTTAAGTCCTTGCGGAAGACTCAAACGATACTTTCACTTCCCAAACGGGCAAATCAGCGAAGGCTAGTAGGTTCACGTTTGTGGAGTCGTTGAAAATAAATCTGACGTAATGCAGCGGTTCGCAGCAGGGCAGAGGGGAGGGTCAAGGGTGTAAAAGGAGGGGAATTCGCGTTTTGTTTAACTGTCCGAGACGGACAGCGTTGTGTTTCTGATCTGAATTTCTGCACGGCCGAATCCCCGATTCGTCGAACTGATGCAAAGCTTGGAGCGAAAATCGATATTTCATGCATGGAGGCACGCTTGCAACCCCTATCTCAATCGTTATATTCTAATCGCATTATCTCAATACGCGCGATCGAGAAATTTACGACGATGCATTCCAGTAATATCATTATTGATAGTATTATCGTTACTAACGCGAGAAATCGCGAAGCGGTAACCTTTGCTTTTAGTTAAAGATAAAATGAACTTATACGTAAAAGCGTTCCCTCTCTGCTTCTCTCCATCTTTAAGAAAACCGTACATTTCAGTACAATTATTTTAGAAATCAGATCAAACTACAATATTTTTATAATATTAGATATTCTCCGTTTATGCCGATAAAATTATACTTTGAAAATATTATGTCAGATATTATTATTATAGTAGAAGATACCTTCGACTCTCTCTTGATCGTTATATAATCATTTATTAAAAAGAATGCATATAGAGAAAACAAATATTACGATTGTTGATATCGCGCAGATAAGGATCTTATCTAGATCTGGCGTGTGTCGCGGGCACGCACAAGTGTAATCACCTGTAATCAAGTTGAATCGAGGGTGCGCAAAGTGACAATAATTGCATCTGATATCAGCAAATTTGGCAGTGATGTCATTGTCCGATGTCGTAGTCCGCTTAATGCACGACCAATTGAATTTCACGCGTGTTCCGCCTTGCTTATCGCGCGGTCGCCCCGTTTAAGTGCCATAGAAATCTTAGTTAAGAGACGCCACGCTGAAAGAGAAGAGAGAGAGAGAGAGAGAGAAAGAGACACGTGTACGTTAATGTCACTTATCACGTCTGTTATGGCATTGATAGCAGCGACAGATAATGTTAAAAATAATAACGATACGACGGTGAAAGGGGGATCGCATGTTGCGATAATTCATTCTATCAACGCACTGATATAATATACGTTAAAATATAATTCAATATTGATGTTCCGTAATCGGTAAATAGACAATCGCGACATCAACGAGTTTTACGCGGTGACCTCGCAACTTCGGCTGAATGTTTTCACAGAATGTGGGTCGATATCGAACGTAAAGATAAATGTCACGGATGTGACACTTTGGACTTTACTACTAGAAGAACATTGATACTCCTACAATACTCTATATCTTCAATGGAAATTAATTTTTAATCAGATTTTCCATTTGATATCTTTCAGTTCTTTTTTTTTTGTCCAACTTGCCATCTTTTTTTTTAATAAAAGCAAACTATTTGATCTCTCTTTTTACTGCGCACCATTCTCTCGCAGTTAGGTAAGTTCTTAAAACCTCGCCTCGCGTAAAATTTTATGATTAACGCGCACGTTGCTTATTAAAGATTCTCTGCGCCGGATCTTCTCGCCGTTAACGACAGTGAACTTCCCTAACCGGAGATGTGCGGAACAATCTGAAACTTCATCTCCCACGCTCATATAGCGTTTCGTGGGAGTATCGGGATCGACGTTCTGGAGTTCATCCAACGTTATATAGTTAAAATGCTCGAATGCTTCGTTCAAGGATACCTAGTTACTGCAACGACGACTTATCGCCGGTAATTTGCGCGGGCATTTGCACGAACGAATTAAAAATAGACATTAGCGATCTATTATGCGGACAATTCGTTCCCTTAGACAAGTTTGTTCCAATTCTCACAGTCGTGACTTTAGTGCGAGGTCTCGAGATGATCGATAAAATGCTTTAACGCTTACAGACCGTATTTTCCGTGAGTATCGCTTCATCTATCTTTTCATCAGTGAATATGTGAATGTATGTACATTCGTCGATATATACATTGAAGAGATACTTCCCGTATAATTCTTTGAGATTTCCGAAAGATTTCTTCAGGAATCTCTTCTATCATCTAAAGATGCTCTGCGAAATATATACTTGCACCACTTGTGATTATCTCCACGTGACATCGAAACGATCTATCTCGATACCATGTGTTGCACGGACGGCCCCGCTGTTTTTGATTGTTCAACATGCAAACAGCTATAGAGAACGCGTCCTACTTGCATGGAGGCGCGATGATGTGAACGACGTGATATCTACGAGCACGCGTGATCGCGTTTCCCGGCGCATCGGTATTACTATTTTATGACGACGCGAAACGTGCAATGCCTGTATTACGACATCGATAAATATGTGATATTTTATTAACGGAATAACGCGCGCAATTTTCATGTTCGTAGTTTTTTCTCTCCTTCGAACGAGAGACTCCTCCGGCAGACTTTCAGTTACTCTGTGAAAGATTAACGGCGCAGAGAAGTGTCCATTTTTTTTGTCTTACAGGTAAAAAGTTTTTTAAAGAGAGAAAATTATGCCCGTCACGCGAAAACTCTGGTGGAGAGCCGAAATTATGTAAACGAGGTTCATTATGAGCGACTCGCTCGTCGATATCATCAAGGACGGGCAATCAGCTTAAAGACCCAAGCTGCTTAAACCGCTAATTAAATGCCAAAACTTCATTTGATGTGCTTTATGCGAATTACGTTTGAGTGTTAAAAACGGAGAGTAAAGGATTTGACTAACAGTATCAGCAAACGTTATTTGCTTCGTTATAGAGTTACTGCGTCAAGTTGGAGAACGAGCGTGCTCGTGAGTATAATGAGCAGCTCCAACGGACCGAAAATAAATGCGCGAAATTTTTAAGCGAATGCATAATGTAGTACGGAACGATAATGTGGCATTTCAGAGCACGCTTTAAAACGTTAAAAATCGTCAATGAAAGCAAAAGATACTTTGAAATCCTCTACATCTGGATGAAATAAAAATGAAAATTCGCTGACGTAAAATTTCAAGGTTTCAAAACGCAAAATGCCAATAAAATAAATTTCTTCGTACAATAAATTATCGTTTTTTTGCATCGACGATATCGTCCACTTGTGATCTACTTCTGAAAGTCGTGCGATGAATTATGCTAACGACGAAACCGAATCGCAAAAGTACCACGGTTCCACGATTCGGCAAGCGACGTTATACGATATGTTGTTAGCATAAAAGCCACATGTGCACCAATCTCGTGTTACCTGCATTCCGTCGAACTAAGCACTACCGGCGTTATACTAATCTCGCTTATGCCCGCGGCACTCATTATGCATCTACGTTTGAAGCTTGTAATGAACGCCCGCGGAAAAACGAAGTCACATTTACGTCGTTATTACGCCAGTCGATGCTAACGTGCTGTCAAAGTGTTTATCGCGAACGATTAGCATACCAACGATCGTAAATCTGCTTTTTTATTTAAATAATTGTTATGACATTGACTTTAGGCAAATGCGTCTAACGCTGCTGTAAAGACATTACGAACAAAGTAGTTAGCTAAGTTCGTAAGTGACGTAGCGAATGCATAATTGCACAACTGATGCACCTCTGTATTTCCTGACATTTCCTAACAATTTTTATGCTATACAATGAAAGTACTTGGTCATAGCACACGTCTAATAAAAGCAAAATGTATGTACTCATAAAAAATGAATATAGTATAATTCTAGATATTACAGATAATTTACAGAAGCGTGATAATGTGCTCGACATTATAGTTCACGTAATAATTAACATCGCAGTTTGCATTGCGTGTTATCAGCATTAATTATTGACAGAATGATAATTATGGCGACTATTGACCGTATTTTATATATATATATATATATATATATATATATATATATATATAATTGTTGTATATACATATATAGATAGATATATATATGGGATATCCATCCTGCTCCAATATTTCCAATATCAATAGAGTCGAAGATGTAGGTAATTTATTTTTGTCGTACTTTTCAGAGAGATGTCACCGAATCAACGAAGGAATTTATCGACAAAGAGCAGGTGACTAGCATGGTAGCGCGGGATGTCGTCGATGATACCAGATTCGATGCCGATACCGGCCCGGTACCCCAATCTCCAGCGAGTTCCACGAAGAAGCCGTCGCCGGAGCGGCCCGGTTATCCTCGCGGAATACCTGGACTCAGGGAAGACGATCGACCGAAACCAATTCCCGCCGCTGGAAGGCCCAGTCGACCTTCGCAGCGCGAGAAGAGTCCTCAGCGATCGGCGGACCATGATAGGTGAATAAAAAAATATCAAGGATATTTTTTTTATTTTATTATATAATTTGTAAGAAAATTGTCACGGTCAAAAAAATATATACGTATCTTTTGTATGTGTCTCTTTTCTTACAGATTATACATATTGTATATTGTTATATAATAAAAATATATATTGTTCTTTATATTTATTTGTACCTCTTGAGATATATATTTAAAAATAAGAAAGAATAGAAAAAAGAAAATCTCTCCTGAGAGGAAGAGAAGGAAAAGAATAAAAATACATTTATAATTTATAATTTGTTAATATTTAACTTTTTGTTGCAAAGACCTTCTAAGGTCCGACCTAAGTCACCTGAGAAGCTTCGCGATTATACATCGCCAACTAGAAAACCACAACTAGCGGCCGGCAAGCCAAGTCGACCTGCGGAAAAGTCTGAAAAGCCAACGAAACCAGAGCAAGATCACAAGCCGAAACGAGGGGATCAAATTCCAGACTCTCTCGACGAGGATGCAGACCGCCCTAGATCGATACCGGATATACTATCGAAAATCCCCTTGAAGGAACAATGTATTTGCGAGCTTTGTACTTGCGGGTAAGTCTTCTCCCTTGTTACAGCCGAATATTCTTTTTACATGAATATACATGAAAAAAGAAACCGACATAATTTAATTCAATCTAAATTACATGTTAAACTTATTAAGTTAAAATTTTAAATTTCTCTTTTTTTTCTCTGATTTCTCTAATTTTTTAATTACTCTTGCATCAACAATTTTAATGTATAAGAGTATAATTAACAACTATATAGCTAGTGCGAATATGATTTAATTTAACTTATCTGCACGTTCGCTGCGGACATGAACATGACTGACCTACTTCGAAACACTATTAACAAGATCAGAATACAAAACTTGCCGGAGTCGAGATGCAAATTCACGAGAGGAGCGCAGGAGATTATCTTCAAGGCCATCTTTTTTACTCTATTAAATTCATTACAATAATCTATTCAAAGCCGGACGTACAATTGTTGTATACAAATGTCTACTGTGTTGCTCTTTAACGTTGTTGCAATGCAAGATATATTATTACTGCTTCCTATATAGACAAGTTTGTTATCAAAAGAGCTTCCGTCCTTTCCGTTAAATTATTTTTAATCGTGATATTCTTGTTCAATATGATTCAATTTTTGCTATAAATGTATCGATAAATTCATTTTAAAAAAAAGCAAAAATATCTCATCCGCAACTTTTTCAGGACACTCTATATACGTATGCATAATGTGCAAAAGTAGGACACGAGACAGATCCTTTTACGGCAAGTTGTTTCTGGACGATGGCAAGTCATCGCACAGGATTCTTTCCTTATTCGAACTTTTTCCAACGTAGCTTTATATGACAATGACGAATCGTACAAATTTATGATACAACTTTGATAATTGCATTAGACACACCATCATTTTCGAAGGATATTTATCGTCTCTTCCAAGGAGAGCGGCTGATTATATAGAACAAGATTAATGTTGCATTTTTAGTTTCTTCCAAGTTTTTATACAAAAATATCAAGATGCGAAAAGAAAGTTAACGATATTTAAGAGAGTGTATTTTTTCTTTAGTTCTATACTTTGGTATATGTGATTTTTTTTCAGTAACGACAACAATTGTGTGATATATATTTTATGTGCATGTATAAATTGAACACGTCTTGTCATTGAAAATCTTGACCTAGATGATAAATAAAGGTCTCGACAGCGCAGACAGATTCGCGAGCGAGAGACGTAAGCTCGGGAAAAATTAGTCGCGTCGTGACCGTCTTAAGAAGTAATTGCGGTTCGTCTGCTGATTAGTCGTCGGAAATTTCTATCTAAGTCTGCTTAACTTTGAGAGATCTGATATAATTTCTCTCTTCTGGTTTAACGCGCGGCTCTAAAGGAACGTTCAGAACGCGTCACATATAACGCAAAGTTTTTTATCCAATAAAAAATACATGAGAATATACTCGGCTCTCTGAGATCAAGTCTGACATTTACGGAATTGCATTCCGACAGTAAAAAGAAGAGTAAGAAGAAATGACAATGACTGGAAATGTCGATATTACTCGATATAGTTATACAGAAGTAGGGTATCTCATACACGCGAAATCACGCTCTCCAAATAAGTCGAATTGCTCTGCATAAAATATTGGCAAGGATACTTGTTTCTTTTCTCTCGCCATCTACAGGTAACCGATTGCCTTCGAAGCGTTAAGTATTCCCATCGGGATACGTGATGCATGTCTCTCAGAAAGGAAAATGATGGTAGCTTCTCATTAATTAATTGCGATCAATGTCGAGAAAACATTTTATAGGCGAAAGTATCGTATAACATTTTTAATGCAATTATATTGTATACACAAATACTTGTTTAATCAGGCAAATGGAGAACGTCTAATTAATTGAATATGTAAATAACAACTCACTTTATGTCGCACGTCGTTAACATGTATGTTGCATTGTCGGTTTGACTTTTAATTACTTTTACCACTATGCATCGCGTGCGTGAATCAAGCATATGCATTATAATTAAGTTCTATCGAGCAAATTGCCTTATCCGGCTTATCAATTCTAGCATTATTTAAACGTGTTTGTTTTTTATTTTAATAATATGTAATATATAATATTAAAAAATGCTATGTAATATTAATATGATATCTCGGATGATATCTTTAAAATGCCATGTGATGAAGTTAATCGTCGTAATCTGAAAACTTAATGAGCCTCGTTAAAAAAGAGTGGCGTCTATAATGTTACACAAGTAGTTGCGTGACAATAACTGCCTATAGACCCGCAATTACATGAATCCGGGATATAGTTTTTGCTACAGATTGCAATGAGATTCCCATTTCTATATATCCATCTCGCGCGCGGTAATAGCGTGCTGCAAATATTAACTTCGAAAGTAACGAGACAATTAAAATCACGACACAAGCGCGCGCAGAGACCTTTACATTCATTATAAAAGGATTGATGCCCTTTTGCGTCATATTTAAATCTCTATACGCGCCAAGCCTTTGTCATGCGGCAGCTTCGTTCGAACGAATATAAAAGCGGATAACAAGAATTTTCTGCGAAGAGAAAACGCTTTTCTTTCTCTTTATTAATATTAAACAGGTATATATACTGTCGCTGTAATGTACATAAGAGTAGGTGGAATTTTGTTTAATAAAATACAGATATTTCTATTTTTAATATGGATATGCAACTCATTAAAAGCACTCTTTTTTTTGTTATTTTTTTTTGTTGTTTTAATATGAGAGTGCTTTTCAAAGCATACTCATTTCTCACGCGAGCTGACAAATGTCGTAAACGTTGAATCTACTTTTATTCTGAATTCTAACAGATGGTAATATTTTAGACGTCATCGCTGCCCGCACAACTTGCCTCAAGAACAGTTCGAGTTTCTTTACGACGAGCCGATACATACTGTGACTTCCTATCGCCAGGATTATGATGAAAAACACGTGGAGAAGCAAACGAAATATTATCATGAGGATCATTTGCATACAGAGGGCGAATTTATTGGGCAGAGACGAGCCGATTATGTGGCTACTAAAGGCGAGAGGGCGCCGGTCAAAAAACCGCAAGACCATCTCAAACCCGAGGGTGAATTCGTCAAAAGACCGAAAGAGGAAACACCTACGAGGGGTGAGAGGGCACCTGTGAGGAAGCCAGAAGCTAGCTTGAAACTCGAAGGAGATTTTGACAGTAAGTTTCTACACTTGCTTGATTTTTCATTGAATTATCTGACATTTCTATAAATAAATTTCATTTGTAGACACACGCACACACACACACACACACACCATCCAACAACTTTTAAATGTTGCAAATTAAATATTTTTTCATAAAAATATTTGTATATTTAATGTAAATAAAAAAAATATTTTTTTCTTTTCAGCTACAACAACAACCGAGCTAGTCTTCACCGGTACTCCTGGCGAACGGCCGATCCCGATACGTCGCAATACTTATACAAAGATAGAGGGAGATTTTGTTGATGAAACGACGACGCGATCTCAATATATCGATCATCGCAGTATTCAACGCGCTGAGATAATCAAACGAACGGATAATCTTACTGTAGGAGAGGGTGAATTCACGGTTAGTAATAAATGATAAATTTATCGAATTTTGTTTTCAAAATGTTTATAATATTATTCTTTCTTATTTTATCTTACATATACAATATATACTTACATCATTTTTAAAAAAAATTATATTTTAGGGTACCTCTCATATAAAGGAGGATTTCCAGACTCATGTTATCGAGCGTGAACCTCAGTGGCGACCAAAATACCCTGAAGACATCGATAGGTTCTACAGCAAGACTGATATCACAGACAGCATTACGACTACCCAAGAGCAATATCGAACTTTCGATCAGGCGGATTACAAAAGCACTACTGTTGTTAAAAGAGCTGATAATCTGAGACCTGAAGGACCCTTCGAAGCATTGCCTCACACGAAAGATGATTACATTACACCGATATTGCCACGCAGGCCGGAATTGCAGAAACCTAAAGATAATTTAAGATCCGAAGGACCATTCGAAGGACGCCCTAAGGATGATTATACACCAACTAGAGGAGAACGCGCAGATGTTAAACGCCCAGAAGATAATTTACGACCAGAAGGACCATTCGAAGGGCGTCCTAAAGATGATTATTCACCTAAACGCGGGGAACGCCCTGAAGTAAAACGACCAGAAGATAACTTACGTCCCGAAGGACCATTTGAGGGTCGACCTAAGGATGATTATCGACCAACTAGAGGCGAACGAGCTGATGTTAAACGTCCTCAAGATAATTTAAAGCCAGAGGGACCGTTCGTAGGACGTCCTAAAGATGATTATATGCCAACGCGAGGAGAACGCGCGGATGTTAAACGCCCGGAAGATAATTTACGGCCAGAAGGTCCTTTTGAAGGTCGACCTAAAGATGATTATAAACCTACTAGAGGCGAACGCGCTGATGTGAAACGACCTGAGGATAACTTGAAGCCAGAAGGACCATTCGAAGGACGACCTAAAGATGATTATTCACCTAAACGCGGGGAACGCTATGAAGTAAAACGACCAGAAGATAACTTACGTCCTGAAGGACCATTTGAAGGTCGACCTAAAGATGATTATCGACCAACTAAAGGCGAACGAGCTGATGTTAAACGTCCTCAAGATAATTTAAAGCCAGAGGGACCGTTCGTAGGACGTCCTAAAGATGATTATATGCCAACGCGAGGAGAACGCGCGGATGTTAAACGCCCGGAAGATAATTTACGGCCAGAAGGTCCTTTTGAAGGTCGACCTAAAGATGATTATAAACCTACTAGAGGCGAACGCGCTGATGTGAAACGACCTGAGGATAACTTGAAGCCAGAAGGACCATTCGAAGGACGACCTAAAGATGATTATTCACCTAAACGCGGGGAACGCTATGATATAAAACGACCAGAAGATAACTTACGTCCTGAAGGACCATTTGAAGGTCGACCTAAGGATGATTATCGACCAACTAAAGGCGAACGAGCTGATGTTAAACGTCCTCAAGATAATTTAAAGCCAGAGGGACCGTTCATAGGACGTCCTAAGGATGATTATACGCCAACCAGAGGAGAACGAGCGGATGTTAAACGACCTGAGGATAACTTGAAGCCAGAAGGATCATTCGAAGGACGACCTAAAGATGATTATTCGCCTAAACGCGGAGAGCGCCCTGAAGTAAAACGACCAGAAGATAACTTGCGTCCCGAAGGACCATTTGAGGGTCGACCTAAGGATGATTATCGACCAACTAAAGGCGAACGAGCTGATGTAAAGCGACCGAAGGATAATTTACGACCTGAGGGTGATTTTGTAGATCGTCCCAAAGATCAATACACACCAGGTGAGAGACGAACGCCTATTAAACATCCTGACAATTTGTATCCTGAAGGTGACTTCGAAAGACCTGAGCCGATACCTTACGGTCCCGGTGACAGAGCATCTATCGTACGTCATCCAGATAGTCTGTTTCCAATAGGGGAATTTCCAGATAGAAAAGTCGAGCCTTTTAAACCAGCCGAACGAAGAACTCCCATTAAATACAACGATAATCTTCGTCCAGAGGGTGATTTCACCGGAAGACCTAAGGATGATTATAAACCAACCAGAGGAGAACGTGTCGACGTCAAGAGACCGGAAGACAATTTGAAATCGGAAGGACCATTTGAAGGCCGGCCAAAGGACGATTATAGTCCTAAGAGAGCCGAGCGCCCAGAAGTCAAAAAACCACAAGACAATCTAAAACCTGAAGGACCTTTCGAAGGACGACCAAAAGATGATTACAGGCCGACTAAAGGAGAGCGTGCAGATGTTCGGCGTCCGGAAGACAACTTACGACCTGAAGGACCGTTCGAGGGTCGTCCAAAGGATGATTATTCGCCCAAACGTGCCGAACGTCCCGAAATGAAACGTCCAGAAGACAATCTACGCTCTGAAGGCGACTTCGAAAGACCAGAGAAGAAGGCACCTATTGGTCCAGCGGAAAAACGGAGTCCGATTAAACATTCGGATAATCTAAAACCCGAAGGCGAATTTGAACGACCTCGTCCGGATGGTTATCGTCCGGCAGAGAGACCAGAAGTTAAGAAGCCAATAGACAATTTGAAGCCTGAAGGTGATTTTGAAAGACCTCGTCCCGAAAAATATGCTCCAGCCGAAAAACGAACGCCGGTGAAACATCCGGATAATCTTAAACCGGAAGGTGAATTCGTTCGTACACCGAAACAAGATTTCACGCCCACGAAAGGCGATCGCGCAGATGTTAAAAGACCAGAAGATAATTTGCGACCGGAAGGACCTTTCGAAGGACGGCCGAAAGATGATTACCGACCGGTACGAGGAGAACGCATGGATATTGTTAAGCGCACGGATAATTTGCGCATGGAAGGAGATATAGAAACATACAGATCGAGAGATGAATACATTGATTTCTTGGTACGCGAAAAAACCGAGATTACTAAATATCAAGATAACTTACGTATGGAGGGTGAATTCATCGATATGAGAACGCGAGACGATTTCAAAGTCGTTAAAGGCGAACGCGTAGACGTTGTTAAGCACCGTGATAATTTAAAACCAGAAGGTCCGTTTGAAGGTCGTCCAAAGGACGACTTCTCGCCTAAGAAAGCAGAAAGACCTGAAATTAAAAAACCAAAAGATAATTTAAAACCCGAAGGCGACTTTGTACGCCGACTTAAGGAGGAAGCACCGAAAAAAGGCGAGAGAGCTGACATCAAAACACCGAAAGACAGTTTACGACCAGAAGGAGACTTTGAGAGACCCGAGAAAACTCCGATCGGTCCGGCAGAGAGGCGTTCTCCGATTAAACATACTGATAATTTGAAACCAGAAGGCGAGTTTGAGAGACCTAAACCTGAAGAATTTAAACCTGCAGAAAAACCAGTTGTAAAGAAACCGCACGATAACTTGAAACCAGAAGGCGAATTTATCTCTAGACCAAAAGAAGAAGCGCCGAAAAAAGGTGAGAGAGCTGATGTTAAGAAACCGAAAGATAATCTTATGCCCGAAGGTAACTTTGAAAGACCGGATAAAAAACCAATTGGTCCCGCTGAGAGACGGTCTCCGATTAAACATCCGGATAATTTGAAACCGGAAGGAGAGTTTGAACGACCAAAGCATGAAGGATATCATCCAGCAGAAAGACCTCAAGTAAAGAAACCATCAGACAATTTACGTCCGGAAGGTAATTTCGAAAGGCCGGAGAAAAAGCCGTTTGGTCCAGTGGAGAGGAGAACTCCGATCAAGCATGCAGACAACTTGAAGCCAGAAGGCGAATTTGTAGGCAAGCCTAAGGAAGAAGTTCCAAAAAGAGGAGATAGAGCGGATGTTAAAAAAAGACCTGAAGATAATCTTAAGCCTGAAGGAGACTTTGAGAGACCCGAGAAAACTCCAATTAAACCGGCCGAACGACGAACACCTATCAAGCATCCTGATAATTTGCGACCTGAGGGTGAGTTTGAAAAACGTCCAAAGGAAAAGACGCCTCTCAAAGGCGAAAGGGCAGATGTTACTAAACCGAAGGACAATTTACGATCAGAGGGTGAATTTGAAAGGCCTCAGAAATCACCAATCGGACCAGCAGAACGGCGAACGCCGATTCGACACGACGACAATCTATATCCAGAGGGTGAATTCGTTGGACGACCAAAGGATGATTTTACTCCCAAACGAACTGATCGACCGATACAGAAGAAGCCCAAGGACAACTTGAAGCCTGAAGGAGAATTCGTAGGTAAACCGAAAGACGATTATAAGCCGACTAAAGGAGAGAGAACCGAGATCGTGATACATCGAGACAACTTGAAGATGGAAGGCGACATAGATGTTTACCGATCACGAGACGATTACGTCACCACGTCTAAACGTGAGCGCGTGGACATTGTTCATCGCGAGGATAATTTGAAGATCGAAGGCGAATTTATCGATATTCAGCGACGAGATGATTATCGAGCTACACGTGGTGAACGCAGCGAAATTATCAGACATGAAGATAACCTTCGCTCCGAGGGTGATTTTGTTTGTGAACGTCCGGAAAAAGTACCGATAGGTCCAGCCGAGAAAAGATCTCCCATCAAACATTCCGACAATTTGAAACCAGAAGGTGATTTTGTGCAGCGGCCAAAGGAACACGCGCCTACTAGAGGTGACCGAGCAATCGTCAAAAAGCCCAAGGATAATTTGAAGTCCGAGGGTGATTTTGAGAGACCAACGAAATCGCCCATTGCTCCCGCTGAACGGCGATCGCCCATCAAGCATCCAGATAACCTTTATCCAGAAGGAGAATTTGTCGGTCGTCCGAAGAAAGACACGCCATTGAAGGGTGACCGAGCGGATGTGAAGAAACCGAAGGATAATCTTCATCTCAAAGGAGAATTCACGAAACGTACACCGAAGAAGGTAGAACCGGCCGAGCGAAGAACGCCGATCAAACACGAGGACAATCTATATCCCGAGGGAGACTTTTACATGGTGCCTAAGGACGATTTTACTCCGAAGAGAGGAGATCGCTCGCCGGTTAAGAAACCCCAGGACAATCTTCGTCCCGAAGGTGAGATGGAAGTGTCTCCGAAGGACGATTACAAGCACGTGAATGGAGAACGCGTGGAAGTGCGTCGATACGAAGATCACTTACGTATGGAGGGACAGATGGATATTCATCGTTCGAGAGATGATTATAAGAAAATTACCAAAGTGGAGAAAGTGGATGTTAAGAGACACGAAGATAATCTCAGAATGGAGGGCGAATTTATCGATGTGCGTCGCAAAGACGATTATGTACACGTGATTGGTGAACGCGTGCCAATTAAAAAACATTCAGACAACCTCCGTTCGGAAGGAGATTTCGACAGACCCCAGAAAACCGTGGTCGGTCCCGGAGAAAGAAGATCGCCGATCAAACATCCGGATAATCTAAAGTCGGAGGGTGATTTCGAACGTAGAATCACGGATAAGATTGGTCCCGGCGAACGACGGTCGCCGATTCGTCATGCTGACAATTTGAAGCCCGAAGGTGACTTTATCGGACGCCCGCGCGACGACTTCACACCCAAAAGAACGGAAAGGATTGAAGTTGTCAAGAGAAAAGATAATTTAAAGTTGACGGGCGATTTCGAAGATACAACGTCTCATAGATCGACCTACAAGGTCGTGCGTGGCGAACGCGCGGACATCAAATCGCATGAGGATAACTTGAAAATCAGCGCCGGCACTATGGAAACGAAAACGACTACCAAGGATGCTTACACACCTTCTAAACCTTCTCCCGCTGATAAGACGGTGAATCGTCGAAAGCATATGGAATCGTCTATCTCGCTTGGTAACGACACTACTGTGATGACTACGACGAATCGACGTAACTACAACACTTATACGAAGCGTACAGGAAAAGATATTGCTGCTAAGATGAGTCAGATGGAGTCCGACGCAAGAAAAACCGTGGAATCACAAACTCTGACAAATGGAACGGTTATTACGACCATAAAAGGTACCGCGACTTCGGCTCAGTCCGATCAAAGAGTCGCCAATGCCCACACTGTCACTCAACAACAGACACAACGTGTTACCGATCATCGTACCACCCAACCGATCGAGGACTCGCCATCTGGACCGCAACTTGTAGATTCACGAGAAACAGTATCCAGTCAGCATCACGAGCAGCATCAGAGAATGCATTTAGGCGAGCAATATCTGCGATCGCAAAACGTGGCGCAGACTCGTCGAACGATCGAGGACAGATCGATCGCGGAAGAACTGAATCATCGAGGACAGATCGTACGAGGAGAAGATACATCTCGTTACGCGATCGATGCCGGCGAACATCACAGACACCAACATCAGCACGTCGAGCGTCATCATCAGGATATGAGTAAGCGCGATTACGTGAACACGCAACACGTGGAAAGTCGGCAGAGATCTGCGACGAGGCAGCAGCACGAGCAGCACACTATCTCCAGTCAGGCGCGATACAATTCGAACAGTCCGGAATTCCGGCAGACGATCAATGGGCAAACGATCGTGGAACGATCGCACGTCGATTCGGCCAAGAAGATCGGTCATCATCGCAAGAATGTGATATCCTCGTCGACCGACGTCAGCAATGCGGTGCTTTATCGCAGTGGTGGCGTCACTACGTCCACCGAGGCACTTCACACGACCTCGTCGACGGCAGCGGATCAACGAAAGAGTATTTCGAATCTGGCCGAGAGCGGACGGTACATCAGCAACTCGAGCCACAGCAGCGACAGACATAGCTTGACTTCGCTACATCGCAGCTCTAAGGAAGTGAATCCTTGGGCCTCCTCTAGCTACGAACGCCCGCAGAGAATCGTGCGACATGACAATCTGACCGTAGGCGGAAAGTTCTATTCGCAGAGCGAAGCGAAGAGCTATGGCAACTTCTCGCAGAGTTCTCAGAAAGTGGAACGAGTGCAGAGGCAAACGAATGCGTCGCACATTAATTTAGGCGACGGCAGTACCGTCAGTTCTAGCATGTACAAGAGGGAATACGTTCCTAGGCATAGGGGACCGTGTCCAGCCACTCTTCTAGAAGCAAAACAAGCGCCCTTCAAGCATACCAGAGACACGCAAAAGCACAAGTTTTACATGCCCGTTATATCCAACTAAATTGGCTTATCAAAATTTAACGTTTTATTAAATTTTTCAAAAATATGCTTACATAATTTTTTTTGAAAAAATGGTTACATATAATATATAAATATCCATTATAGCATATATATACATATATTAGTTTCCGAAAGCTCTATATTTTATATTTGATATAAAGATATAATTAATAATTATAATAATAATAAGTTATTATAATTATAAATATTATAATTATAATAATAATTAATTTTTATAATTATTAATTTATTATTAATTTTATATTAATAACTATAAAATTATAAAAATATATGTAAAACAGATACGTATTTTCTTTATCATTAATCTATACTGTAAATCTTATTTTTCAAGGTGCTAGAATTTTGCCATGACTGATCTGAAAAGGATTATTTCGATAATGCGGGCTGTGATAAACTCGCGCTGTTGAAAAACGTTAGTTTATCCTATATCCGTTAAAAAATTATTCTAAATAAATCCGGTCGTAAGTATTTATAGTCATTTCTAAATTACGATATCAACGAACGAGAGATTCGATCTACGTGATAAGTCTCTTGTAGCAATATTAAAAATATAAACTGTTGAAAAAAAATATATATATATACATACAATTACGTACATATATCATTATATCGGCGATATACTATTAATATATGCTATTCCTTTTTTTTAGAACACAGTCGCAAGTGAAAATAATTATATTGTCGATATATATAAAGTATCGATTATTATCGCTAACTTTTGTCTGTTCACGAGTAGGTGGACACTCGTTACAAATTTTTTTCTTCTTAAAACACACGTGTATACAAAGCAATAACTAGAGCTTAAATCCGTGATATGATCGGACCTGATGGAACGTTAGTTTCGTCCGATAATTAGGATAGTATATACGCGCATTATGTTATTTTCTATTTCACTGACTCACAAAATTATTATATTGGCAATGAGTTCTCTCTCTTATGTTTTATTTAATTTGTAGCTTATTTTATTATCGCACATATATTAACTATATATTCTAGGAGTATGCTTTCAATATGTTATATATAGAAATTATACATTGTATTTTTTCTTTTCTCCTTTTTTAATTGATTAATATCCGTTGTAAACGGATTCAATTACTGGATGTTGGTTTATTTACTTTATATCGAATATGTTTATTTTAATTTTTTGAATAAAATTGATTCGTAATTATATTTTTCGCAATGAAGTTTATTTGTTTACCTTTACATTAATTTTATTAATACCCTTGCGTGATTGAATACGATAGGAAAATATTTGTCAATATTATTTGCTGATGTTTGTACAATACAACGCTCATATAGATGTATGCATCGATGTATAATTGTCACAAGGATTAATTAATTAATTTATTTATTTATAAAATGATTATATAAATGAAAATCGTTTTCTAGTCTAATTAAAGACGATTAGGAAAGGTAATATTGTACGTATTCACATTCTCATTCATCAAAAAAGTTTAGATGTCAGTATTAAATTAATTGAGAGCCAAAAGATCTGCCATTTAAAAAAATAATATAGTAGAAGTGTATATATGTGTGTGTATATTGGAATGACAATCGGATCCTTTTCATATCAATACTGTTGGCATGACCATAGGCTGTTCGCAAATAATGTGAATGGATGAAGCTTTATAGGTCATGGCTGACACAAAAAAAATCTCAATTATGTTCCTAATAATTTTTTCTAAAATTCGGTTGTATAGACAATAATGGCTCTGGTGTGTATACTAGATTTTACGCACCGTGGAGGTATGCAAAAAAAAAAATAAATAAATAAGCGAGAGAGGTATCGAGAAAAATAATATTTTTTTACTATATTTTTACTAAATAGGTCTTGAAATATATAAGGCAGGGTATCTCTAATAACTGTATCTAAAATAATAACTTTTAAATACGTTATTTGGTCATTTAATAGTGCATAAAGTTATTATAATTTTTTAACAACAACATTGATTTTTCACATATTTCAATCTCGTTACTGTTGTATACATATATTGTTATAGATAGATAAATAGAAAAATCGTGTAAAAGAGATGTGTATATGTATATATATAACTGGTATAAATTTAGATAAACAGCGCAATAAAAAAATAATGTATTTTATATTTAAAAAATTTTTTTCAAACAGGAAGAATTTTCAATTATAGCCTAATAAATTTTTTATCGAAATAGAATAATGCAAAAAAATCCGTTTCTCCGCTCTATCATAAATCGAAGAGTAAAGTGAGCTTAAATCAGGAAGCAAGCATATAAAGGAATATATAATTGTTCCATCTTTTGACTTACGTTTCTATTAATAAGCTACTGACACAGTGGCCTTCCTAGGTCACCGTAAAATCGGACAGAGATAACTCGACTAAAGTGGGAATCTCACTTGACGGACTTCAGGAAAGCTCAAAAGTGCACAAGAAAGTTCGCTTGTAATATTTCTTCGCATTTGTAATAGATGTATAAACAATTAACAATGTGCAATCGATGAAATGTGACAACGCACACTTCTATTCTAGTAAGATAAATATTATTGTACGACGAAGAGACGCATACTGCGGCGGATGTTTCCATATCACGATGAGAACCAAAATATTAATTATTCTAACAATACATACATATATGTAAAGCAAGATGATTTAAAGCTGCGGTACCGTTATTACCAGTTCCTCGAAGCATCTCTCTCGTTTTTTTTTTACCTTCGTCGTTATCCTCTTAAGATATTGAAAAGAGAGAGGAAGAAACAAGCATCGGATTCATCGCCTCTGTAGGCGACTGCGTATCACACTTTTTCCCTCCCTCTCCCCCAGCCACTCGATATGCCACGCGTGAAATCTCAGGGTTGTTAACCCCCGCAATGAGGTTGCCGAAAATTTCGCGCCGTAATGGAAGTTTCACTTCGCGGACCACTTTCATGTCTCTGTCTCGCGGAAATTATAGGTTCTCTGCCCCTTTAATTACTCGATCGCTCGAATTCCTTCACCAAACTTTCGATATGACCGATCAGACGGAACGTTTTGTTGTACGAGCAAATGCTGTTAAAAACTTTCTACTCACACCGTCGACAAATGCATCGGAAAACGCAAATAATAAGTGAATCGTGACGATCGATATTTCGAGTGATCATTTTTACAAACGGAAAACTTTACGCTCATACAAATACAAGCTTTACTTACTTTATGTTCATCTTCTACAAAATATCGAGCGCAACGCGATCGGTATCTATATTTATTTTTATTAGATATCTGTAATCTATAATTTTTATATTAATACGAGTTCCAGTTTCAAGTCGCAACGGATTCATTTTCTCCAAGCAACTCGTTGAATAATAATGTTTCTACTTTGCGTTATCGCTGATTACATATCGTATGACCAATTAAAGTAACGCCGAACCGTTACGGGGCTTCGTTTACCGGATAAATTTCATTGCTATTACATAAATAATTAAGCAAAGAGATCACTAGTTACACGTGAGTCCAACGATTAAGATGCCGGCCTATTAACCGCTAATCAACGTCGATCGTAATTACGCGGCGCGAAGTGGCGCACGATCTACGGAAGCGATTCGTTGCCCTCTTTTCTCGGCCTTTTCGCGACCTCGTGCAGTTCTATATCCTTTGAAGGGAAGAAAAACTAGATAAAAGAAAAAAAATTCTCAAAATTAACACGCGCGAAATTACGCTTAGTCCTCCCTATAAGGGATGCATTCCTCGGATGCAACGCGATGCATACTTTTACCGAAACGAGTAGGTATGTCAAGCGATTTTTCTCAAGCACGTTTTCTCGAATATGTAACACAAGAGGAAAAACGCGCGAAACGGAGAGAAGTACAAAACAGCCGACCTATTAACCGGCAATCGGCAGACGTCGTCTAAGCCGCGAAGTGGTACGATTTGGAATGGCGTGCCACGCCGAGAGCGTTGGCCTCTTTCGCGAGGAGGGGTGTTTGCTACCTGCAGGCGATCGTAAAGTCACCTGCCGCATACCTGGCTGCCTCGCCTGGCTCGGAGGCCGGAGGCGATAGCCGCTCGTTTACCTCTCTCTCTTTCTCTCTCTCTCTCTCTCTCTCTTTCCCTCCGTCATCATCGCGAAAAAAACATTCGCTTTCACGAAAGTCCATGTCGCGTAGGTCTCTCCTCCGTTTACACACGACATATAGCGTCGCTCTCTTGCGAGACGCGTTGGAGAGGACATTTGAAGGGATCTTCGGTGAAATCCGTAGACTTTTGCCGGCTTTCGCGTTCCTTCCGCGAGGATGTACGGAAAAACAAGTATAAGCAAATCTGGTACGCGAAGATATATGTATATGTACGATAGATACGATCGTCGTGAAGTTTTTAACATTAGGTTCTTCTTCCTGTAAATATCCTACCTAACTAAGACACGTCTCCCAGATACGGCTGTCGGCGATCGGAGTCGGAAAAAGTAGACGAACCGGTCTAGGTCCAGCGTCTAGCGCTTGTAATTCTTTTCGCGGCACGACGATAATGCGACCCTTACTTAAGTATATCTCCGCCGACAAGTTATCGGACGAAATTCTTGGCCCCGTTACACCATTCTCTCTAACACGCGCTCTATAACACGTGGCTTCTCGTTACGTACACGTCGTGATCTATCCAGTTCTATCAAATGGCTAGAATCGCGATCACCACGCATGCCGTTAAACGACCGAATTTGTTACGCCTGCGACCACCGCCCGGCGCTCAAAGTCGCCGATTTTCTATCATATATGCGCGATTTCACGCGCTCGTGCGTGAACGCATGTCGCTGTGATTTTACGGTCACGAGACCGTTCGTTAGCGTGTCCCTTATTTGTAAACTAGATAGTCGATACTCTTTTTTTTTTTTCTATTCGTTGCATTACGACAGTTTCACATTTTCTTTACAGAGTAACGGAATTTTAAATATCTTGGTTCAAATATCACGTGTTTTTATATATCTTATCATTTCGCTTTTTTCAAGACGAGAAACAAATAAATTGATGGAAACCGTAAAAACAACTTTCCCGTAAATTTACAATTGTAATATAACTTCTGTGTGTGAAATATGTGTAAAATATTAATTGTTGCCTCTTATCGTTCGTATAAACGGAAAGTTTTCCAGCCAGACACGGCGATAAGCTGTTCACGCTCGGTGCATAGAAACTATGGAAAAAACACTCGTCTTGGGCTGTAATTTTATTGTCGGCGCGAGAAACCAAAACGCGTATATATGCGTTTGCAGCGGCGCTCGTTCCAGCAACCCAGATCTCCGGTACGATGGAAATATACCGTTAAAACGCGCCACAACAGGCTTGCAGCCGTTACTCCTCGTTCGACGAAACGTTGACTGGCAGGAGAATCTCCTCAGTTCCTCTCTCTTTCTCTCTCTCTCTCTCTCTCTCTCTCTCTTTACCTCGCGTGATCGATTTGCCCGCAGATCATTTCCGCGAGAAAGGACATTCGAAAATTTTACAGATAAATAAAGTATACATCTGTCGCGCGATTTCAGGTACATATATATGTCCGAAAATATTTATAAGCGCGTCATTATGAAAATGTACGATTTAACATGTGATGTAACGTTAATAATAGAATTATCTTAGCAAAACCAATCTTCCATATATCGTAGAAAGGAAAGAAAATGTGTTTAGAAAGAAGATTGCGAAAGCGCGTGTTGACTATGGTCAGCGATTCTTTACCATCTCTCTTAGATCTAGTTTCACCTACATACTTATGCATCGTGCTGTATTGTGAATTTCCGGCATATTCGCACCCGCATATTCTCGCACGATCCTACGAAGCGAAAGTGCTCTTAGCGCGGCAAATTATCGCCGCCGGTGGGAAAGAGGATGGCATTCAATATGATTCCCACTCGGGGGCAGATTCACACTTCGCGCTACTCTGTTACCCGAGTTTCGCGGTTTCGCAAAGCAAGACATTACCGCATGTCCGACACGTCTGATGAGATTACGGCGCCGAGGCATGTATAATATATGTATCATATCAGGTGAGAAGAAGCGGATCGCGACGATGCAATTGGAGTAAACCTCCTTTTTCCCAGCGTTCAAGTCTCCTCGGCGCACGTGATTCCGCGACGTGTCACGTGTTGCGTCATCGCGAGCTTTGGAATAATTATCGGAGTTCGTTCAGCGGGATTTTTACGACTCTAGAATATATATTTTCCGCGAAGTTTATTTCAAGTATATATATGTGTCGATTCTCCGAGTCCATACGTCTAGTAAGAACATGCGAAATCAAAGCCGGTCGTTATCGGTTCCGCGTAGTGATGGCGGTAGGCGTTTATGGCGCGATTATACCGCTCGCACGATATATCGCGTTCAAATAACGTTATTGACGTAACTGGAGTAGCCTTCTTTCCTTTCCCGAAAGCTCTCTCTCCTCGAAGTAATCGAACGGCTACGGAAACGCCTGTCCGCGTCTCCATCTTATAGCCAATTGTTTTGAAAGTTTTTGCGATATAAGTCACAATAGGAAATAGATTGCATTGTATATTTAATTGCATTTTATCACTAATGAAATAGAGCGTTATGATAGAAATAAAAACTCGAGAAACACCAATGCTAACATACTTTCCAATTATGGTCTAACATCCATCAATCGACAGTTTTCTAAAAAAGGAACTGATAACTCGTACCATTTCGTACAAACTTTTCGCGGTCCACGAATGAGGACTTTATGATGTTTAAGAATCTATGTATATTAATCGAGAGAAACACGGATTTACATATATATGTGGCCCGAATGCGTGCGGGAATTCGAGATTTATTAGTCGCATCGAGGTAACATCCAGGCTGAGAAAGATCGTTCCGTGACGCAAAGTAGGAAAGTATAATATACACGAAGAGAAGGCGTATACGAGAGCTCGCAGCCGCCGGCACTTTTCTCCTGGCTAATCGTTATGGAAAGTCCGTGGATAATATGGGACGTTGTGCGGAATCTCGCGTAGGATCGAAGCTCTCCGTCGTCGCTGATGCGAGGCAAATTACATACAGGATGCTGGGACACGAGGGACGGCTCATCAGACGAAAAAATAAAAAATACATACTCGCAAAATGTCGAAATTGTCGCGCGAGGACATTAAATTGGGGGATGTTCTCACGACGGAGGTTCGCCGGTTATTAATATCCACGGAAAGGCTCTCCGAATATCATCCGAATTCGTAAAGAATTTGTTCGAGCGATTTTCTCTCGTTTCAAGTTTGACCATCTCGTCGAAAGTCCGGCGAATAATATGGGACGCAGGTAGAATCTCGTAGGATCAGTTCGGCACGTCGACGACATTACTGAGGAAAGGAGTGGTGCACCCGCAGCGAGAGGATGAAAGAACGAACGGTGGTCGCCGTGTAAAGGAGATTGGCGACCTAACGGGGAGAAAGAGCGAGAGAAGGGATGGGAAGTGGGTAAGTGTGAGAGAGAGAGAGAGAGAGAGAGAGAGAGAGAGAGGGGAAGAGAAGGAGAGAGGAAGAGAGAAACACGACGAAGCCCGAGGAGGTGCACGAGGA
Organism: Prenolepis imparis; assembly: GCF_030444845.1. Classification (NCBI taxonomy): domain Eukaryota; kingdom Metazoa; phylum Arthropoda; class Insecta; order Hymenoptera; family Formicidae; genus Prenolepis; species Prenolepis imparis. The sequence continues at coordinate 1,291,050 of NW_028141167.1, read as the reverse complement.
GCGAGCGAGAGAAAAAGAGAGAAGTTCGAGGGACGGTGCTCGTAATCAAAGGGGCAACTCACGGCGCGCGGAAGAAAGTCAGCCTCACCGAGCGGCTCATCAGTCCGGCACGGTACCGTGTCCCGAATGCACGTCGATTTTCCGCCGCGTGTCGTCGCCGCGTTGTGCCACGTGATTCCGCGCCAGCGATCGCCACGCAAGCCACGCGAACGCGTTCGTTCACCGGTTCCACCGTGAACCATCAGTACCGTCCACCGACTCCGAAATACCGATCGATAGTCGATGCGAGACGGCGAGGTAGAGCGGCTCGTTTGCGTTCGTCCGCGTTTCGGACAAATCTCACGTATGTTGGAGCATTCTCGAGACAATCTGCAGAATATAGATCGTTGGAAGAGTGCGCGAAAGGATTAAAAAATCGTGGATCAAAGATCGAGCTGATACAGAGAATACGGGATTCAGATACGAGAGATTCTCGCGATGCTCGCGAATGACAGATGAACGGTACGTACCGGATGATTTAAAAAATTTGCGAGGAAATGAAAGAAATCGTCGTAACGTCGAGAATATTAATTCTTTTTTTCTGCTCGATTCGAGTCGGTGGTAAACTAGGCTTTGAAGAAAGTGCAAAGCATTGCGAAAATAAATGTAAGCGAAATACGAAACGATACGATAACTTGTAAGGAGAATCCAGAGAGATATGTACTAAAAATTATATTAACAATTCAGCTTCTCACATTGTTAATTATTTATTACATTGTAATAAATGTTAATGCATTCTGTCAAATGTATGCTATTCAAGAGACATATATAATAAATACGAAATACGCGTCACTCGATATCAAAAGAATGTTCCTTTAATCCATTTAGCGGTATTCTATATGCGTATATTATATGGCTTCGGTATATCGTCATAGAAATATTATCAAATTATGTTGGACATTTTTTGAAATTTAGTTTTAAGCGTTTAATCAAGATTTCATTAGAAATATCAAAGCTAGCTAAACGATATAGCTTTGAGAGAAACGATCTTTCTGCCAAACTGAAATGAGAACTGAAAGATCGACTCCGATTTTCCATTGTAATTAAAAAGATCTCTCGCGAAACCAGTTTCAAAATGTGGGTTTATAGCGGCGTGTTCCTCGTGATTTTTTGCTTGCACGGTACATTCCCTTGTGCATAAATAATTATTCCCAATTTCGTGAAAGTTTCAGTCCGCGTGCATATATCGCTTCGGGTAGGAAGCGTGCGTTGCAAAAGAAATTATTATGCACGCGCTGAACGTGATTATCCGTCGATCGAAGTTATAAAGGGAGAAACGAGCGTTTCAACACCGAGGCGAGAATTTCTTGGATAATATGCGAGAGCGTGAAAAAGAAAATATTAAAAAAAAAAAATTATATTACTTCAAAGAAGATATTTTCACGAGATAGCACCTCATCGCGGAGCACCGTCAGCATATTTATAACAAAGAGATAATAATCGGAGGATCAAGATGAAACGGCTTTTTACGGATAAAAACACTTTTCTTAGATCTTTTTCAGCGATTGCGCATCTTTTCCCGCCGTTAAACCGTCCGCGTTAAGTAAATACATAAGCGTCTTCCCACGCTTAGTATAGTAACGATATATAAATCGCTTTATTGTTATCCCCCTCTTCGAGGATACGCGACGTCGAAATTGACTGGCGTTCCAGGACGGCTGGTATATCCCGATGAAGGCAAGGGGATTTAAATAATGAATGGAGAACACGTTGTCAAAATTCACGAAGCGTGTCGGTCTGTGAGCGCCGACCAGTTAGTTATTGCATAACGCGGCGCATTGCGGCGTCGCGTTTATACGGCTGGGAAAATGCGGAATTCCAAAGGCTCGTACAATTCCATTTAGAGGAAGAGAGAGAAAGCCGAGCGTAAAAGTCCACGCGAAAGAGTGACTTTTCAGAGATTCGCATTCCCATATTTGCGCTTCCCTTGGCGTTCGATCATTTCAATTAGCGTTCAACATCGTTACGTTGCAAGACGACGTTGCACGCGAACGATTCAAGCTTGTATGACATTAACCCCGTCTATCACGACGAGCCTCACGTGCATCCGACCCATTATATCGAAGGCTTACCGCGGGTGGCCATAATAATTATAGTTGCATGTAAATCCTTTCCCACGCGCGAATGGAACATATTAATTAAGAGAGGAAAGCGCGACTCTTGTCCCATATTTCTCTTCTCAATTTTGTTCCTCGTCGTCTCCTCGCAAAATCTAATATATAAATATCTTTACGATCTTTATGGAACATATATATTGTCAAATGTATAGAATCACACTATTAGGATTAAACTATGACGTGTCACCGAGCCTGATTCGACGCGTTCGGGAATCGCGTTCGGTTCAGCTTCGCGATATTTTTACGAGGTTTCGGTGCCCACGCTCGTTCGAGAACCAACCGTGGCGGCGGCATATCGAGAATGTGGCGATCGGCCTGCGGCTACGAATTCCGTTACACGCACTTGTACGGCTCTCCGTGGATCTCCCTACACTCTGCCTACGATGAAGTTTTTATGCTCCATCTGCCTCCGTGATTTTCGACGCTGATTTAAATCCATCGTCAGATCTCTATCGGCGTGAAGCGAAATTATCGATCAAATGCGCGCCTTACTTGACGTAACGCAAAGAGAAAGATACGTGTATATATTAGGTCATCATATATGACACGTAACCGAAGGCGTAAAATATAGTCGACGATTGCGCGAATGCAGGATCAAATATTTCGCGTAAAAATAAACCAACTCACGCTTCCGTTAAGCAAACTAATTTTAGAGTTGCAACATGACGTATAGAAAATTGTCGTCGACGCGCTTGATTAATTCCGAGAGCAGTCACCTTCCTCAGCTATAATAATCATTTAACGAATGTCGTCGATTTTAATGAAACTATACTGTTATCTCGTGTACGGTATATTTTGCTCGATAATGGATAATTTGTTCAGTATTGTTAATAAATATATATTCAGTACCAACTAAGTTAACTCTTCCCTTCTCGTATACAAAAGAAATGAGAGACATGCATGAATGTGAAACACATACATTTAACGATCGTCGGAGGAATCTTCTTGCGATCAGCTGATTGCTCGACAGTGACCCCCGGGTCAATCTACTTTCTACTTCTCACATTCTGCCGAGATCAGAGGTGATACAGACGACGGGAGGCTGTGCACGATGTTCCTTGAAGTGGAAGCGGACATACTTTCACGACGACGGATGGTATACATATCGTTAAATTATCGAGGGGGGGGGGGGGGATGCTGATGAGTGAAAACGGATGGAGGCGGTGCGCGTTGTTCACCTGCCTCCTGGAGAAAAATAAGAAAGATTTATTAGTCGGGATTAGAACTCGGAGAATCTTCTCAACTCTCGAAAGAATATTTATGACAACCGCGGAAAATCGCGTCGAGGAAAAAAGTTCGCGACGCGCGGGATATTTATCTTTCTAATTTACCGGTCTGCGATATCTGACATATGAGATAAAAGCAAGCAAATACGAAAGCATATATTCGATTGAAAAGTCTTTAGAGATTTTTTAAATATTTGATAAAACTTTAATAGCGCTATTAAATTAATTACAAGAGAAAAAAAGAGGAGAGAGAGATGATCGAGAGAGTAAAATCGTCACTGATATGTTTCGAATCTTCGAAATACCTGGCGCAGAATGAAGCGAACCGATGGCAGCGAGTGAAGGTCAGCCGCGGCGAAACAAAATGTCAAGCATAACAGAATACAGCTTACAGTTAGCGCATCTCGCTGAGTATACAAAATACCTCGCTCCGCGAAGAATATAATTTATAGCGACACGTGTCCTGCTTGTTTATAATTCGCTCCGCTACTATCTATGCGTAATGACACGATTAGTAAAACGGGCAGGTACGACAAGAAACACGAAAGTTCCGTATTAAGTTGGTCAAGCGACTAGCGCCGGTATGCAGTCAAGATCGCTTAACGATCGTCCGCAATCCTCGGCGTTATGCGACACGATTTGTCTGTCGTCGTCTCCCCTGATGAACGATCTCGCGTGTCTCGAGAGTAAATGGATATAGTTGGAAAATACGGCTGAGAAGTCACGAGAAGGAACGTCGGAAATTTTCTCATCGCGAAGCGTTTTTACCCCTCGCGACGACAGACGACTATGTCGAACGTTTGATTAGTTTTTTCTATTCCTTACGAGATATGTATATAAACTTGAACAGGTTTCGCACCTATAAAAGAACTCCCGATTACGTCACAGAATATTGTCTACAATGATTTGACCTGTTTCCAGGGAGTGGCTGACATTGCAACGAAGCGTAAAGATCAGCGAGCTTGCGCCATGAATTAAGATCGATTCGGAAAATGGACGTCGCCAAGGGCACAACGGAGGACTTTGTGACGGTGGTCAGTGTCGGCAATCAGCCGACGTCGGAAAATTTCGTGACAGTTCTGTCGATCGGCAACGGGAAGAAGGGCGATGTCGAAGAGTCATCGGGGTCGAGCAAGAACGGAGCGGCGAACGGGATGGATGGACATCTCGAGGAGGAAGTCGAGGTTTTCAGACTGCCCGGAGAACGTCTGGGTTTCGGACTCAAATTCGAAGGCGGGAATAAGACGTCCGAGAGGGTCAGGAGACTCTTCGTGCAGAGCTGCGCGGAGCAAAGTCCTGCGAGTAGAGCCAAGTGTTCGTGGGGCACTTTAGGCGAGGGAGACGAGGTAATAATGATATTCTCGAGAAAAAATGTTGGATATATATTTTTTCTTCTTCATACTTTCGATCTTTCTATAGTTATTCTCCCGAGGAAAGATCTTGGATACGCGATAGCGAAGCTTTGCTTTCTTAATCTTGTTTCTCCCCTCGTTAACGAAAGGCTAATAACATCGGCCGCTTTCGCTGAAATGATATTTCGTGCCGTAACACGCGTATAACGAATTCAAGAAAGTAGCATTCATGAACATGTATGATTTCATTCAATCTTAACGGTACGTGAAATCTATCGCGCGTCATTACGTGTCGCTTTCAATTACGGAACCGGCAGGTTTCTTCTGCAATGGATAAGGATCACAATGACTAGTCGCTAGATTCCTCCTGCTATTTCAATGAATCGGTGTAATGAGTGACGTGCAATTATTCGCACGCATCGGGCCGCGACGCGCCTGTACCTGTGGCGTAATGTCAGCTTGAATGGGTGAGAAAAGGAGAGAAAGAAGAAGAAGAAGAAGAAGAAGGTCTTTCTCTCGCGTACTACTCTCGAATTTACATATTTGCCCCCAACATATTTTTCGCTAGAAAAAAAGATTAACTTTAATCGCATCACACGTACGTAGTGTCCGTCGTGTTTAAAATTAAGGTCACGCATTATGGGAATAGTATTTATGCGTCTATAGCGCTAGCGCATTTTGTGGAACAGCCGCGAAACAAGATGTTGTAAATGCACTCTTCCTCCGGCTCCCACGGTGCACTCCGTCTCTCATCTATATGATTTTCAAGAGACCTACTTCCTGCGTAATAACTCTCAAGTGTGCTTTCCTCTCGCCTCCTTTGCTTGTTTACATTACAAATTATTTACGGGCAATAATAGACACGTCTATACTTTACACAGACCCCACAATCACGTTACGATTCTCTCTCTCTCTCTCTCTCTCTCTCTCTAGGTACTTTCAATCGACGGTATACCGGTGACACACATGACCCGATTGGATTGCGTGAGGAGGCTGAAGGAGTCGCAGTTGGTCATCAGGCTGATGGTGAGATGCCGCGGCGCTCTCAGACCCGAAGTGGTGAGCGCCGAGAGAAAAATCGAACTAAACAAAGTGCCGCCGGAGTTACCCGCGGCCCCCCCGCCGGTACCACCGCGGAAGCTGAGGCAGCCACGAGGATCCGCAGACGGCGAAGCGAATCCTAGTCCTGTCAAGAAATTGTGGGACAGCCCGAAGTCGCAGAACGGATCGCCGGCCGTTTCGCATGCCGGAAGTACGACGAAAGTGAGCTCGTACGAGAGTTGCGAATCCTCGCCGAGAAGCGTCAACGGATCGTTGCATCAAGAGAGTACGAAGGAATCACCGAAGAACCGCTCGCCGGAGTTTGCGAAGTCGAAGCAGGTAATGTAATCGCGAATAAGAAATTAATTTAAAATTTTGAAACTTATGTGAAATTAAAATTAAATCAAAACTCTAAGGAGTTTCTTATTCTTTCTTTCTCTGACTGAAAAAGAGATCTCTGTGTTTCTAGGAACCGCCGGAAGCGATGGTTTATCTGGACGCGCGATCACAGTGCGGCTCCACGCACGGCAGCACGTCCGACGACACTGGCAGCTCCTTGTCCACCGTGATGGACAGATTCTCGACGATGTCCGATCGCGTGTCGACCATCTCCACGGCGTCCACGGCTTCGACCACCGGCTCCGAACAGCCGAACGAATACGCGGGCGTCGATCGAGACCTCGAGCGATCCTCGTCCGACCGAGATGTGCTGCTGTCGCGAGCGATCTGCCCGCTCGAGATGCTCGAGCGGGACTTTTCGAACCCGCCCGATTACTTGTTACGACGTCTCGCCAGTTCCGAGGCGGTGACGCACGTGGAGTCGCGGGGCGAAGTCGAGCGTATCACGGCGGTAGTCGCACCGAACACGGTGCTCATCGAGGAAACCATCACTCTTCAACCACCGCTCAGTTTTCAGGACGCCCCGTTAAGCTACGGACACGAGGCTAGACCAGACCTCTTCTACACAGCCGACCTAGCCGCCGACTCGACGACGCATTTCCGGCCAATTAAAGACGACGTGGAACTCGTTGAGCGCGTCAACGGCAGCGTTCACGAGGAGTTGCGCGGTTCCGGCACGGAAAGGAGCAACGGCGTCAGGTCGTCGTCGTCGTCGCCGCCGCCGTTGCCGGCTAGAAATCATGTTAACAGGATCTGCGTGAATCAGACGAGCGAATCTAGAAAGGACGCGCGAACGATCTCAGGAACGATGTCCGTCTCGCCCGAGAGGGAACCTTCGGAAGCTCCTCTGTTGCCGCCGAAGCCGCTACCGAGAAAAGACATCAAGGCTAGACGGAAGAGACCACCCCCGCCGCCTCCACCGCCGATTATTGCTCCACGAAGAGAGATCAAATCTTCACCATCAATCCAATCGAATCATCCAACGGAGAAGGAAGACGTTTCGCAAGTCGAAAGCGTAGAGTGTGTTCAATCAGGATCATGCGAATCATCATTAAACAGAAGCAACGTTTTCCACGAACTTTCGACTCGAGAATTCGAAAATTCAGATGGAAACAGCGATAGAGAAACTAACACGAAGTACGCTTGTCTTGATGGTGAAAAAGACAAAGCTGCAAGTTCGAAGGAAGACACACAAACGAACAAAGTACTTGAAATTATCGAAATCAGGATGGCCAAAGGTTTGCAGCTCGATCAGAAGAAGGAAATTGCAAGGAATGAGGCAAACAGCGCTTCGGAAACGACGAATTGCGAACAGAATGGAATTAAGGATAAAGTAACAGGTAGAAGCAAAGATCCAGATCAATCGCAATCTATGAATAATTTGAATGGAATTTCGACGCAACAAGATTCGAATTTAGAACCGACCGATGAATGCGTCGACGAGTCGAATAACGAAGAGGAAAAACATCTTGACTCAGAAGATTTTTACCGGGAAGGAACTCGGACAAGTGACGGAAATACTTTCGAGGAAGCACTTCCGTTACACGCAGAAAATACTTTATCGGTCGATAATTCTACACTGCGAGAGAGCGAAGATGACGAAACGTATCGATCGTTGGACGAGATAAATGACGATATAAAAAATCCGGATGTAAATCGCTTGCTAGAGGACGAGGAAGTTGTGGAAGAAGGCGACACAACCGACGAAAGCGACGACGGCGATTATTACTGGCAGAGCAATCTCGCCACTATCGGTGAAGAGGAGGAGACTTCCTTGGAGTATGTAAACGCGTAAGTTTATAATTATATATCCAATCTCTCAATATAAAGAAATTATTACTCTAAGCTATCATTATTCAACAAAAAGATAAGTCCTTTTTTCCACAAAAAAGAGGATGATCATTTCCCGTTAATTGTTTTATCGTATAATTTTGAAAAATTTGCATTTAAAAAGAGCTATTTTACCGTGTTATAGTTATATGTATATGTGACATGGTGAACAAGTATTGTTGCAAATCATAAAAGTAATTAAATATATTAGGGTTTTTAACTCGCAAAAATATTTAATTATAATTAATAAAATTCTTGATGAAGTGAACATAATATGTGATGTATATTGTGAGAAAAGTGCGAATTAGATCATTCAGTGTCCGTCAAATATTTTTTAATATATTTATTCAAATTTAAGATTGTTTCTTCTAGATCGCTAAATACAAATTTGATGTCAAAATAGACGAATTGAAAATAGTAAAGTTAGTAAAAATCTGACAGTTCTTTTTAATTTTGACATTGAATTTATATTCAGCAATCTGAAAAACTCTTAAGTTTGAATAAATATGTTATGAAAAATATTCGATAGATTTTCACACACACACACACAATAGTTTAATTTACAGTTTTCATGTAATAGACCTCATATTTAATTATGAATATCTTGTAAATTGTAATCGATAAAACAAATTCTTATTAAAGCCTAAAACCCTTAAAAAAGTTTAATATTGATTACAATAAAACCTTTAATATATCATAATATTTTAAGAGAGCTTCTTTTCATAACTTTAAATGTAAATTTTTCAAAATTGTAAATAGACAAATTTGAAATTTGAAATCTTATTCAGTATAAAAAAACTCCGGAAACTTTCTGTCTCGTGTTTTTTTTTTATAAACTATATTGTATGAATAAAGGGAATCCTAATATAAGGGAATTCGCGGAATCTCCACTTTCGCCACACGTTGCATCTCAAAATCCTCTTAATATTAACGTGCAATGCGAACAGCAATTACAATTGTGTACAGAGTTAATCAGGATAATTCCGCTTATTTGCTTGAGCAAAGTGTACGATGAGATGAATAGCTGGGAATTGTGTCGAGAAATAGGTATATCACTGTAGATGTAGCACCGCGCGGCGAATAAATCCTAAAAAGAAATTAATTCACTTTCCTCATCGGTTACCCGGATTACCTGGCCCGCGCGGGCGGCATGTGGAGAAAAGGTTAATTGATCGTTCTAAGAATAGGAAAGAGGGCTGTCGATTACTGGGAATCGAACACCACCGAGTTCGATGACGGAGCCGTCCCACGAGGTGAACGCCTCCATGCAAATGCTCGACATTTGCTTATTGCTTCGAACAGCAATCTCTCCTTCTTTGCATGACGTTGCAATCGTCTCTTTTAAACTTATCTGAATAGCGAATTGCCGCTTATTAAAGCCCTCAATAAGTCTCCCCGCCGTTAAAATGTAACGGGTTATATATCATTAATTATTTGATATAGCGTTTAGAATTTCTTTTATCTTTTATATCGCACGCGCGGTTACACAAATATAATAAGGGATCAAATACAAAGAGCGTATAACCATTTTTTCTAAGCACCCTGAAAAAGATATTTTCTCCGACCTGTTGCAGCAACGCAGACGCGAACGATTCCAGCAAGCTGGCGGCGGAGTCGGAAGAATCGTCTCCCGCAATCAAGAAGGATGCATTCGTTAAAAACGGTAAGTCTGTTCTGCCAGTATATTAATTAAGCTCTTAATTAGCTTGACTCAAAATACGATTTGAGTCAATAAAGCGCAATTTATCCAATTAACGCAAGAATGCGAGGCCAGCGCAGAACGATTAGAGATCCGCTCGCTAATAGCAAAGGCAACAAATCAAGCGTTTGTGTCGATTGAGGCTGACCGCGTAAAAAAAATTAGCACTCGTCGTCAATCGGGGCGACCTTGAGCCGATTAATTAATCGATCTCGCTTTCGATAGCATCATTGTCGATGTCTCTTCGGAACATGTCGACTGGCGATGAGAATGTCACTATCATTAAGAGAAGGCGAGAACGCGAAAAAATTGACATTGAACAGGAAATGCGGAAAAATGTTCGGGTACAAAACAACCGAAGGACACCCGGTATAACGCGCCCACGCTACCGTGGCACGTTGCCGTCGAGCTTTATAAAGGTTACGCATTAATCACCTTGCGTTACGCGCCGGTATACGGTTCTCCGGTTTCGCGCGGGCGCGAATGCATTCAAAACGGAGGCAGGCCAGGCAAATCGAGACAAAGGCGTATATATATGAGGCGCGCCTTCCTCTCTCGCCGGGAGAGATTCTTATTCACCGACGTGCATTCCGCTATTTTTTTCGCGCGGATGACTACACGCGCGATTTCTTCTCCGCGATATACAAAACGCACCGAGTCTTCAAGACTCAAGACGCCTTTCGGACGCTTGCTCTGTGCTGGATGGATTTTGTTGTATAGGGATAACTTTGGCGATTTAATAAATATTTTTGACTACTTTTTTTTTTACAGTAAAATATTTAGTTTCTTACAATATACACAATTTATTTTTAATTTTATTATTCAAGTGACAAATGCTTTATGACATTTTTCTTACTTTTTGTTATATATTTATAAAATATAAATTTAACTAATTTTGGCTTTATTTTCCGCTATTTTGTTTTTATTAATATTTTTAATAGTTTGAAAAGGAACAGCCGTTGCGATTTTTTATTTTTATCATTGCGAAAAACCACAGCGTTTAAAATACCTTGAGAAAACATTCTCATATCGTGTCGCCAAAGTCATCGAAATTTCCCCTCACACATGTTCCTTGTAATTTATTTCTACATCTACTACTTGAAGAGATCTCTCCGCGATTTCCCGTAGACATAGAAGTGCTTATCTTCAATGAGATATTTGCGTAATATCTAATATCTGCTCTTTGCGAGAACCCCGTTTAAAGAGACACGTTGTTATCCCGCGCTATCGTCTCTCGTCTCTCACCACAAACTGTATAAGGGAAAAATAAGTATTCATCTCGTCAATGTAGATCGATGATCGATCGATCGAGAAATGATAAAGCCGGCGTAAAAGTATAATACGGGAAATCGTGCACCGGATTTGTGCGATAGTAATAATTCTGCGCGAACGGTGAAGTATATATTATATCAAAAGCAATGATATGGGGCACACACATACCCATCAATCATAATATATAATATGTATACAGCCTATCCCTCCCTCCCTCCCTCTCTACGCATTCTTTTCCAAGATAGATGTGTACGTATTAGAAAAAATTCGAAGAGGAACAAAGAAGTTGCTATAATGAAGGGAATTATGCGAGAGTGGATAATAAACATGTTCGTACGATAATTAATTTGCACGGTAATTTTTTTTTAGAAACGTATCGCGCTCACGCACGTTTTGCAACATCAGAACCGCGACTTGGTATAATTTTCTAACGACGAGTTTTTGCTTCCCGCGCGATGTCGACATCGCTTTTATATAGATGCGCGGCATCTCTCTTTCTCTCTATATATTTTTTTTTCTCTTCTTGCAACGCGAATGGCGCGATTCATGAAGCGAAACGCATATACGATGAAAGAGTGGATATATCCAACGGAGAAGACTTCATACCGTAGCCGGACGTTTTGCGTTAAGCGGAAAATAAGGAAATTCCTCCGCTCGAACGGGATGGATTCCCGGCCGCCAGGTGGGTGTGAGAACAAAACCGTTAAGAGAATAATTCGAGAATCGCCTAGCAAACGCGAGAGCTCTCTATGCTCGTATCGTCGACGAAGCTGCGGTGTATGTATTCTCTCTCGCGCGATGAGGTTCGTATTAAACGCGAAAATTTATGGTTAGGCGCGCCTGCCGTTTAAACCGCGATCATTTTTTTCTAATAAATACCGTCGGACGTTCGTTTCTCAATTCCGTTGAATACATAATTCATTATATATCTCCTCGAACCCCTACAAGTACGCGAAAATATATCGATTCGAATTTCTTTTATTTCAATTATAACGTTTTAAATTGTACATCAGCAAAATCAGCTGTTAAAATTAAATGTTTTTATATAAAATTAAAGCGCAGATATTAAACTCGAGTTTCTCGATTATTTTTTTATATTCGGGTTATTATATCTGAGAATTATCTTTTAAAAAAATGACTATAATAATGAATGATCTATTGGCTAGATACTTTATTGAAATCGTAGCGTTGCACGCAATGTGTCATTATACTCTCCGATATTGACTAGCTAAATGAGGACAGGTCGACGATTCCCAAGTTCTCCTAAGTTAATTATCGTGTATATCCAACTTTTTTTGTTCCGTGACATTTCGCGACGATCACACCCGTTAGAGACGGACCCGGCTGATGGTGGGTCCGGCAAAGCTTACCAGTCACAACAATATGGCGACTGGTCAGCGGTCCCAAGCCGCAGCCTCCGAGTCGTCGAAGTCTCTTCTAGTGGCTGACCGCGCTCAAGGTCCCATTCCCCCCTAATCGCCTTCCTTTTCTCGATCTTTCACTTGGTTCACATCCAATCGAAGAGACGGCGATCTCTGACGGATATATATACTTGCGTACTGACGTATGTCTGTATGTACGCACGATCGCAGAAGACAGCATTCCACATCGCGGCTAAACCACAGGGCCCCCTCTGTATGTACGTAGTAGTATACTGACCCAAAGATAACATCAATATAAGAATCGATCGAAACCCATACAAATCTAACTGCTACATTGGCATCGATTGTCCTCTCACCGAAATAGCCCTTTCAAATTCCTTCAATGTCGAAATTTCGCCTTGAGATCGATACGTTGCTATTTTACGTCAATATTTCCTTGGAAACGATCTTTGAAGAGAGAGAAAGAGAGAGGAAGAAAGAAAAAAATGTTTATTTTGAATTTAAATTTAAATAATTATGCCAATATTATTATTAGTAAGTCGATGACTCGAAGAAAAATACAATGCCATGATTGTTTAAGATAGATTGATTTTGTGTCGCCTCGAGCGATGAGGAATGAAAAATGGGAATAGTTAATGTAACGTGCCACTGTGCGATCGTTCGTTTTAAGATCTTCATCGCAGCGTTCGTTTGAAGCGGTTCGCTCGTTTATACATTACGCAATTATACGACCTAAAAATATACACAAATGGAAAAGTAACATTCCGTAATTTCAGCCGAACCGTGCATTAACGACCGGCTCTTAAGAGGATCGACCTTTCCCAGGCAATCCGACGCCCGTTTCAATTTGCGATTGCAAAGGGCGATGATTAGTCTTGACCTCCCGAGGGTGGCTTTCGATCTCCAAGTAATTAGCGGACATTGATACCGGCGAAGTGCTTTCTGTTAAACTCGTTGACGTGCATAAATTTGCCGGACAGCCACCATTTTGCTCTGCCATCGCGGATAAAACAGCCTTAAGATTATTTGCCGGCGACGTCAATTTTAATCTACGATCGTAGCGGATCGCAATCTCGGATTACATAGAAAATGATGCGCCATTCAGAATTCAACGGAACATTCCCGGATATGCGTGCTATATACAAAACCTACGATCGGAGATTATCCGCGCAGAATAACGGATCGGAATAAAATATACTTGAACAATTTGAAAAAAAAAAAAAAAAACGAAATAAGAGTAATATATGCATAAATTGAAAAAAAACCTGTCCTTTATACTCTTGACATTTCGAAAAATTGACGAATGAGAATGCGATAATATTGTGAGACGAATTGTAATCATTCAGTTGAATTTCGCGAAGACGATTCCTCGCGAGAGAACCGGGTCACGTTTTGCCACGTTCGTGTGTCGAAAGAATTCCGCATTCGATCTGACTCGCAAAGTACACTTAATGCATCCGATCGAACGAGCTGCATTCCATCGCGCCAGCTCGAACGGTGCATGAACGCGGTATGAACCCGCCTAAAGATGACTCGCCCCCCCCCCCCCCCCTCGTTCAAGATCGACCGGTATCAACGAATTCAACGGAGCGCTTCTCGCGGCCGTTGAACGTGGAAAATTACGATCGCGATGCTGGAAGTGGAAACCAGTCGTGAATTACGTCACTTTGCGCGTTTATTAGAAGAGAGCAGAGATAGGCACACACATTTTCTAGATATCGAGTCGCTTGAGAGAATCGATATCGAAAAGAATTGTATAGTTATTGTTATTCGTTCGAGGCGAGAGAGACCGTATCACACAGAGAGGAAGAAGGATAGATATTTCAGTTCGTCGAGAGAGTCGGGTCAGCTGCGATTTGAAAGGATCTACTATGCGCCTACATAGGCATATCGAGATCCGAGAGACGACATTCCGTTGCCGGCAACCCGGAAGCGATCCTCGTGCAGCGACGTCGATATAATTAGTTACGATATGCCTCATACTTAAGATGCGTAGAGATCGATCCGCAAAGCTGACGAGCGACAGGAGTACTTGCACGTCGAAAAAAACGCTAATCGTTCGATTGGAGATAATGCATAAATAAACGCGCGGTTACATCTTCTTCCTGAGAGCATCTCGCGACGCTCATTTTGTGTAACACCCCTTCTTTATGAATCTTTACGTAAAATATTTTCATGGGTTTTTTATAGTTAAACGAATCGGCTCTATTGCGAAAACACAGTTTATCCTAAAATTCTTAGGTGAAGTTATAACAAATATAATTAAGAAATTAAAAATCTTTTTACATTATTCTATTTTCTAGTTTGTTAAAATAATTCTTTCATACGTTGAAACTATTGATCTCTGCAAGTGCAACTATTTGTTTTACATATACTAATTCGATTAATATTTGCGAGTCGAGACACTAAAACACAAATCATTTCCCCCCCCACATTGAGATGTTGATAGGTTTAAAATATTTTTTTGTAGACACAATCGTCTACGTGCGAAAGGGATGTTATAATATTTTAAATTCGATTAATATTTTTGACAATTATCAGCTGATTTTTGTCAAAAAATATTAATCGCGGATAAGATATTATAACATATATTATTTAAAACATATTAGTATTTTAATTAATATTTTCTATAGAAATGTTATAAAATATTTCTCACTCACCGATAAGTACAATAGCGGAGTTGTAGTACACAGCACGTATTGATCTGAAAACAAAATAGCAAATATTCAAATTATGTATATGGTATATACATGAAAGCAAAATATTCAAATTATGTATATATACATATGTGTGTATCATAATTATGTATATATACATATCTCATGCAATGCAGTTTAGAAAAAATGTTTCTATATTGCATACCTCACAGTTGCCCCACTGTCGCCCGATGCCTCCCTGGGCCTCCTCCTTCTCTCTTGGTCCATGGTAGCACTCACGACACTCGCGAAAACACGAATAATTACGATTGTTCGATACTTTACACGGCACTCCCGACACGCGAAACTTTACACGGCACTCTCGACACGATGCGTGAATCGCACTGTGTATCGTGTATCGCAACGCTACCTGTAACAAATAAAATACATACACATATTAGAATAATCTTATTATTTCGCATTATAACATACACAATATAAATATAAATATGTAAGCTAGAATATATTTAGTTAGTAAATTTTTGCTTTATTAATATTTTTTGACAGAAATTAGCTGAGTAAAGCGTTAATTTGCTAATTAATTTTTAAAATAATATGTTATAAAAATTAAAATAATATATGTTTTAAATAATATGTTATAATACTTTAAACTCGATTAATATTTTTGACAGTTATCAGCTGATTTCTGTGAAAAAATATTAATCGAAAATAAGGTATTAAATATTATTTACAACATATTACTATTTTAATTTTTATAACACATTTTTATTTTAATTAGTAAATTAACGCTTTAATCAGCTGATTTCTGTAAAAAAAAATATTAATCAAGTTTAAATAAACTTTATATAATTTTTTTTTAAATACAAAACCGAAGAATGGCGCGCGCTTGGGTTGTTCTAGTCGTCTTAAAAAAATAGAATATTTTTTCCTCTGTCATTGAACTGTATGTCGACTATATCGGTGAACAACTTTAAATCACCAGTCTCGTACGACAATGAATAGGCCTTGACATGCGTAAATCTAATATTATCGTCACGTTCGGAATATCGGTCCATCACGCACGGCATGCATGCAAATGTTTCTCAGTTAGCGGTAATTCCTTACATGCCATGTGTTTACAAATAATGGAAAAAACGCGAGTGCTAAATATCCGTATAGAGTAGATTAAAATCCCCTTTCGACATCATCCACGAGACTCGTTTAATGGAAATCTCTCTCGGTAAAGAGAGTGGGACTTCCGCTTTTCGCTTCACGGAGAACGCTTAATGAAAACTCCAGCTTATAATTACGTTATATCGCGTTGCGTCACGTGTATGTCATAATATATAATTCATAATATCGTTACGTAATAACGAAGATCCTACGACGAGATACCTGTAGATCGAAGTCTCTTCGATATCTTGCGCATTTAAAAAAAAATGTACGTCCTATTTATTTTTGTTAAAATGTCACGTAACCGCGGCCTATCAAATTTCATTCGATGAATCGCGTCTAATAACACCAAGTCACATTTCCGTGACTCGGAATGCACCTTGTACGGAATGCGCTCGTATGGCGAATAAGAAATAGCCCAGCGTATGGCGGCAAGCTTTCATAAAAGTGCACACACTTCAACCGGCTCCGCCTTTACGGCACACCGAAACACACGTTCTTCGACTCGAGGAAATTTGAGCCTTCAAAAGCCAGCTAACTTTTTTTTTAGCGACCACCCGAGTCCCGTATCTTATGGCATGGACAGTGATGCCCAAACAAAGATCTTTATTTATTATATAGATATACATCTATATATTATGCAATATACAGAATAGATCGAGAAACATGTGTACAACTTGGAAAGGAAGTAATTTCTCGTGCAAAAATATTTATATATAATATAAATAAAAATATAATTATTTATATTATGTACCTATCATATATATATATATACATCTTTTTAAAGTTTAAATGGCCTTCAAGAATTTAATAAATATTCTTGACAGATACAAGAGAGCTACATTTTCAGAAATAATCAAATTATTATGATTACATTAGGAAATAAAATATTATAAAATTTATAAAATGAAATCGATACGTACATATACATATTTATGATTTATGTTAACCGCCTACACGCAATTTGCATGATTTCGTAAGAAAAATTATCTCTAGCTTTTTCTTCCGCATGTTCTGCACTTTGTAAGGTGTTCAGAATGCAAATTTATGAAAGACACGACAAGATAAAATGACTTACTAAATTGGAAAGGCAATCGACGCGAGAAAGAGTGACACATACACTTGGCTAGATGAATATAGGAATCTCTCGATATATAGAGACATATTAATATCGAAATCTATCTTTCAACAATTTAACTCGTATTGTGTGTACGTATTGCACGACTCCCCGTGGATCGCGAAACGATTTATCAAATTCGATCTTTTCGGTTTCGAAATGTATCGCGCAACAATGAAAAGTCGTTCTTTTGTTCGGCGGAAATCATATGCGGCAAGCGTGTATTTTAAATCGATTCGATATGGCTTTGATCCATGTTAGAAATCCAATGGACAGATTGTCGCTAATCGTTACATTGTTATGCAATACAGGATAGATCGAGAAACATGGTACGATCGAAAAGGAGGTAATTTTTCGTGTCGACATTGTAGAATAAGAAAACATTTTCGTATAACACTCCGTTTTCGAGAAAATTGATTTTTTTTTTATTTGAAAAATTATTAATATATTTACGCTTTTTTAAGTTTGAATAATTTAATAAATATTTGCACTGGAAAGAAAAGAGCTGCATTTTCAAAAATTATTAAATAGATTAATTGAATAGATATATTTATAAATATAATAAAATAAAAACATATTTATTATTATAATTGAGCCTTACTTAACTCAAATTTAATAACAAAATTATAGCATAAATCGTTGATATTTTGACGTTGTTTTTATTATTTAAGACATATAGGTAAATATAAAATCGTTAATAAATAATTTTGATTGACGATATGAGAAGATCCAAGAAGTACAAGATGTTTTCGATGAATCGTTATGCAAAAGCAAATTACACGTTGGCATTTAACTATATGGACTTTAGTATGAAAGCGTCCGCGACTCGCCGCGCCGGTGAGATGAAATTTCGACGAAAAGGTGACGGTGGTCTAAAAAAGCAACACACACAGCGGACGGTCCAGCGTGCGATCCGATACGCCAGCTGCTGTATCAATTAGCGGCTTTCAAATGTTGGGCTTTTCGCAATCTTGGCGAATTTATCGGATCAATTTACACACGCGTGCGCGCATTTTACGATGCTATCGCGAGTTATCTCGAAGGTAACCTATCGGGAGTAAAGGCACCGGTCTCCCCTTCTGTGAGGGACCGGACCGGTAAAGGAAGAGCGTCGTCTTTCTCGCTCGGGTGGAAAGGGATGCCCGGCGCGACGTCTCGACTCGAGCAGAGAAACAGAGGAAGGCGGGAAGGCGTTCGCCAGTCAGTCTCTCGGCGACTCTCGAGTCGGATCGTCTTCGCGTGAGATCTCTTCGTAGATATGGTTCGCCTACGCTTGAATCGAGTGCCCTTCGCGAATCTGGAAATCGTCTAACGCATACTTTCCATCATTCGTGCATACCTTCCCTCGCAATTCTTTCGCGATTCGTAGAAGGATCTACGAAGGTCTCGAGTATTATATGGACTTTCGATCGGCATTATTGTGATTGCAAAATATATATGTATCATTCTTGATTAGCGTAATCTCGGGTCGGATTGTTCGAAGCGAGCTTGTGAGAAGTGAATGAAAAATTCCTATTTGCACGAAAGCATATTCTTCGTGCTCGGTGTACCGTAGATCCATCGTTTCATGGTTCGGCTAAAAGTAACCGTTTACGAGTGCATCGTTTTCGAGCACGAACACGTGCTCCCGTTACGGAACTTATTAAGTGTGCGGGGATCGCGAAACGCGGAGATAAACAATCTGCGAGGCTCAAGAATTAGTCTCGTGTAGAGACTTGACTCGACCACTGCGAGAGGAAAATATTTGTATCTCGAAACGGTAAGATTATTTACGAGCATACTCTCTTCTTGTTAATCTTGATTTATATCTCGCTATTAATACGTTTTTGTGCCGGACTGAATTTTAATGACTTTCCATTCAAGCGTGAATCGTATCCGTTTTATTATAACGAGACTAATAATTTTGTTATTATACGAATCAGCAAAACTATTATAGTGTATTTTATATTTATAAGACTGCAAAAATCAAGAAAAAAATGTAATGTTCAAAATGTATACTGTGCTTTACAGAGAACAAAGCAAAAATTTAGTGCATAAAAAGAATCTGTAAAGCTGTAATTTCCATAAAATGAAAAGAGTTACATCTGATGATCATGATAATTATATTCTATAGAAATACGTATTCGTTTAGTATCGTATATCTTCCGGATGCTTTTTTCCTTATTTTTTGTGTCTATTATATTTATTTTCTGTATTCTCTAATTATATATTATCACAACGATCGTGATCAAGATTGACTAATGCCGACAATGAACAAAATAACAATCTTGAATTATGAAATTTGAGAAACAGATACGCTACGTCACGTCAGATGCATTGTGTTGAATTGCATTATATTAGTTAGACACAACATATCATTTTATGAAATATATGATGACATTACATTTTTAATAATGAAAATATCAAATAGCTGAATGGAAAGTTCAGCATTCGGATCCACACAGGAAACGTATTAACATTATTTAGCACTAAATTGCCTTGCAATGTGTTACTATTCTACAAACAATATTTAGTTTAGGCTACGTGAAATATAAATCGACACGCAGAGAAAGTTCCGCTAAGCGTATCTCCTGTCGCGGTGTACACAAGGGAATCGCTCTAATGCCGAAGGAAGGTCAATTTTACGGTGCTAATCGCTAGCTAGAGTTGATTCGCGATCGCGAAGCACCTCGATTTCAAACATCCATACTCATTGCTCATTGGATAACTCAAGATAACAATTGCTCTTTGCTATAAAAAAAAAAAAGAAAAAAAATTCAACGAAGCACGATTGCGGTTAATCTCGGCGGTAAATTAGATTCTCTTAAATGGGCTAAATATGTCGTTTCCATGCGGATTTCAAAACCGAATTTTAAATCGCGGTTTACTGCAATCAAATGGCAGTTGACGGCGTATTTCGTGATTAAAACGCAATCGCTTCTTCGGATTAATAACATAGCCGCGTGTAATACCATAGTCGCTATTTAAAGGGTACAAATACTCTGTTATTGTACTGAATTTGTTATGATCTCTGAAAGAAGAATGTGCACGTTGATCGAACAAGTACAAAGTATAAGCACATTCAGATTATGAAACATTTTTCCAAGATTCTCAATTGTATAAAGCTTCGTAAAACTTATTCCATCTTCCATAATGCGATGTAAAGATTTACCTTGATAAACCGATGCATCGATTACAACAAATTTAAAGAATGCTATTTAATGCAAGACATTAAAGCAGGGTTTGACTAAGTGGGCCCAACCCAATAAAACCCGGTGGGTTTTATTGGGTTAAACCCACTTTAAAAAACTTACTTAAAAACCCATTTATAAAACCCATCCAAAAATGCTAAAAATTTAATAATATTATAAATGAAGTATTTAATATTGATTAATTTTTATTTAATTTTTCTTATTTATTAATGTAATAGAAGGTCTATTACATTAATAAATAAAAAAAATTAAATAAAAATTAATTCATAATAAGGAATTGTGCCAATTAAATAGCCAATTTTCTTAATCATTAGCGAATTATAAAAACGAATTCATATATTTAAGAGGCCAACTTTTCGAGCCATTATTAGGGTGTTATATTAAACTCAAGTTTATTCAATTTATTATACAAAACATAATAAAATATAAATGGAAAGTATAAACATTTCATTATGTTTTGTATAATAAATTGAATAAACTTGAGTTTAATATAACACCCTAATAATGGCTCGAAAAGTTGGCCTCTTAAATATATGAATTCGTTTTGAACATTACACGAGCGTAGAAGACTTTCTCATTTGAATTATAAAAAATTAAATTAAAAAAATTAAAAAACCCAACAAAATCCCAAAAAACTCAATAAAACCCAATAAACCTCAAAAAACCCGGTTTTAAAAAAAAAAAGCCCTGGGCTGGGCTTTTTAAAAAAAACCCGGGTTTTTTCAAACCCTGCATTAAAGTCCTGGCAATGCATTTATAGTTTTAGACAAAAAAAATCCTTTCCAGAATAATTCAACGAATTAAAAAAAAAACATTTTTACGTAAACTTCCCTTAATATAATTGTCTCGATAATTGCTCTGAACGTTTGAAAAACGTTGCACAAAAGCGAAAGCTGGTTTTCATTTTGAAACTTCATAAACATCGTAGAATATTTGTACACAGCTGTATCCAATTGGAGAGATGAAATAGAATGAAGTTTATATCCGGACCTCGAACAGACTCACTTTCGCTCGTTACCGCCTACAGAAAAATGCAACAGCTGTTATGCATACGCCGTGATATTTTCTGAACCTCAAGGGTAAAGCGCACTAAGGGCTTCGTAAGAGGCAGCTGCTGGCGTCGCGGATCAACTACACCTGCCTGAAAGTATTTGTCGATGCCATTCGTTTCATTTTTTTTTCTCTTTCAGAGATCACGTTTAGCCTCAGTCGTTCTCAAATAAATCCGCGGAACGTGCCTGGGAAAGTCTGTAAACTTGTTCCAAAAATGGAACGATTTTCTTGAATCAATCCATCTTGGATTCTTCGAAAAGTCTGCAGATCGTTTCACAAGCCTGGGCAATTTGCGTCGGAGAGATTTTTTAGAAAGATATGTTTTTTTTTAAATCAGAGTTCGAATGAAAAAATTAATACTTTTGTTTGAAGAAACTTTTCAGCCTTATTATTCTAAAAAAAAAGTTAAACATTGTCCTCACACACACATTTTTTTACTGCAACTATTTCCTAAAGAGAGCGTTACAAAAAAAAGATAGAGGTTCTGTTCAGTGTAATTTTGACAGGAAAAGTAATCTATCGAGACACACATTTATAGAGTGCTAATTTTAGATAACCCAATATTTATCGGGAACTCTCGATTATCAATCACTTAAGGCAAACGTTTTCCTTTCGATATCACACGCTCTCGAGCGATAGTCAAGGCAAGTGCGCGCGTATACACGCATACGTCATTCGCGGCGGAAAAGAGATAAAGGAGGCTCTCTCGCTCATCACACAGAAAGCACAATTAGCTCATTCATCGTCCGCGTCTCTAGTGTCAGCGTACGCGAACGTGCGTGCACGGCCGACAATCGTGTACGAGAGAGAAAGAGAGAGAGTTGGTTTATCGGTGCAGGCGCCAAGTAGTCAGTCACTGTGACTCGCAAGATACATTCTGTTAGGCATACCACGCAGCGCGGCGTTCAAGAGAGTTTATTATTATACTAACAGCGTGCCTTGTACATCGCGTGCATCGAGGTACACGTGTAGAGGTATTCGCGATGGCGGAAGATCACTATACGCGCCAGAAAAGAGAGAAATCCTGTATGCGCGCACGTCCATTCTTCTCGTAGAGATACATCGTTTACAGTTTTTATACTTATTGTCAGTTAAAAAAAAAGATAAATATACGCTAGAACGCGAAGATATGTAATTTAAATAATACGCTTTGTACTGTAACTTTGTCTCTCCGAAAATGTGCGCTCTCAGAGGTAAGAGACGCACATCTCTCGAATAACGAAGCGTGTTTTTATTTTGTTATCTCAATAAGTTTCGCCGGTTATTTTTATCCCGAGATCATTTTTCTCGGGGTCTATAAAAAGGGCGGGTAGCCCGCGGCGGCGTCGCGGCCGCGAAACCGGCCCTCGACGCGAAAGCGATCGGCCGAAAGCAAATTCCATCGCTCCGGTGCGAGCGCGAGAGGTTGTTGGATCGCACAGCCGCGGGGCTAAATTCCCAAATGTGTGCAACGCGTAATTCACTACTAGGTCGAGGTCGTTACTTGATCGAAAAAATCGATGCACTCTCTTTGATAGCGTTATATATTCGTTTTATAGCGTTCTAGATCGGAGCGAGAGGCGATGCCAGAAATAGAATACCGCTCTAAGGTATCCCTCCCTCAAACGAATGCTTGTATGTGAAAATACTTTGTGAGAATGTTTCTCAATTTGTAATGGTCTCTTTAGAAAATAGTTGTAGTAAAAAAGAAACATGATAAATAAAAAAAAAACATATTTCTTTCTAAAAATCAATCGGTTGATTAATAGAGGAAATCTCTTCGACGCAGATTGCTCCCAGGTCTGCGAAAAATCACGACGCGAGATTCGACGGCGAGAAGTTATTTAAAAGCGTTTGATAAACGCGTTGGCAAAGCACACGTCCTTTTTGCCATGTGCACAACGCGTCTTCTCTCACCTCACCAACACATGCGAGAGTGGATACGCCTATTACTGGTTACGAGATTAGAGCAATTTATAGTATCGTCTGAGAATACCGGCCCACGCAAGCAAGTAGTACCGCACTTCCGGCCGAGCATATGTTACAGCGATTTCGTCTGGTTACTCTTATTGCGATTCCGTATCGCTAACTAAAACCGCGCGTTGCTCTTAGAAAGCTGAAAGACATATCTATATAATTCTCGGATCGATAATTTCAGTGAATAAAATATTCTTGAAAAAATTGAATCTTTCTATAAGAGATAATTCTCTGATAATGGAATATGTCATCCGGGATAATGTTCATAAAATTTATAACGTTTTTTTCTTCCACGAAATCCGTTTCCCCATAATTTCACCCACGCTATCGTCGGCACGCCAAGTACGTTAAACGCCGATACTTTATTTTACCGATACACGACGTCGCGACCGGCCCGTTTCTTTCTCTCGCCTCTCTCCTCTCCGTTCGCCACAATGCCGTTTTCAGTGGCAGGCCTCAATTTGCCGTAATTATTATGTTTATCTTCCTCATTCACTTAAGTCCGCGCACCGATCCGGGTCCTCCGTGTTCATTGTTTCGTGCGGCAGCAAACCGAAAGGCCAATATTATCAGGCACTCTCGTCTGTCGTCTCCTCTCCCTCTCGTATACGATTTACACCATAGACGTCGATTCTTTTTTTCCGTTTATTCGACGGAAACAAAATTCCCGAACCGCTGACTATGATTATGATCGTGTAAAAAATTTATCGTTTATTATCTTATCGGAACAAGATTTATATCTTATTGTTAGATATGAGAGAGAGAAAGAGAGAAGATGCTCGTCCGCATTTTATTAAATCAATTTAAGCGACACATAACAACCGATGACGTTCGTGACAACGATAAGAGAAGGAGAGATTGAACATGGAATCTCTACGAGCGAAACGTTCGTATATACGTACGTGCGAAATCCGCTATATAATCGCGTTCGCGTCATGTGCGTGGCTGCGCGGCCACGCGCCAATCATTACATCCTGAAAAAGGTGGGTCTACCGCCAATCAACCGCTATGTCAAATCCAATTTGCGTGATCCTTTCCCTCGGAAACGACACGAAATCCTCGTCACGCCCGGCAATTTGCGGCGCGCGGCTCGGCGCGCCGACTGCACTTTCGACGAGCGTGAGAAGCGAGTGTCGGAATGTTGCACCTACGAAGAAAATAACACACGACTCTCATAGAGAGAAAGGGAGGAGAACGCGCTCTCGCGCGCGTGCTTCTCGATCATCGAGCTAGACGCGGAGCACGCGTGTTAAACCGTTTCGTAAAATCCATTTCGGACGTTACAAATTTTTCTGACGAATCTGAAAAGATATTTCCTCGTTCTCTCTCGGTCTGCCGAGAGTCGATCGCCCGCCAGGACGATGCTCATGCAACGTCCGGCTTCCTTACATATATAGCCACGCGCCGATCATTATATACGCTCGTGAGAAGGCGATAACTATCCCGATCGATCCAGTTTGTCAAACGCAATTTGCGTGATCCTTCTTTCCCGGAGCGTCCGATTCGCACGCGATAATGAAAGTAGACTGACTTTCTTCTCTCTAATAGATTAAATAGGATCGCGAGTATATATTAATCTTGGAAATAGCGCTCCAAGAGAGAGAAAAGATCTCATCTTTCGCTTAATAACATCTTTCAATTATACCTTCCGTGACGGAAGTTTTGATTGTAGATAATGTATCCTTCTCTCCAAGTCGGAGAAAAAAAAATAAAGATTTTTTTCGAAACGGGTCCCCTCGACTACCGCGATGTTGGCGTCGTCCTCCGCTGTCGAGAGTCCGCTCGAGAAGCAGAAGGAGTTAGCACGAACAGATCGTTTCTGCGCCCAAGAGAGCGAAGGCCTTTAGGAAAGTGTAAAGAGCGTCTAAAGCGGGAAAGGGAGAGAGAACGAGGGAGTGACAAAGTAACTCTGCCGAGCCGGATGGGATGCGAGAGAAAGAGCGAAAGATGAGCGCGGGGTGAAGGAAGAGGGTTGGTGAACAGAAGAGAGATGGTTCAAGGAGTAAGAAGAAGAAGACGAAGAAGAAGAAGAAGAAGAAGTTAAGACGGTCCAGCGCAGGCAGCATCACCGCAGCCGGAGGTGATGACCTGCTCAAGGCCACCCGCTCCCAACCTCTCGGACCGAAGAGGAGAACCACTCTTCTGATTTTTCGTTGCTCCCTTTTCTCTCCTTCGACTCCTTGTTGCAGCTCTCAAGCTCTCTCTTTCATTCCTTCTTACTTCTTCTGCCTCTCTCCTTCTCTCTCGGTCAGTTTCCGTGCATCTGCCTTTCTTAGGCTCGCTGAACTTTGCGCAAGTCCTCTCTTTCGCTCTATTCTTCTCTTCTGTTTATTTCCGAATTTGTTAATTCGGAAAATAACCGAGCGTTGCGAAAAATAAATTACAAGATACATATAGAATGTAGTCTGAAGATCTTAATTTTGAAAGCAAATTTCTTTTTTACGACGATGAAAATCCACCTACAGATGTCGAGGAAGAAGATTCGAGCGAAGCACATGCGTCTGAGAGAACAGAGAAAAAAATCAACCACGATGCAAGAGAAGTCGTAAAACAACGAATTGTAAGATCGCGCGCGACTAATTCGCCTGCAGTCGCGATATAGTGTTCGCCGACATAATGTAATAAAAAAAAGAACGTCAAGGGAGGGTCTTTTCCTTTGTTTCACGTCTCTCGGATCAATTCGATCAAACGTTTTTCGCGACCGCTATCATCCGGACGCGTAAAATTATAGATCCTGATGATTTCGACGAGAGTTTTACATTAATTGTATACAAGTATTGTATACACAAAAATTGAAAAAGGGTCGTTTTCGGGGTAAAAAAAATCTCGAAATCACGGAAAGAGAGTGAACTTTGTGCAAGCGCGTGCGTGTCGTACTTGAAAAAAGATATTTCGTAGTGACTTTGCACGCGCGCTCCTCGATGGTGTATCTGACGTTTAATAAGCGCGGGTCAACTGGAGTCAACGGTGCAGCTGTGTCGACCGACAGCCAACTATTACCTCGATTCATTATCAGTGGCCTCTTTGTGCACGTCTCTTGTTTCGTGGGACTTCCCCTTCCCTCCCCCTCCGCCACGCTGGCGTTAACTTTTTTCAATTGAAATGTCACCCGTAGCGTAATTCCCCGTCGACTGCTATAATTGCAAAAAAACAAAAACACGTTTGTAAGCATGCAATCGCCTATATAAATCGCATGCGATTCAATTACGTACGAATTTATATATGCATATTCTCGGTCTCATCTCTATTTGCTTATGTAACACGGGCTCTGGATAAAAGTTATTTTAATAAAATGACGCTGATTTCTCCAATAATCTCAGAATTATGACCAATAAAAAGAGTTGTATATATACAATCATATTGTTATGCTTAAAGATTGATACGGTAGACACAGTATATAATAAATAAAAGCATATGGCATTTGTTGCAGCGCGAGATGACGAAGCGGACCGTGTGAGCGAGATCGCTGCAAAATATCCGGAGGAGGAGGACGGCAAGAAATCGAGCAAAAGTAAGAAAAAGAGAGATTATTCAATAGATCGATACGAACTATATCTACAAATATTCGTAGAGATGACGAAACACGTATTTCGCAAGCGCAGACCTACCTATATAGATCGCGCACGATTTTTCCGCGCGAACGGCGAACAATAAAACCGGGATCGACAAAAAAGTCGTCTAATATCGGCTAATATTACTTTCCCGAACGCGATCTTATCTCGCGCAGAGATATTAAGGTATGACTGGACGGATTTCGACAATAGTGTATTTGCGTTTATGTGCGGCGAACCGTGGACGACTGGATTCATTGTGAGGTAAACGATAATTCCGCTGCGCCGGGGTCGTGTCAAAGGTCCTCGTTCGCGAGAAATGAATCGAAAATGTCAGCGCGGTGGTGAGAGAACGATCCTTTATTTAGACTTTAGCCGATCTTAGCGCTATAGCAATAGAGCGTTTAAGACCTCTGCGGGTCGAATACCTTTCGCGGTTTTACACCGATCGCCCCGTCCTTCGGTACCCGGTGAAAGTCCGCAGGAATTCGCCCTCGCTCGAACTTCACATTGAGATCCCCGTGACGTGTCACGAACTCGCTCCAGACACCCGTAACGAACACCTCGACACGATTGTTGTTGCCTCGTAAAACGGCGACGAGTTACGTCGAGTTCGGTCGTGTCGTCGTCCTTCGGATTTTTTTCATCGGTGACGGAGAAGGAAACGTATGCACATCCGAGTCGAATAATCGACGAGGTCGTTAAAATACCGATTAATTAATAGGAGTAGGACGTAACGGTAGGATTGAGAGACGCGAATCTTAATTATCTCAATTATTCCGGCATGAATTTAAGGACGTTTATTAGCCACATTTTGACAGATTCATGAAGGTAATAAATAATGCCTCTTGTCTCCTCGTCTTTTCCGCTTTTTCGCAAACGCGTTCGCTACTGGTTCTTTTCCATTTTTTCTTAATTTAATTGGATATAAGATTCTCGTTCGATTCGCTGATCGTTTTACAGCTGTCCGGTCTCACGAAGGCGCGAGCTAGGTGGAAGCAAGATGAAGCGTCATCGGCCTTTCGAAGCACGTACGCATCGGGCCGCTGCATTTAATACCGATGTTTCCGCATTCTGGAATCTTATTTCTGAACGGGGAATATTCGCGATGTCTAGCCAGTGCGTGGCAAAAATGTGCTGCTGCCGACTGCTCGCGCAGTCGTGAGTGTCAGATGCTCTCGCGAAACCGCCGTTCATACCGAGTATTTTACGGTCCGCGGCGACTCGACATTGCAAGTATTAACATAAGACAGTCCCCGGGACTCGATCGCGAGGAGAATCGCGAGAGCCCCGATTCCGTCGTAAGTGGATTTTAATCGCGATTGCGATGCAGATTTTATTTCCGCGATCCAAGATTTTATTCCTGCCCACGAAACGTCCTATAACGATAAAAATGTGCGCGACATTGATTATTTTTTATTGTGTATCCTAGAACTGGGTAATAGAGAACGTTCTCTTTGAAATTTCAATCGATTTGTCATGCTTTAGATAAGAATCATAAGCGCACGTTTAATCCTTTTGTCAATAAACCCAAGGCAACTTTAAATGTTAAAAAAAATGTCGAAACTTTTCTCAACAAAATACAAAAGGCCTTTGTATTCGGAATCTCCTAAAATATAATAAGAAAGAATATTCGATATTCAGCAGCTGCGATAAAGAAACTGTCACAGTGTAATGTGTCGAAAACACGCAGTTGGTATCCGGGTACCCATACATTGATGAAAAGGTAGAGTTATGCATTAAAGGGGTTAAAGAACGAGAAAATTTCGATACATTTACTTCTCACGAAATGTGGGAATTGATATACGCTCGAGACGTTAAATGGACCTTTCGTGAACGGTACGACTTCTCTTCCGAGAGTGTCAGAAGCTAAACGTGATAAATGAATGCTGTGCCCTCGCGTCGGCACGATGTAACGCGAGCCGCGTCGTCATTTTAGGACCTTTCAAGCGTCCACCAGCGCAACACGTCGTCCACGACATAATATGAAGAAAAAAAAAAAAAAAAAAAAAAGAAAGAGATGATGTAACGCGCGTGAATCAGACACGTGAGATTACCGATGAGCCGAACAAACGGGTTGGCTCTCGCAAGAGATGAGGAATCGGCGGTCCCCTTTATCGGAGTTCGGCGACACGGCCGTTCGGCACGGATTATCTAATATTTGCACGGTCTTTATTACATCAAAACTGCTATTTTTCTCCGAATTTCTCGGATAACTTTGCGAATCGTTCGCGGTCGTTGAACCGGTCGAAGAAAAACCGTGAATTGCGAAAAATCGCGAAAAACGGGAACAAAGTGCGCAAGCCGCGCATCGTGAAACTGCTCTTAATAAGATTAGCTTTTCGCGAGATAACGGTTTGCGAGGAGTTACGTGACGAAATGTAAGTGGAAGCTAGTATACGAGAGGTGTGTCGCGTCTCCCCGAGATAAACGTATTAAATTGCGGCGCGCTTTATGTCCGATCGCTTGATTCCCACGAAAGGGAGGATCGTTTCTCGGAAACGGGAGAGCGACAAGTCGCAGGCGAAACGTCTGTAAAACGTTTTATAAAATATTGTACAGTGTATTATACGAGCCTCTGTAAAATATATTCTACGCGTTTCTAACACATGTCTCTCCGGAGAATACGCGGTACGAAGGACGCGTCGCGCTTCATTCGGTGCCTGAAAATCGATCATCCACGCTGTAACGCACGGACTTATATTGCTGAAACGCGTCTCGCGTCGCGGACATATTTAATGACGCGAGTTGTCGCACGGGATGATGACGAGGCGAAAAGAGCGAGACCGCTATATTAAGGAGGATAAAAATAATAATTAATAAATGACGTTCCTTTTTTTTCTTCTTTTTTTTACGAGACTCCCTTCACCTCTAGCGTACATTGAGCGCGCGATTCGGATCTCTCATCCAAGGATAAAACGTGGCTTTTTAGCGACGGCATTGATTTTGTGTCTCCTTTCTTTCCCAAAACAGCGTTCGAACAAAGGAAGCCGTCCATCGCGTCCATTGCGACAGACACAATCTCGCATTCAAAAATCATATGCATAATGACGCAATTTACGGCTGCAATTTGTATGGAGTAATCATTATTATTATTATTATTATTATTATGCAGGTGCATAGCGCACCGTGTATAATGAGAATTACTTTAATTATGATATAAAATATCGTGATTGTGTGTGTAGGCATCCTTGAATGTCGTTCAGCGATTCATGTTGCTTATCAAGTACTTCAGCAGTTATAATGTTTCGTAATTAATAGAATAAGAGTATCCAAAAATTTACCGATATAGAGTGATAAGTCTTTTTTTTTTCAATTTTCAGCTTGTATTTATTTAAAAGAAAAACAGCGCCCTATTGATTTCTCAATATCTTTCTTTTGATAATTTAAAATTAACACAAGCTTTTATTCCCGTTAATCTGATATAAACGTATGACTCGATATAGATTCTTCCGTCCCGATAAATCGATGAATCACATATATAGGTATATATCATCGCCCACGGAATTACGAAGCGACGTAACTCAGCGGCTTAACAAAATCGTGGGTTCATCTCTCAAAGCCGATTACATCGCGTAGCGGTACATCCAATGTATTTCGTTCCAAACGATTTCGTTTCGTTGACACATTCCGCGATTTCGTTTCGTTGACACATTAATCAACTCACGCAGCCTCATGGCCTGGACGACATTCATTTATGCGCACACAAATCTGACACGTTTCTGGAGAAACTGTCATCGTGAAATAGCAAATTTATATGATGCGTAGCGTTTTTCTAGCTGCCTCATCCCGATCGATTAGAAATAAATAT
This sequence comes from Prenolepis imparis, assembly GCF_030444845.1. Taxonomy (NCBI): domain Eukaryota; kingdom Metazoa; phylum Arthropoda; class Insecta; order Hymenoptera; family Formicidae; genus Prenolepis; species Prenolepis imparis. The sequence continues at coordinate 1,260,205 of NW_028141167.1, read as the reverse complement.
CATCGTGTCAGAGAGAGGAGATATAATGACGAGCGACATGCGAGCTCTATGAGCGCTAAGAAAGAGATTAAGAGGAAAACGCATGGGAATCGGAGGATGTAAAAAACGAAGCGGGATGCATGCTGATTTTTCTTACACGATATAACACTAACCCGCGAAAGAATTGCAATTCTCAAAGAGAGCTAAAAGCGCAGGCCACGATGGCGAACGCGAGTCCTCTATCCCTTCTCTCTCTCTCTCTCTCTCGTATCTCGTATCGCGAAAGCGCTAACCTCGCGGAAGCTGGCCTCGACGCGAGCAAAGCAATGTCGCCCAGTCTTACGACAGCCTTCTTGTCGGTACGTACTTGCTGCGCCCCGTTGTTTTCATCCTCTCATCCCGACGAGATACATCAGCGGCGTCGCGTTCTTCCGAGAACCGGTCAAACGCGCAAAATGCACGCAATGAACCTCCGGACCGCGTGAAAGTTTGCCATAACTGCGGGTTGAGTTATGTACCTTTCGATGATTAAAATTAATCGCCTACCCGGCTTAACGTTCGCGCAAAGTGGTTGTATATGACGGGACAACCTCTCCTCCGGTGAATTCCCCGTGGACGTTGTATATACGCGCGTGCCGTATATAATCAGGTATATTATATCTTGTAAGATTGTAAGAGGTCTGTTTTCGACCGGGGTGACACTGTTAACTTGATGCACCAGAGAATGGAGAACGCGTTATCCAGTCTCAATCCTCCATACATTTATTTTTAATTTTTTTGAATAATTTAATTAAATGTTAAGAAACAAAGAAATATATATATTTATATTTAAAAAACGTGGTAAGCGAGCTTAACTGATTATGATAATATAATTATAACTTCATCGCACATGTTCTCGTAGTCAAATATTTGCCAAACACAGATGGAAATATGGAATGATATTCACGACACTTGCGTTCGTTTTCTACTTCATCATATCGAGACAGCGAGAAGAAACAATTTAATCTCATTTTAATCAAGAAAATTAGCAATCTCTTAATTCTTCAAATATTATTCTATTCATTTATTATCATCTTTATCGTCGAACCCGCGCTATTTACCCGAATACTTGTATAATTGAATATCGTGTGCTGATTGCCGTAACTGGCTTTTTCAATTAAGAATGCAAATTTCTAATTATATGCATTACGGATGGATTGCACATCCGTGAAGTACGCACGTACATATACATATGCGTGTGCAAAATTCACGCACACGTCGACACACGGTGTCCCTGATACCGGTACAAATATGGTGCGATCGTCTGGACACGCGCACGTACGTACATACATACATACATACATACATACGTGCATCGGAAACCGTCGGACAGCGCGAAAGTTGCATCTGTTGCACGTATCGATGATTAGTTACGTTGCGCCGCGCTATGCCAGGAATGTTAATCAGCAGGAGTTAGCGCGCGCGCGCGCTTTATTAACTGTGAATTAAAGTTAGTTGAAGAGTTTCGCGGTATACCTGCGAGCGACACAGCACTATACGTCGATGGTTCGCGAGACTTGCAAAGAAAAGAATGTCGTAGAAGAATCCCTCTTACATGATGAAAAAGTTTTTACGCGACTTGAATATTCACGCCGTTAAAAATACCTCTACTTAGAATAGATAACGTATATGCAAATATTTTATCAGTAGGCCCTCGTTAAAATATATAGAAGTATCCTTGGAATCGTCTGAATCTCTATATAAAATAAACGTAATAAAAATTCGATGTGAAATTCAAAATAAATCTTAATTAAAGGAGAAACGAGATTAATAAGAGATTTTTTTTTTTTTTTCAAAATCATACTTTGCGAATAATATATACATAATGTGAAACTTTAAAGGATTCCGAGTTTTAAAACCGAGAATAAGACTCTTCTTAAGATATTCGCCAAATTCTCCTTGACGAGAACGTGAAAGATCGCGAAATTTTGCGTCCGCGCTTCGTCAGACTATAGAGGAGCATGAAAAATGCGAGAGATGATGTCATTTTTTTGAACGATAATACACTCATCGCGATGTGTAATGTGTCGATATGCGCGCGATGAATCACTCGAGCGGTTTGCACGTTCGCTATTTAATAGTGCAAATATTTTTTCGTCGATGCACTTCCTTGCCGAGAGAATTCTTAAGGCATGACATAAGCGTACGTATTAAAATAGAGGAAAGTAATATCTAGGAATAGTTTGGAAAATTCTCATGCGTAATAAGATGAATATTTTTATACAATGATACCTACGTCTCATAGAGAAAATAAAAAATAATTTCCGTAAAAGGAAAGAAAAGCATATGCAATTGCAAAGTTGTACAAAGAACGAAACATTTTCGGATCTTTCGCGAGAGTTACGTGATCTATTTGATTGAGTAATAAGGATAGTGTTGTTTAAATCCCATATGTTTCACCTTGAATCCATTACTTTATCAGAGATCGAAACAGACGCACTATACAAACGGTAGCTTGTCAAATGTGTAATGGGAACAGCGATCATGAAATTTTCTTATCTTTCGTTCTCACCTTTTTAGAGAGAAAATATATCTCTTATCTTATTTTATACTTGTTATTTTTCTGTAATAAATTATTTTTTTATCATTCAAATTTATGGTAAATATTAAAATATTTTGATTATTACTGCACAGTCCCTAAAGGCTTAAACTTTTATCCTGAACGTATTTAAAAATTGCAGATACGGTAAATGGTAAGATGGAGAATTGCGGAGGCGGCCAACGCCTGCCCCCGGACGGGGACGAATTTCCAGCAGCGTATCAAGAATTTAGCAACAGCCAGCTACCGTATAGATACATCGCCGCGACAAGGACGACAGCGACGATAGCCACGAATGGCGGATTGTGCAACGAAAATGAGACGTTCCATGCCGGCGAGGCATTTAAGATGCTCGCGAACGACAGCAGTGTTGTCGGTTCGAGGAGCATTATTCTGTCCGATAGCAAGATGACGTTGACGAGCCCGGAAAACGTGACGCAAGATATAAACAAAGTTACTTCGACGATTATGGAGAACGTCCGGCCGGACATAGAAACAAAGACTACTTCGACCAATGCTGATAACAATATCTGTCAGGATAAAACGAAGAACTGCGAGGTTTCAAACGAAGAGACCAAATCATCCTATCACACTTCGGAGGATATCGCGAAGCGAAATACTCCTGTCGCGGGAAGTTCTCTTTATTCTTGCCAGACGACCAACGGCAACTTAATGATGAGCGAGAAGAAGATGGAGATCGCCGGATATTATCACAAGGACGCGATGACGAACGAGGAGATGCCAAGCCACGTGGAAAAGGACACGCCCGTCGATACCCCGCCGCCTCTACCGTTGACAGGTATTCATTTAACTTTGAATTAAACATCTGCTTGTCCTTTATTTTTTCTCCGACAAGCAGCGCTGACACATAATCAAGTTATTAGATTCAACGTCATATATTTCGACAAAATTGATTTTTCTTTCAAAATTATCTGGAACGTGGCACACATTTTTATACATCGCTCTTTTTTTTTATACTTTTATACTTTTTGTAAATATATTGTATTACTTAGGCCCACCCAAAATGGAGCAAATGACACTGCACGCCAAAAACGTTTCTACGACGGAGTCACCGCAGAGAAAGTTTTCTCTGAACGGTGATCTCTGGAGGCAAGATGACAAGTCCGAGCGATCCGTCCGAGACAAAATCGCCATGTTTTCGTCGCAGAGCAACCTCGACGCGCCCTTGTTCCCCAATGTCATGTCAGCCGCGGCAATCACGAGTAACGGCAAACGTCTGTCCAAGTACAAGTCCTCCGAAGACGTTTGCTGCGACGACAAGAGCAACGGGCAGAAGGATCGGTCGACTTTCCTCGTCGACAGAACGCAGAGCTCTTTCGATCTCACCGATTCGGCCAGGGCATCGACAGGACACGATTCCGCGAAGAAATATAATCAGAGAACTAGTTTGTCCGCTCAGCCTGCGCTATTGAGCCCTATTACGCAAACTACGCGCGTTTCAAAGACGCTGCCAGTCGTTTCGCCGAAAGTTACATCACTGTCCAGTCCGTTATCGCCCTCGTATGACAAGCAGATTTTTTCAAATACAACGACGAAGAACTATTGTGCCGGAAGTAGCGATTTATCGAACGCCGCGTACCCGAGTGTCGGTAAAACCGTCGGCTCTTATAACAATGCTAACAATTCGATGAAGACGACGAGCACGCCTTTACTGACGCGAGCCACCAGTTTCTCAGGCTCGATCCCCTTCGTGCAAGATCGAAATTCCCTGACAACCGATTCAACCGCTAATTCGCAAATCTCGAGAACGACTTCCCTGGCATCTACGTTTCGGCGACCCGGAGAAGACGTGAGGAGAAGCAGCTTGAATCAGCTGATCGAGCAGAGGCGGAAATCGATATCGAGACTACGCGGTCTGGTTATACCGGAGAAAGACACCGTGCCGATAGATCAACCTATCGTCGATCTACCGGAAATCAAATCACGCGATTCGATATTATTACATCAGGTAAGATTTGAAGTTATCGAAATACAATATAATTTTTAATATTTGGGATATTTTATAAATTATTTTTCTATTTTTTTTACAAGATTAATCTTTATATTTTGCGATATGATATTCACGAAATTAATAATTATTTCGAAAAATCCACTTTTGCAAATTCAAACATTTTTTTTATTTTTTGCATAGACATTTTAATTTTTTTAATTTTTTGTAGTAAACATTTAAAATGCTGAAATGACGTATCGTATTTTTTTCAGATACCAAAGGCAAACATTCAGGACAAGTGGGGGTCTCAAAGTTCCTTGGCCAGCAACGCCAGCACGGCGAGCCAGCCCTTGAAAGCGACAGCATCCTTCAAGATGCCGGCGCCACAGATACACTCCAAGTATTCCCCGGCTTTCAAGAGAAAATCTCTCACGGTATACGGTACATCTGTGACGAGCTCTTCCACGATAAACGGCAACAGCCCAATCAAAAGTTCCTCGTCAAACGCGTCCACGTTTTCGGAGCCACCGAAAAGTCTGGAGAGCATCTGCAGCCCGACGAGAAGCGATTATAGCTTCGAGTTCGTTTCGACAACCAGTTCGCCGGATGGTTCGCGTAACAGGCCAAGGACGATGCAGAGGAAGGCTCGCTTGGATTACGACGATTCCGACAACGATTCGGCAGTGAGCAGCTCTCAGAGTAGTATATCTCGGGGCTTTAGTCCGCCGATGTCTCCGGCACCATCGGAAAGATCCACCATCTCCTCGGAGAGATCTTACATCTCCACAGAACTGAATTACCAACGTCGACCTTTGATCGCGGAGAATTTGAACAGAACTTCGGTGTCGCGAGATATCAGAGATTCAATCGGTGAATCCGATAAAGATCAATTCGGCTCCAGAATAGGTCTTCTCGGAGAACGAACGTGTTTGAACGAGAGATCGTCATCCAGTAGCAGTAGCTCGAATCCGCGATCGCCTCAACCGAATGAACTTTTTTCGAGAAACTCGCAGATTCCGCAACGTCAGCTGAGACGATCGAACAGCACCGACACGAACTGTAGCACATCCTCGACGTTGACGTCCGGATCTCAAGCGAGTGCCGAGTCCCTATCTCGAAGAGTGCTGAAGCCGCAAAGCGTGGAGGCCATAAATCGGAAGAATATCCTAGCGAGCGCCAGATGTCGAAGCGGAAGGGATCTGAACGGGTCACCGTTAATCCAGCGAAAATTTTCGGATGACGAGGACATCGCGAGGACTATCGAAAATGGCAGCGCTGTTCGTCAGGTAATCAATGATTCGGGGAATGAGTCCGCGAACAAACGAGATGTCAAGATAGCTTATATAGAAGTTGCGGATCCTTTTGCAAAGGATGAAGAATCCTTTCAGAAGAAGGGAGAAGAACTGAAGCTGCCACCTAAAAGAAGCATGCTACCGCCGCCAGCTGTTAGACCGCCGAAACCTGAAATGTTAGAGCCATCAAACGATCTTAAAATGTGGGTTCGAGCAGAGGCGAAGACTCTAGTGCGAGCCATGGAAGAAAAATCAAACAATAAATACGACAAAAGTCCTTCCGTCGTAGCTCAAACTTTGGAAACGTCGTCTATAATTCACACGGCAAGGAAGAATTCACACGATTCCATGCTTGACGAACCTGCTAATTCAATATTAAATGGTGGGTTGCCTTTGAAGAGCAGAATCACAATAAGCGAAGCAAAAGTCGCTGCGACGGAAACTTCAAAGCCACAAAACAGAGCGAGTATAAGTCCCAGAAGGAGCACGGAAGATCAAAACGATCTCTTAACAATCTTAACGACAAAGAGCCGCTCTAGATCAGCTATACATGTCGACGAAGGAACTTTCAGCAGATCAAAGAGCCAGATGAGTCTAGAGGATATATTGGCCGCTAAAGCAGACTCAAAGTTACTCCGCGCGCAAAGTACGGAATCGAAAATCGAGAAGAACGGCGCAATAACAAGCTCACCGATCAAATCTACTTGGGATTCGAAGGAAGGTCGATACTATAGAAGAGGTTCTACTACATCGAACGAGTCCTGGTCGGAAGATAGACCTTTCGTCTCGAAGATACCTACTTTAGGAAAAGTTAGAAACATCGACAGCGGCGACGAAATGTCGGAAATTATCGAGAGAAGAAGCGCAACGTCGAAGATTCCGACGTCTCGCGGTCTGAATCGACGCAGCGCCAGCGTTACAGATATGAAGAGAGCCCTGGACGCGAGTCCCGTAAACAGTCAGTTACAACAGTGCACCGGCGGCACTCATAATCGATTCCCAAGCCTAGATAGCAGCGTGGACGAGAACATCGGAACGGAAACGGATGTCGACAGATGCTATGGCGAGCAATTCGGCAGTATCAGCTCGCTGGCCAGCAGTACCAGCTTGATCTCGCAACAGGAATTGGCGCAGCTCGTAGAGGAGGCGAGTTTAGAGGAAGCGCGCGGTGCGCACGACGTCATAGTCGTCCTGCTTCACAAGGAAAATCCGACCGGCAGCGTCGGTATCACTTTGGCTGGCGGCGCAGATTGCGAGGTGAAGGAGATCACGGTTCACCGGGTGCTGACGCACTCCATCGCGGACAAGGACGGCCGGGTGCAAAGGGGCGACAGGATCCTCAGTATAAACGGCAGAAGTACGCGAAATCTCACACACAGAGAAAGCATGGCTGTGTTAAAGCAACCGAGATCGGAAGTCGTGTTAGTTGTGTCGAGAACTAGAATGGAAGATGACTACAAACTGAGATCGCGGACTGCGAGTGTCGAAACCATCGTTGAAGGTAAGAAATATGCGTGTTATTTTTAAGCGCTTGAGATTAAATTCGATTTCCTCTTATTGGATTCTCGTTCTCTACGGGACATGGTATTACGTTTTCTCACATTCTTATTGCTAGTCACAATGAGATTTTTTATCACGGGTCTTGTTCCTATCGCAGTGGGAATATTATTATGTTCTTTCTCAAATCAACCCCCCAATGCGAGCTGATTGTGAGATCTAAACTCTGCCGATTGTCAGGCGACTGCTCTACTATTGAGAGAAATTCTGTCTCTCGTTGTAACAATAAAATCGATATAAATAAAAGAATTTTCTCAGGGTTAGAGACGAATGGAAATGTCGAGGCTACAGTGTGGGGGCCACCGTCGACCGTGGCAGTCTACAAAGATGGAGCTGGTTTGGGATTTAGTTTGCAAGGCGGCAGGGACAGTCCTCTCGGGAACAGACCTCTGATTATCAAGAAGATATTCACCGGTAAATTTTATGCAAATATTTTTTATACATTTGTATTCATGATAATACGAGATAACGCTTTATATTAACGAGATAATAGAAATAAATAAATTATTAAAACGAGATAATAAAAATAAAATTGTAAAGTCGAATTTTTTTTTTGTATGCATCTTATGGCAACAATTTTAACGTCATCTTTTTTAGGAGGAGCTGCCGAGAAGACAGGTGCATTAAAAGCCGGGGACCAATTGCTCGAAGTAAACGGTAACGATGTAACGCGAATGTCGAGGATAGAAGCATGGTCTTTGATGAAGAAGCTACATGACGGTGAAGTAAATCTCCTAGTCAGGCATCCTGCCACCAAATCCTCGTGAAGAGTAAGGAATCTCGATGCAAACGGGAGTGAAGAAATGTGCCAAGCAAGCGACTGGATAAATTTTCGATTGATACTTGTTAAATAACACGAGGCATAACAGGCTTAATGAGGCGTAATTTGTTATTCGAGAGATTCTATTATACATCCGCATTGATGTTACGTGAGAGTTATTCTGTCGAGCTTACAAATTTGAATAATATTGTTTTTTAAACAAAATAAGAGATTATTATCGCCGATCTTTAAAAACAAGTTGCTCATAATATTTCTGAGTCATTTAAACTATTGAATGTCTATATTCGCTACTCTAATACAGTTCCATAATTATAAATTATAAATTTATAATAGACGAATTATTAATTAACAAAAAGAAAAAAAAAAGAAAACTGCAAACAGGATTTGCTTATTTATTTTGTCTTTTGATCGAATGTGCCTCGTAGGTATTAAATTTTTAGCAGATACAATCTTGTATGTAAATAGCAGTAAAATAGTATATTTTCTAAATATTAAATGTAAATGTGCGATATAATGCAGTATAGTTGTGTGAGACGTATAATGATATATTTTCATAAAAATGGAATTTCTCGTGAAAGAAAGAGGCCTAATGGGGATGCAAATTCCCAATTTCGATTGACGATACAAAATACAGTTGCATTCACAAATTAATCGCGTTGATTTGAATATAATAATTTGTTGAATTTATTATATTTGTCATGTAATTGCATTGGAGATTTTATTGAAAAGCAACGATAGAGAAATATTAATATAATATTCGTTGACAACGAAGCATATAAGAAATTTCTAATGCATGCCATATGCAAAATAAATTGTAATATTACTGGAATGAAGTAGATAGATACAATATGTTGTCAATTAATTGTTTAGAGCAACGTTGATATGTACGAATCGTACGATATTAATTTCATAGTGCCGGCCGTGCAGTAATAGTTCGAATTAAGAGTTTGCGACAAGCAAATAATAACCGAGTAAGTAGTTAAAGTATGAGTCTGATCGTAGATCGCTTATTTCTCTAATGTCGATCTTAGCCGACCATAGCTACCCCGTCTCGCTTTACTTTATAGTGGTTCCTGTTGATTTACTTTAAAATACGAAACGGTAGATATATCTCGTATAAAATGGCAGATCAAAACTGACGCGCCAATTAATAGTATCAAGTAATAATACAAGAGATAAATATATGTTTGTTTCACTTTTGTAACTCTTAATGTAATAAGATCACACATATAATATGAATAGGTATTTGTGTTAGGCAAAGGCATTTTAATTATTTTTTACGCCCTCTCGCAGCTGTCAATAATATAATCAATCAGCTTTAAATGTATTATAATAAAAAAACAGCTGATCGCGCTGTTGGAATTTATATAATCGTGTCGTGCGGATCGTAATTTCTCGCAATTCTTCAGTTCATCTTCGAAAGAAAAAAGGGATATGCGTATTTACGCGAGAATATTACCGAATATCTCGCTGTTTATGTTATATATATATACATATAGAATACTAAAATTGGTCGCAAAAAATGAGATGCATGTGATTAATCGTAAGCATAATGAAGATATAATAGGACGGAATATAAATTATTTATTTCAAACGAGGACTTTGAAAGATTCGAGGTGAAACGGGAGAAAACGAACGATCGTCATTTTAAGAAACGATCCAACATGATGATTTGATACTCGTCTCGCGCTTTATCTTTCCCATAAATTTGATTCTCCGTCCTATTATACTTTTCTTAAGAATATGGCAGGACAAAGTATACAACGTACCGATTTAGATGAGAAATTCGAAGCCTGAGACGAACAGAACTTTACGACACTTTGTTCAAAACACTCACATTTAATTGCGCGATGCTCGCTCTTTCAAATTAACGTTACATATAGTCGCAGTAATGAACTATAAACTTTATAGGGTGGATTCCCGCACCGACGAATTTAAACTTGTGTTTTTAAATTTATCGCGCATGCGTGAGATATGTTTGTGTACGTACCTATATATCCTGCTTATTTAAATTTAAATATTGAAATATCCTTTTGTAAATAATATTAAATTGAATTTTCTACTCTTGAAATGTTAAATTAAAATATTAAAACATACATTTTGAACATTAGGTCAAATTCTAGCGTCTCTTTCTCTCAGGTTTCGAATCCTTGAAACAATACTCTGTCCTTTTATATTCTCTTGCAAGTGCGTCCCTATTTTTTCTAAACAATGTTGAAATTGATGATTGATCAATCGTTAATTTAATCTCAATTGCAGTTGGAGTTATAAATGCGCAAAGTTAAGGAAAAGAGTGTCACATATATATATATATAATAGATATCGTTAATATAAAAGTATGTATTGGAATATTTAAACGTAATATGAGGGAGAATTGAGCGTTTTGGGATTTGCATTTATTAAAATTTGTTCTGTGATATGTGTGAGTGACATGATTTAGCATCAAAGAGTTATTGATCGAAATTGTAATTAATATACATATTTTAATCCAATAAATTGGTTATAAAGTATTGAATTGTTCGCTATTGTTTAATGTTAGAAATATTTTTTTTTCTTATTGTATGTTTCCTGTTTAAGAAAGTGCAAACTGACACTTTGCAGCTTTTGCAAAGTAGTATTTTTCAATATCAGAAAAAAAATATTTAAATTGTCAATATATAAAAAATTAGTAAATTTCTATATTAACGTCGTCACATAATTAAAAAATGAATGCGCAAGTATAATATAATGCAAAATAGTTTTATACTGCGAAATAGTTCAGTTTTGTATGCAAGTTAATTAATTTCAATTAAGAATATCATGTTTCAATTTTATTTTTTATTTATCTTGTTTCTAAAATCAACTTTTTGTTAAAAAGTGATCAAGCTATCAATAACAGTTCCATATTGACATAGAAATTGATCAAATAAACATTTATAAATTATAAAACAATCATAATATAAATTTATTGTAAAAGTATGAATTGAAATAATGAATTGTATGTTCAATACTTTTAATAGTTTAGTGACGAAAAATCGACATTACTCTTTCTTTTCTACTTCGAGATTGAGCAATTGTTTTAATAAATTTGATATTATAAAGAAGAGCAATAACACTCTGAACGATTTAGTAAAAGATTTGGCTTATCAACCATAAAGAAATATTAATATATAGGTATTTGAGATAAATTGGTAACAAAATAAAAAAAGTAAAAATAGCAATTAGGTGTTACTCAAAACAAAGATGCATACATCATTTTATCATATAATTTCTTAAATCCTTTTTTATATAAAGTTAACAGTTAGTTAAGTATGATTTCTGAACTCTTTTTCTGGAACTGCGCTCTAGTTAATTTGTGGTGATAATTCTGCATATACAAGATAATATTATGTGTATACATGCAATACACTCACCGATACGATGCACAGCATCAGAGTTCTATAGTACAAAGCGTTGATCTATAACATATAAAGAACACAAATTATATGTATAAAATAATTTTCAAAATAATTAATATTTGAAAAAGTCAATAATGCGCAATAAAACTTCTATTCATACAGTAAAATATAGATATTTAATAAAATTACGTCATAAAAATTATTAAACTTCTCAATTATTTTTTAGATCTAAAAATTTGTATAAAATATAAAATTTAATTTTTAAAAACTAAGTTAAATAATTATAAATTTATAAACAATATTAAAATTATACATATACATATATTGTAAATATATAATATAATAAATTTTGTCATTATTAATTATCTAATTATATATAAATTATATAAAAATTATATATATAAATATATATTTATTTACATATAATATTGTTAATATAAATTTGTTTTTTAATTATAATGGGCTTACCAGCACGGTTGCTCCACCGTTGCCCGATGCCTCCCCGGGCCTCCTCTTTCTCCTCCTCTTTTCTTCGTACTTGTATAGCGTCTTTTTGCCACTTCCACAGCACACGCTCGCGAAAATACGATCACGCGCGTGCAATAATCAGCAAAACATAAAATAATCGCACGACAATTTGAACGACACTCCCGACACGTAAATACGTTAACCGTACACGCGACTCTATATACGGCACTTCCGATTTTAATCGCGCGATACTTATTTGTGCGGAACTCCCGACATTAATCGTACGTGAATTTTCATATTTCGGCACTCCCGCTTTTAACCGTACGCATATTTTATGCGCTTTCGTTAATTATATGTGAAGCATATTTGAGAGAACAGCACACAACAATTATACAAAGCTACGATCCGCGGGCCTCGACGCACGAAATTGACGCGAGATGTCGCCGCAGTGATGCCAACTGTTAAAATAAATTTTAATAGAGATTATAGTCTTTTGCGATTGATCATTTCGTCGAATAAATTATATAAAATATGTTTGAACCATCGACATAGAGCATATGGACTGCGCGCCATCCGTCCTAAAAGAAAGTCCTGAGGAGTGAGAGAGATAGAACGCGAAGACGGACAGTCTCTATCCTTCTCTGTTGAATACCTATCACAATAGAAAGAGATGGAGATGGCCGTCTTCGCGTTCTATCTCTCTCACTCCTGACGACTTTCTTTTAGGACGGATGGCGCAGTCCATATGCTCTATGTCGATGCTTTAAACAGATCCAGATTAAATAAAGGCCAAATTTATGCTACGTAATTAATAAATATTGAGATATCGCATCATTAGACGTATTCAACCTCACCTGTTCGTCGCTCACTTGCGGTACTTATTTGTGCGGAACTTCCGACGTATCGTACGTAACTTTTTATACGGCATTCGCGATTTTAATCGTACACATATTTTGTGCGGGACACTTGTTAATTGCATGCGATGCATATTTAAGAGAAAACAACACGCGACAACTATGATTATTATACGAAACTACGATTCGCGATCCGCGATGCACGAAATTCACGCGGTTAGTCGGTTAGTCGCAGTGATGCCAACTGTCTAATTAGAAATTCAGTCTTGCGGTCTTGCGCGATTAATCGATCGATTGAAAAGATCGATTGCTCGCGAGACTGATATTTTCTAATTAGACAGTTGGCATCACTGCGACTAACCGACTAACCGCTTGAATTTCGTGCGTTGCGTCACGCGGATCGTAGCTTCGTATAATTATAATTATAATTATAATTATAATTATCGCGGTCTCAAATATATACGTCGCATATAATTAACGAAAGCGCATCAAATATGCGTACGATTAAAAGCGGAAGTGCCCAAGTATGAAAAGTCACGTGCGATTAAAATCGGAAATGCCGTATAAAGTCGCGTACGATTAACGTATTTACGTGTCGGGAGTGTCGTTCAAATTGCGATGTTATTTTATTTTGCTGATTAATGCGCGCGCGTGATCATATTTTTGCGAGCGTGTGCTGTGTAAGTGCCAAAAAGATGCTACAAGTACGAACAAAAGAGGAAGAGGAAGAGGAGGCCCGGGGAGGCATCGGGCAACGGCGGAGCAACCATGTGGTAAGCCGATTATAATAATTAAGACAAATTTATATTAACAATATTTACAGAAAAATAAAAAAAAATGTTATATTAAACTATTATAATTAGGAAATTAATAATGAAAAAATTTATTTTATATTTACAATATGTATAATTTTAATATTGTTTATACAATTTGTAATTATTTAACTTACCTTTTAAAAATTAAATTTTATTATTTATTTTATATAAATTTAGATCTAAAAAATAATTGAGAAGTTTAATAATTTTTATTGACTTTTTCAAATATTAATTATTTTGAAAATTATTTAATACATATAATTTGTGTTTTTTATATGTTATAGATCAACGCTTTGTACTATAAAGCTCTGCTGCTGTGCATCGTATCGGTGAGTGTATTGCATGTATACATATGTAACACTATCTGTATACGCAGATTAATCACCAGAAATTAACTAGAACGCAGTTCCAAAAAAAGAATTAAGAAATCATACTTAACTAACTGTTAACTTTATATAAAAAAGGATTTAAGAAATTATATGATAAAATGATGTATGCATCTTATTTGTTTTGAGTAACACTTAATTGCTATTTTTACTTTTTTTATTTTGTTACCAATTTATCTCAAATACCTATATATTAATATTTCTTTATGGTTGATAAGCCAAATCTTTTACTAAATCGTTCAGAGTGTTATTGCTCTCTTTTATAATATCAACTTTATTAAAATAATTAAATTTAAAACTATTTTGAACACACAATTCATTATTTTAATTCATACTTTTACGATAAATTTATATTACGATTGTTTTATAATTTATAATGTTTATTTGATCAATTTCTATGTCAATATGGAACTGTTATTGATAGCTTGATCGCATGCAGTTGGTTAACAAAAAGTTGATTTTAGAAACGAGATAAATAAAAAGTAAAATTGAAACATGTGATATTCTTAATTGAAACTCGAAATCCATCTATTACGAAACACAAACATTTTGTCTCATTGTGTCTCCTGCAGATATTCTTCTTGACATATATATTACAAAATTATATATTCCGAAAAGAAAAACAAATATAAAGAAGCGAAGGAATTTACTATAATGCAGTAGACTTACAGCACCGTATACATTGATGTTTTGTGGGAAATTTTACTCTTTTTTTACATAAAATTTTAAACATTCTTATATAGCGATAATAAAACACTAATTCTTATTCTGCAGATATTTATATACTGTGGAACAAATGAATAAATTACTTAGCAGTTTTTTTATGTTACAAATTATGAAAAACAAACGAAATAGGAATGCATTTGAGACCTCAGTATTGTTCTTAATATTCTTATATTACTGCGCATTCCGTGTAGTAAGCATCCTAAATATCGCTTTTATCACAAGCTCATCTTCAATATTATCTTGATTATAAGAATTTCTTATAATCTCGTTATATTAAAAGAAAGACTATGTGTTCCAATTCTTTCATTCATTTAATATATTTATCAAAGATTCTAATTGCATAAGAAACTTTAATAACAGGAAACTGTACGTAACAATGATTAATACCAATAACAGCTCTTCTGAATACGATCATCTTTAATACCCATTTCATCCATGATATCCATCTCGAAAGTCTTCAATGACGGCTACAAATATAAAAGACATATTTATTATATATAATTTATATTATGTATTACATAGTATATATTTGTATATAATTCATATGTAAAAGTTAAATTAATATTTTAAATTACTGCAACATTTTTTTAATGCACATTACATACCATAAAAGTTATTTTTTCTGCGTCCGCTTTAGTTGTATCTTTTGGTTGTTCTTTGTATAACTTGGGAGATTTGTAATCTATTGTTTCTTCACTAGAGACAGGAATAGGAATTGTTCTACCAGTTCTTAAGGATATGCGAATTTTTTCGCCATCTTCCGTGTATCGCCATTCTATTGGAGTTCCTTGCCTATAGTGGTTCAATTTATAAATATATTAGCCATTTATACAAAATATTTTCGTAAAACAAGCTCTTTGAATAAAAGATACTCACATGTCTGAAGGATCAACCAATTGCACCTGTGAGGTTACTAATAACGGTTGTTCCTCCCGTATGTATAAACCAGGGAATCGTTTGTCTTTCATAACGCATCGCAGCTTTGTATTAAGTCCTTCAACAATTATCCAATTCCTTTCTTGATAGATTTCTTTTACAATCCCCTGCTTTCCTTTATCCTCTCCGACTAAAATTTCTACCTATAAAATTATAGAGAAATATTAATCCGATTGCATATAATGCCATAAGTTGCATTAAAATAATATTAATTATTTACTCTATTAAAGTATTATAGTATTCCAAAGAAATTTACATACCCTATCGCCTCTAAAGAAACTCCAGTCCTTAATAGGCTCGATGTGAATGAATTTATGTTTCTTACCAGGCCTATTGTCACGATGAAACTGATTAGTCCATGGACGATGTATGGAGAAACGAAAATTTTTCCTTTCGATCGTGCGTGGTAAATAATTTGGCTTACGAGGCGTTCTCCAATAAACCTACGTGTAGTTTTATTAATATAATGTTAAAATTTGATGGAAAATAAGATATGTATAAAGAATTCTATATTCTATAGTAAATAGAGTGGTGTTATACATTACAAACACAACACATGCCGCGCATCTTTTCATAAACAATAAGACATAATTGTTTATGCATACCTGTGCCATAGCCCGTTCTATATAACTGTCTGGTAAATTTGCATATTTCTTTGACCATTCACCTACGCGTCTCAACAAGGTAGATGTTAATCTCATATCTGCTCTCCTTTTTCAAACTCTTCCTCCAAATAATATAAAAGAATATTGCGCGATATTTTTATGTGCTATTTTGACAACTACCTGCAAAATGTACAATCTGCGTACAGTGCGTACTTGGCCTTAGGGTGTATGTGTCGATATGCGCGCGCGTTCGACTTTAACCTTCAAGTGGCGCTGCGTCACGTGGTCGCGCGGCGGTCGGAATTCGGCGGCGCGGAGTGGGGATGAGTGGTGGGGGGTGCGCCGTGCGCCGCGCGCGCATCCCCCCACCACTCATCCCCACTCCGCGCCGCCGAATTCCGACCGCCGCGCGACCACGTGACGCAGCGCCACTTGAAGGTTAGAGTCGAACGCGCGCGCATATCGGTGGCTGATGTTCCATCTACGTATTTTATTACGTCTGTGGGCCGTGTTTTTATTCCTCCTTCCTACTGTTAGGGCCAATTTCACCAACGTCGGTTAACTTTAACCTCCAGTTAAACTATATGTTTGTCTCTTTTTAATGAACGTATCTGAAACGAGACAAAGATATAGTTTAACCGGAGGTTAAAGTTAACCGACGTTGGTGAAATTGGCCCTTATGGCACGTGAATTTTTCAATCATTTCTATCATTTGAATCATTTGATTGATCAGAGCGAAAGAGATAAGGATTTCTCCATCCCGATTGATCGATCAAATATTTGTAGCGTCAGTTTAAGCGTTAATTTAATTTAATCTCATTGTCAGTTGTATATCAAATGCGTTAGTTGCACTTTGTATATACCGGTGAGCGAAGTGAAGTTAACCAGTTAACGTTTGATTTAATTTTAATATAAAGGTAAAAAATAAAGATACCAATTCGCCAATTTTGGTCACGTGACGTCTTTTGCCGCTAAAAATGAGCGTCGAGCGTCAGCATGAAAAGGCACCTTTATACTTGATTATGTCAACGCACTTCTCATGAAATAAAAAATAAATATATATGCTTGGCTTGCCTTCAACTGGCGCCAATTATAAAAACCTTGAAGAACAATTGTTAAATAATAAAATAAGTTTTACGTAAAACACTGTGCAAAGTGTACATACATAAACAATATTTAGTGTCTAATAGAGTGATGCACTGTAAAGAGTTTTAAATAAATCTCTACAGACGTTATTATATGAGCAAGAGTGAGAAAAGAAGATAGGTTAGAAAATATCTGGTATTCGGAGATTTTGATGCTCGATTTAGAGGATTTTTGCACGACCTTATGCAAGTTGCAATGTTAGTCCCGGCGATTAGGAAAAGTGTGCCCAGCAATCTACGACGAATTACTGCATGTGTTAGTTATAGAAACAAAACGAGGGCAAAGATCCCACGATATTGCAATGAATCAACTCTACTGTCTACATCATCGCTTCCAAATTTTGCTTCCTGTAGAATCTACAGCACCGAATCAGATTCTCAACCGCGGATCTTCTTACCTATGCTCGTGGACGGGGCTTCTACACACATACCGTCTCTTCTAACTCCATTGAAGCTTCTCTATTTATCAATCTTTAGGATTACTCCGCACATAGATAAAGAATTTGATGTAGCTGAGTTTCTTAAAGGAGCCAGATATGTATGAATTCTCTTCTAACTTTTGTTTTATATGATTGGAAAAAGTTATGTAAAAGTGTTATTTATATCTATTAATAGGTATATTATTATTGTGTATTTTTAGGCAACGGTATTAATATCTAAAGCTTTAACAAATAAAGATTACGATTCTTTACAAGGCCTCGTAACAGAAGATATGATAGAGATTTTAAGAAAAAAAATCGAGACTCTTAGTCCTAATCAAAGACAATTAATTGCAGTAGATGATGATGACATATTGTTTTATATTTTATCTGATATTGCGGCTACAATAGGTAGGAACTCTATTTAGTATTTACGAAATTATATTATCTTCTCTCAGAAATACATCAAATATATATCTTTTCTCACAGGTGAGGAGCATTCCATTAAAATCACAATAATTTGTCATTATATCCAAGGTCTTGCTGAGAAAAAAAATAAAATGATGAGTGGAATTATAGACTTTACTACATCGACGGAACATTTAGTGTGTAATTATACATTTATCTGTAAGTATATAAATAATATTGGAGGTCCGTGGATTGCATCTTTTGTAAATCATTACACTGTGTCATAGAGTTATTTGTTGAATATACAAGTTTGAAATAAAAATTTGTGCTACTCTATTTAATTATTGATGATGTTGGAAAATTTTATAAGTACTAGTCGTTTTTCTATAATATTTTATGTATTTTTTAATAAAAAAGTTAAGGTAACATCAAACAATATCATATACACTATATAATCTTTTCATAGATACAGAATAATTGATATAAATTAATTTTACACACATGCATTCAATTAAATATTAATATTTACACATGTACCGTGGCCTGTGCACGCATGTGTGTGCAGTAATTATATATATATATATATATTATATTAGTTTTTGAGTATTTTCAATATTGGTGGAATATATTTTTGAATATGTAACTCTTCTGGATAAATCATTCCGTTTTTTGAAACACTTATAATCAAAGGTCCCTGTAAAATGAAACATTTTATAATATTAATGCTAACATATTTACCTCACATAAATGATAAAATTTACATGTACACTGTACCTGACATATTTGTGGATTAAATATGTAACATTTCTTTTTGTTATACAAAAACAAGTTATTCGGCTTTACAGGTACAGAGTTAAAAAAATTTAGTTCTAGATTTCTCCAGTTATACACTGAAACCTCCAATACATTTATATAAGGCTCCATTAACGAGATTGTAGCCTTGACAGTAATATCAGCTTTACTAAATCTTATTTCAACAGACTTCTTTGAAAAGGCCATTAACTCACTTAAATTATTTAGCCTAGGTGATGGATTTCCTGCAATAATAATATCATGCCGTATATGTACGATGATTTAAAAATATTTGTTCTTTGAGAATGTATAAAATTTTTTCTCTATAATTACTTTCACAAATTGCATCAGTGAGATGGAAGGGTTTAGTAATAGTTACTGTAAACATTGGAATTTGATTGCGCTCTATTCCCTTTAACACTTTATCTATTGCTGCAAATATAAATTAACAAAATTATTAAGAGACACAGGAACTATATATGTATAAACTATGTATATATAAACTCTTTTGTATCTTACATTTTCCTACTTCTTCAAATACTTTTATGACTGGGATATTTTTACTGATATATTGGCTTAGATGCTTTGCATATAATCCATCCTGGGAACTTTTTCTTTCATAACTAGGACAATAACTAGACGTGGAATATGCTTGGACTAAATTTCGAAGATTTTTCCGACCTTTACAGTTTATATTTGTTTCTAGTATTTCTGGTATTTCATTATAAATATCAGGATTACATTCTCTAGAAAACAATAATATTTAATATAATGCATTTTTAAATACCCAAATGTACTTAACTATTAAGTTGCTTTAGCTTTAAATTTTTAATACACACACACACACATATATGTGATTCCAGAAATTCTTACCTTTGTGGTACAGTTTGACACATATCCAATATTGTTACTAAAAGAGTAGGATCGTTTTGCTGTAACATAGCTAACAATTCACTCTCGCAAATTGAATCTTTTCTTAAGAAAGATTTTGGTGTGTCAACAGCAAGCATATGACTTTCCTGCATTTTAAAGCCATGCCCACAATAGTAGAAGAATCCTATATTGATATTAAATTTTAATAAGTATATTATAAAAGTATATTTTGATACAATATATCTGTAACAAATTACCATAAACTCCTTTTGTTAAAACTTCACTAAATAGTTTTATAGCATTCCTCATCTGTTCAAGTGATAAATTTAAAAAGCAGATTACTTTAAAATCTATCTTCTTCAATAAGTTAGCAATTGTTTTAGCATCATATCTAGGTGTCCTTAAATCTTCAAGATTTTCATATTCATCATTTGCAATGATTAAAGCTATTTTTGCAGTTGCCTTTTCACGAGAAAACTCAATCTATAAATATATATTAAAATATTTTTTAATGTTTTACAATTTTATGTACGTACATAGTTTTTTTGTATTAATAGCAATTTTTTATGAGAATTATTATTATTAATAATTTAATATTTATATAGGATTCCTACAAAACATAGAATAGTAAATAATTAATAATATCTTTACCATTACACGAGTTTTTTGAGTAATTACTTCACTCACGCCATTACTTATATAACAGTAATATTTTCCTTCACAATTGAAATTAAATTGTTTTATCTGGAATAATATTTTTTGTTATGAAAAATACAACTTTCTAGTATTAAAATATCATGTACTTACATGCAATACATTTGATGTTTCTCCCTCTAGCATTGTATTGTCTCTGAACCATTGATAACATGGTTTAGGATGGCCATGTGCCATACATTCAATTATAAAGTCCTCACCTTCTTTAATCTCTAAGAAAGTGAGTGGTTGCTGTTGTATAACTATAGGTATATCAGATATAGTCACAAAAACTGACTTTGTTAGCAGTACAGTATTTAATGCCTTTCCATCTTCAGTTACTTGTGAGATCTTACAATTATATTCTCCAGCTTCTTTGCAGCTGTAAATAGTTGTATGTAATAATCCATCTATTGTCACACACACTTTTGTATGGACAATACTTTTTTACCTATATATAGTGATATCAATTTCAGGCTCTGTCTCATATCTCAGCTCGATATTATTACGATACCATTGATAACTCGGAAGTGGTATGCCGGTAGCTTTGCAAGAAAGACAAAGTTTTTGACGTAAAACCACTTTTAAGGTATCACTCTCCATATCATCAGATGGATGTTTGACAATTATTAATGGCTCTAGCAATAATATTGAAAGTTATATTCCAAGTAAAAAATTATGAATCTTGAACTTGAAATGTTTTGTAATATGTATATATATTACAATTACCTGGATGATATAAAACTGGCCACACACTATCAAGTTTACACTCTTTAAGTAATGTACATAATATACCAACTGTACACATTTTTATATTTAGTTCAAACAATATATTTTCCGCTGGTGTTGTCGTAATCAATTGTCGGTCATAAGTTTCCGCTAAACGCCTGATCCATGAATAGCTGTATGCAACAAATGTATAAGGAAATATGAAGACAGTAGACATTCGATTTATTATAACTTTCATATCTAAATGTTTTCTCATTACCAGTCATCTTCGTCCAATTCCTTGGTTATATGAGTCATCAGCAAGCTGCAATTTATACCTTCATTCAATTTATTGATCAATTCCTTATATATTAGTGATGGAATATGGTCTAAAGGCATATCTTCGTCGAATTTCGCCATTCTTCCTTAACGTAGTCACAATGTAGTTTATATTTCTTATTTTTTTAACTATTCTTATTTTTCTTGGTGTTGATTTGGCACTAGTTAACTAGATTGCTATTATTCAAAAGGTCATAAGCTGGTTCCTATTAAATAAGTAAGCATTACTTGTTGCACAACTACACAGCATTCTTGATAAAAAAAACTAATATCAAACAAATATATATTATATATTTTGGATTATATTTATTTTAATCCCTATTTTTACAGAATTTACCTTAGACAAAAGTATGAAAACTTCATGAAAATTTATCAAATATTTGTGGATGTTTACATATATATTTCATCTTTTACATACATATATATATATATTATTTGGAAAAGGTTGTCCTTTCAGCTGAAATGGCTGAACTAATTCAGAGTTTCTTTTTTACTCCACATTGTAAGGAAAGAGATAAACTTTGAACTAGTGCAGCTGTGAAAAGGACAGATCTAAAAATCATGCGTCTAGTATCGCGCTTTATCCTTTAAGGCCTGTTCACAGTAGAGAAATTATTAGGAATATGTTATGTGCTATATTTTCTTTTGTGCGCAGGGCTTTATATCCAAACATTCGATTGGTCAATTTTAGCTCAAAGTTACTAATTCTTATTGAACGTCCAATCGGGATGCGAGGAATAACGGTGATTAGGAAATTCAACGTCGCCTCGTTAGCTCCAGCGAAAATATTCTAGGGCTCTTTGCGGACGCGGTGGGGTGCTCTCGCGACCAATCGGCCCGCGAAATTTGTCGAGCCTGCGCGATGTGCGCGGCGCGCTGCGCCGTATGATCTTGCGTATCAGTGTTCGCCAGTGCCATCGAGAAGGCACACGCAGGGGTTTTACGCGGGTTAACAAAGCGCGATTACAGTCCGTGCGAGATTCCGCGAGCGGTGGTGCGCGTCGCGGTACCAACGAACGAGTGAAAGAAAAAGAAAAGGGGTGAGACTGTAAGAGGGAACGGGAACGCCGACGAGGGTGGTGGTCGGTGCTGTTGCTTAGCGGGTAGCGGTGGTGGTGGTGGTGGTTGGCGGCGGTGGTAGTAGTGTTGGTGGTGGTGGGTGCTCTGGGTTCCGCGAGTGTCCGCGAAAAACTAGTGCCGCGAGCCATCATGGCGAACCCACGGAAATTCAGTGAAAAGATCGCGCTGCTGAACCAGAAGGAGGCGCAGGACTCGGCGGCGTTCGAGGCGATCATGAAGGAGGTGTCAGACGTCACGAGCAGAGTAAGGAAACACCAGTAGGTCCTTTGGCGCGCGCGAAAGGGTCGATGCCGTGTCGCGCACACCGTGACCCGTCCGTGCACCTCCCTCGGCTCAGATGTTAGAACGTAAACAACGAGTGTATCTCCCCCCTTCTTCCCGCACAGCCCCCCCTCATTTCTCCTCCTCCTTCCCTTTCTACGCCGTACGTCGCGTATCCGTTCTCTCTCTCTCTATCCATTCTATCTCTTTTCTCGTTTTACCGCGCGTTTTGTCGCGTTTCTCTTTCTGCGTGTATATATACGCGAGCGTGTGCGTGTGTATGTGTGTATGTATATGCATGCGTGCGTCTTTGTATGCGCGACTGCTGCAAGTGCATCGCGCGCGCGGCCGCGTATATCGGCATGCGTGTGCATCGCATATATGCGCTCCGATAGATACGTATGTATATACGTACGTCGCACGAATTTTCGTCGCGCTTCCCAATCTCGCGAGACGCACGCGACGACGCGCACCTGAGGAGTGCATCCGCGACGGATAGGTCGCGCGATTAATAAACGCGACGAATCAACCTTGCCTGATATTCCGCGCGCTAATCAATGTGCCACTTGAAATTCATACGTTTTAACATGCGCGAACAATCGATCGTTCGTGCTACATTCTACTCGGCTAACGAAAGAGAAAGAGAGAGCTCCGTGTTCGAATTTATTTTTCTCACTTTGTTTCGATAATTCTGCATTTTTCCTCTTTTTCGCCGTCTTTTTTTTCTTTTCGTCGAGACGCGCGATATCCGCGCGAGAGTACCTTTCTTGAATGAAGATGAGAAAAAAAAACAATAGAAACTAAATATTTTTTCTCGAAACAGATCGCGGAAACAATATGACGTTCGATTAAAGTGCGTTCGATACGTTTCGATGCGCGCATGTAAACATTCCGCGCTCTGTTTCTCTCTCTCTCTCTCTCTCTCTCTCTCTCTCTCCGCTAGCGCCGGCGGCCCTCAAAGTATTTTCAATGAGAGCGTCGGCGAGGTTGGGTCGATGCATTTAGCGTCCTCGAGTGCACCTCCGCGCGCGGTTAAAATGGGGCACCGGGGAATGTTCTCCAATCGCGCCAAAAAGATAAAAACGTCGCGCGGGATTATTTGATATCATCTCCGAGTGTTCTTGAGCAAAAATCTGCTTGAATGAGAACGAAACGAAATTGGATTTCCGTCTTTCGCATGTGGAAATTTTCTAATATTTGGATACGCTGCGTATGTTTGTACAATGGATGTTTGAATTCAATTAGAATTTAGAGAGAGATGAGAAAAAAAAAATGAAAATTTAACTCTGCATTTTCAATTATTATATTTTTTTATCATTTCTCTTTAAGCTGGCATCTGTCATGTCTCGTTTATCAATTGTACGGGGTGTACAATAAAAAAAAACCGTCAGATTTCGCAATCTCTGTTTACGGCAAAGAGTTTGCGTGCGCGTTTCGTTCACTCAGAGAGAGCCGAGCTAGAGTACCGTTCGAATCGGCAATCGGAGAATGGAATTCGCTATAGAGATAAGAACCTGTTTATCGGAGCGTGGTCCATAGGAAGGCCGATACTACGCCGCGAAAACGTAGCATTGCGCGTGTAGCCTCCTTCCCCCCTGAAAGTCTTAATCCAGGAGAAACTTGCCAAACTGAGAATCAGTTTGAAGCTTCAATCGCGACGATCAATAATATATCCAATGTCAAAAATTACGAAATTTTCACAACGAGATTATTATTCTGAAAACGAGCGTGAGAGAAACAATTGCGAAAGACAACAGATTCTTGACCCTTGACCTTTCGAGTTCACCGGGTTCCGGGAAATCGCGTTCGTAGGAAGGGAGGGGGAAGCGATTCGCGCCCGCCGCGCAGAAATATCCGTAAATACTAATGGGCTCGTTCACGAGATCTATCACGCTCGGCGACTGGTTGTCAATGGTTGTCAATGACGGACCTGCACAGGTGGCCTCGGCGAGCAGCTCGGTGGGTGCTAGTCCCACGGGATCCGGCGTACCGGAGACCCCGCTGTCCGTCAAGAGTGCCGGCGCCAGTCCACCGCAGTCGAGCGGCAAGCATCTTCACATTAACCTGGGGAATCAGTTCAGGGCGGGCGGCTCGCTGCCGAACGTAAACAACAATGTCAATTGCGGCAACGACGCGAAAGAGCACTCCTCGCCGCACACCGGCGCGATCCATTCGATCGACCTTAAGGTCTGTACAGCTTGATCCTCGAACGAAGCTACCCTTGTTGTTATCATTAGTATTATTATTATTATTGTTGTTGCTGTTGTTGTTCGGCTTATTATCTCCCGAACTTTTCGTTTTTTGCTATCCTACCTTCTCTCCACGGAGAAAAATTCTTCCGAAAGTTCGCGTTTTGTCGTTGCTCTTCAGTTATATCCACTTCGCAGATTATTTGACTTTTTAGATAATTTTTTCAAAGAGACGCAAAACTATTTTCCCCCCTCTGCTGATTTTATACCGAGATCGAGACTTTATGATACTTGAATGATAATGACATAAATATCATTAAATCAAATTGCGAAAGTTTAAATTGACATGCATAACACACACAGTGCAACAAAGTTCAATCTCATTCCCACTCATTTCAATCACGAATACAATGTTTTTTGATTAGCTGTAACACATTTTTTTCTCTTAAATAATAAGATTGATCTTTCTGTTACTCCGCGAAAAAAATTTCGCCGGTTTCAAAATATAATAACTTTGTGTTTTGCGATGAGACAATTTCCTGTCGCGCATCATTTTGAAGCTTTTCTGAAAGCTTCTTTTACGATAGTACGAAATAAACTGCGAAAAACTTTTCTCCGTGTTTTCAGTCCCGCATTACAGGCATTTTACTCGCTTTGTCTCGCGCCAGGTTCCAGTATTATGATTGCGAAATTCACTTTGTTTTGCGAGTAGGAATTCTGGATCCACACCGATCGTGGCAATTTTCTTTTTATAGCAATCTTCCTCTTAATTTTCTTTTTTTGCAATGTCTTTGCACAGTAATGCAATTGCATGGCACGTACGTAATAGCACGAATTATAAAGATGTTCCCGATCGCACTAGATATCATATATAGCTGTAGTCAATTATACTTAAGCAGTAGTTAAATTAAGATTCATTAAGTGTCAAAATAGTGGACAAAAAATATTAAAAGTTGATAAAGTGGAATGAATGATGATGCGCATACAATGAATAATGTCCACACTATTTCCGATCGCGTTAAAAAGAATTTATAAAGATTGAAATCACACACATACATAGCCATCGAACTCTGCGATCTTTATGCATCACATCGTATACATATGTATACATTTATAATTAACATTGAAAAGTTTTTTTTTTAAATGTGGAAAATCTCAAAAGTAGAAAATACCTTTATGAAAATATGATCGAACCCAGTTATTAATGATTCCAATTCAAGCATAATTCCAAGTATCTCTTCCCGGGGGATTTAGTGACGTAGACAAAGTCACGAAATCGCGACAATCCTACATCAGGAATTTCGAAAAGTTTTAACGAATGTAAATTGATGGTTAAATTTCAAGTCACCCCCTCCCCCAATAACTTATAATGGATTTTTTTTCGAAAATTAATTAAAAGTTATATTATAAAAAAAACTTTTTTGTGTTGTGTGTGTATGTGTGCGTGTGTATATGTGAGGGAATTTAAATAATTTTATTTGAATCTGATGTTATTTTAAAAGCAAAATATACTTTATACATTCGAAACAATATAGTTAAATTTCCCGAATGAGGTTTCCTCGTGTCCGGATGGACAAAGAAAATTATGCGATGTTATCTCAGACAAAGAGCCAATGAAGATATTACGTAATATTTTTTCCGTATTAGTAGTATGTTATACTTATTGTTGTGCCATGAAATTGCAAAGCGTATAGAAAAGTATCTGTGATTTCTTGATTAAAGATTGCAATTGTGTATACAGCTACGTGCATAAACAAGTAATTATTTTATCTCCGCGAAAGTATAGGTTGTTATGTATAAAATTGCCGAAATTACGGCACTGAATTGAACCATTCTTATCTCGTGCGTAATTGACTGATTCAATACTAAGTCTAAGGTAAACTTATAATTCGCCAACTTTAAATACGAAGTCGTTTCTGTAAACAGACTCCTATACAAATTATAAACTTACCTCTTATTCCTCTCTTTCTCTCTATCTCTCTTTATCACACATACACATACTGAATCTTTCAATTATTTAGGCGAGATCTTAGATTAATTTAATTCTAATAAATCTTATCCGGTATATTTCTCATATTGAGTTTTCTCTTAATAAATTCTCTAGGCAATACAGCTCTTGAGCGAGTTGAGAAAATTAAATGGTACTGGAATCAAAGGCGTATAAGATCATAAAAAATTATTTAATTAAACATGGGCTCATAAATAATTATTATCGATATCTCACAACTCTCTTTTCAATTCGCTATTACGCTTGGATCTGTTTCAATGCATATTTATAATTTATCCAATATTTTTTACAACATTTTCTATCTTTTATTCATATTTTAGGCCGCATGTATTTGTCGTGATTACTTACTATTATTATTATACAGATGACTATTTTTTTGAATTTACGTAATTTAGATTCCTATGCTACACGTCCCTCGTTTTTCTCCACGAGTGAGTTGTTTTGTATCATAACATATTGTACGCTGGATATATCGTCACACACTTTGTGTGAAGCAAAATTCCTCCCATTTGTCGAATTAAATCATGAACCATAGCTGCAACGATATATTTAGATGTATTAATTAAACAGAAAAATATAGAGTAATTTTTCACGATATTGATTTAACCGCGCAACATGATTAGAAAGCAAAATTAATTTTTCTAAATTAATCATTAAAAATATTGTTCAAAATACACACATACACACACACACACACACACACACATACACATTTATTTACCTCTGGTACTGTTCCTTGGACACATTTTGCCACATTGTATATCTTTTCGCATACATCCGCGCCGGCTGAAATATCGATCAAAAGTCAGAACAGGAATAAATTGATTCGCGAAACAACAATTATCATTCATAAAATACTCACGTTGCACAGCGCATTTGTTCAAAATCTCGGTACCTATTTTTTGATAATCCTCGGGAACGACGCTTATCAGCATCTCGGCTTCCAAATTACCTTCGTCGTCGACCTGTGTCGAAGTTTCGATGAATGTTCGATTCGCCGTTTACGATAATAAAGTAATAAAGTAATGCTGAATAAATTACCAAACTAAATGCATCGAGGAGACAATGCATGTAGCATGTTACACTACGATCGTCCGAAAGTTTCCCATCGTTAACCTCGTCGATAGATGCTGCATCGCGAAATTGAAATGTCCATTATATAAATTCGTGATACGGAGAAAATATTACAGTAAAATTGCAATATAAGTTTCATAATCGTGATATACGGACAAAATATTACAGTAAAATTGCAATATAAGTTTCATACTCGTGGACATATTAAACACATACAAGAGAAATCACAATATTTTTACTCAATAATGTTATATATGTTTTATATTTTACAAAGGACTATATATTATTTAAATATGATTTCTATAGTAATAAATATCCTGACATCATATTTCAGCTTTATAAAAAAATATTATGAAAGCGAATGTATTTTTCATTATAATTTATATTTATAAATTTTTTTTTTCTTTTTTGTATGATCTTAAATAATTATCAACTAATTGTAAGACTTTAAGCCCTTGCTGTGTGTAAATCATATTTAAATTTAATAGACAAGAGCTAAACGCCAAATGTCAGTTTCAAAGAAGAATTAATTTTTCGTTGAAATTAATTCGTATCGTACCAAGAAAAATTGGCGCCCTCTGCACAACGAATTAGTTTCAACGAAAAATTAATTCTTCTTTGAAACTGACGCACTGACATCCGCGTTTGACTTTTACTCGCTTGTTAAATTTAAATATGATTTAAATAATTATATCCACAAATTACACCATTAATTACATGAAACGTTTGCGAGGCTTAGCCTATAATGTAATCCTAAATAATTAGGGTGATAATACGAAATATCGAATTAACGTATCATAAACAGGAGCACGAGATTGATTGCTACGGGATTTTTTCTTTTATCTTGAATTAAAAATGATAAAGTTAGTCAATGGTCAGTTATTACTATACTCACTGATTTTTCCGGTATACCGCGATATTGTCGATGATTCTTATAATTTACCGGTAGTTTGGTAATCACACATACATTGTATCTTTACTGGTTATGACACTGTCCCCCGCGAATATCTTGCGCATTATTAGCGGATGTACATTGTTTAGTAAATTATCTTTTATACATTATTCCGTATTATTGAATAATATATATGTATATATTGAAATATATATTAAATATATTTTATACATTTTTTATTTGAACATTATTATTTGATTCGGCGAAAAAGAAGCACACGTGTA
The DNA here is from genome assembly GCF_030444845.1 of Prenolepis imparis. Taxonomy (NCBI): domain Eukaryota; kingdom Metazoa; phylum Arthropoda; class Insecta; order Hymenoptera; family Formicidae; genus Prenolepis; species Prenolepis imparis. Next base: position 1,230,735 of record NW_028141167.1, on the reverse strand, counting down.
CAATCGAATAAATAATTAATCGAAACGTTTTGAACTTGGAATTTATAAAAAGTATCTATAGCAATAAATATATCGGAATTGAAAAAATGTTATATACATATAGGGTCACGCATTGGATTAACATTGATTATCGCTATTTAATCACGAGACTCACCTTGAGACGTTCCGTGCTCGGCCATGCACCGTTCCTTGTCGCTTTGAGCCATCTCCAACATTTCCGGGGGAATCCAGTCAGGTGGCTGGACAGAATCAGAATTTATTACGAACGTATCGGGGCAGATCGTGTGTCGGATTTTAGCACTATTCTTCGATAAATAGAGCGTGCGCGAATCACTTGACTAATAATATATGGTGGATCACTATTGTACGTGTCGATTATTATCATCATCGCGTTGTCCCTATCGAGAGACGACACGGATCTATCTATTCCCCGCGTTTATCGAAAGTAAGCCAAAAAGCCGCTTACCCCGGCGGACACGTAAATCGCCTGTAGCAACACCACGCCGAGGATCACCGACACGTGCATCGTATTTGTATATGTACGTTCGCTCGCCTCGAGATGAGATGTCACTTTTCTACAACGGAATGTATCATCCGCGTCGGTTACGCGCGGTTTTTATAACGCCACGACAACGGGATGTGGGCGTGCTTAGCAGAGGGTTAATGCCATACCGTTCGCTTACTAATTGAGGCTCTCCGCCGTCTAAAGTCGCCAGCCTAAAACCCTAGATAATTTTCCGACTCTTGACGGAAACGTGTAGCACGGGATTACGTGTGTCCGCGACCTTCGACATATCCTGCAATGTATTATATCCTACAATGTATTATACATATATACTCGATATAGACGCACATAAACTTAGCTCCAACAACTTTTCGATTTTTATTGCCCACGCATCAAACTAAAATCGAAAAAGAAGAAAATTATAGCGAGACAATTTTGCTCTCTTTCTCTCGTTTTTTTGCGCGATAACGACAAGTTGAACGCAATTATTTTAGTATTAAATATCTGTTTTACTTTTAATATATGTAAACATTAATTTAATATATTAAACGGTATGATATTCAGTATTTTTCTTTTTTTAGACAAAATTGTAATTGAAACGAATATAATTTCTATCTTGATTGAACGTTTTTTTCTTTTTTAATAAATTCTATTTAATTTATAATTTTTGTTTGTACCAATTATAAAACCACACGATGTTTGTTTTCTGCTAAACAACGGGAAGTTCTTAATACACGTAATTAACGGCAGTCCACTGAAACTTTAACCGGAGACGGGCGCTTATTTGATTCAATGCACGACCCTATGGTGTTTTCAATTCCGACATATTTATTGTCATAGATACTCTTTTGTAGATTCTCCAAGTTTCAAGCGTTTCTTTGTTTATTCGATTGTACACGTGTGCGTTTTTTTTTTTTTTTTTTTCGTCAAATCAAATAAATATTCAAATAAAAAAATGTATAAAACATATTTTATAATATATGTCACATTCAACGAGATGCGGAATATATAAGATAATTTATTAAACAACGCACATCCGCTGATAATGCGGAAAATATTTGCGAGGGACAATGTCGTAACCAGGAAAGATACAATATATGATTACCAAATTACCGGTAAATTGTAAGGATCATCGACAATATCGCGGAAATATACCGGGGAAATCAGCGGGTATATGGTAATAACTGAAAATTGACTTTGTCATTTTAAATTCGAGGTAAAAAAAGAAACGAGGGAAAAACTCCATAACAATCTCGTGCTCGTGTTTGTGATACGTTAATTCGATACTTCCGATCGTATTATCACCCTAATGACTTTGGATTATATTATAGGCTAGGCCTCGCATTATACGATTGGTGTAATTTGCCAATGTGGATGTAATTGTTTACTTACGGAGATTACAGTATGTAACTGCTGTCGGAGGTAATTATGAATGAGTAAATTCTTCGTATTCGATTTATTTGTACAATATAGAGCCTTGTATCAATTTATAAGGAAGCAATTAAGTTGCATCAAAACGTAATATTAACATCATCCATCATCCATCATCATCATCATCATCATCAACAACAACAACATTACTATTACTATTATTATTGTTATACGCATAAGGTCTTGTGAGGCGAGGGTAAAAAACAACGTTTGCGAATTTGTTTGCGAACCGTGAATTGAATCGAATCGATGAACTTGCCTGATTGACCCTTCATATTTTGTCGTACGCGTTATTCTCCGTCCATCATTGCAATCATTGAAAATTAATTAGATTACACAATACAACAATAATCCGGTCGATAATGTCGATGCGTTTCGATATACCATTCAATCGGATTACATTGTATTCGCGTAATCTGATTAATTATGATTTGTCGCGACGCGTCTCGCGCGTGGTAGAATCAAATACTCGTTTAAAGATTATTTAACGTCAATTAAAAAATACGATTTTGGTTTGCTACGAAAATTACGGATGAGAGAATTATTTAAAACAATATGTACAAAGATAATTTAGCAATCAAGTGATCTTACCTTCTTTACGCGCGGGACAAAATAATGCGTGAAATCTGAATATAAGCGTGCTTCGAATTCCGCGATCCGGTCGATCTTCTTTAGCGTTTCACGGGAAACTCAAATAACACGTGTTACATCGCGAAATTGTATGTAATTTGGAATAATGTAAGTCGCATTTCCTTATACCGGTAGACCTTGTGTGTACGCGCGCGTTTCCTGAATAAGTGATACACTTTCTAAGGTGTCTTATAGGCTTGGCGAGAGGCTGATCGATCATAGAGGACAATGAGAAATCATTGTTTAGTCTCCGAGTATCGCAATGTCACAAAGAGAGCTGTCGTGCTTATTAATACACTCTGACCTTGATACAGCGCGCGGTTCGAGGGTAGCGCGAGTCTCCTATATATCGCTTTATACCCCCGCGCGTTGCGTTGCGTTGAATTTCCGTTGCCAGTTGGAGCGACAAATTGCTCCCCCAGCGTATGTTTCTGATATCCGATTATCCGAATCGAGAAACTTTTTTCCTATATTTTTTATTTCGATTTTTAATCCCACACATCTCTACTCCGATACTTTAAATAGATCATCCCCTTTTTGGAACTATTCAACTCTTGCAGTTTTTTATCGAAAGTTATCTTCTTTTAACCCTCTAAGTGGCAAGCTATGTTTAGATACGACGCTTATTTAAGATACGCAAAGTATAGGAGTTCGCGATTTCTATATAAATTAACTTAGCTCGAAATTTTCTACAATATGTATAAATATAAGAGAATAATTGAGATTAAAATAGAGGTGAAATTTCGTCTCGTGACCTGGTCTCTTAAAACTGTCAAAGTGGTCTCGCGTATCGAACAGGATTAGGGGGCTCATTTCTACCCTACAATCGCGGTATCTCGAAGATCCGAGTGATGCACCTGCATTACGCGTTTTAAATAATCAGTCGCGATTATCGGGCGGCTGCATCATTAATTGCTATACCGAAGCATCGGAAACCAAGGCCACGTTTCGATCGCGCGAAGAGATAGGTTTCGTTTCGCATCCCCCGCGGATACGATCGTGATGAAAAGACCTCCCTTCCCCTTTCTCCCCTCCTTTCGTCGCCTCTATTCGATCATTCGACGCGCCTCGCGATTGCATCCGCATCTTCCCGCCGTCGTCGTGCAACTTTCTCGCGCTCTCACACCGAATCGATCGAATTTCCGGCGGATTTCTGCTCCTGCGCACGTGTCGCGGCGCACCTATCACGCCGTTCATACCGACACGACGACGACGACGACGACGACGGACGCCTCGTGCGAGAGCTCGTCAGCTCGCCTCGGCTTGGCCTCGGCGCAATCTAATTGAATGGCAACTCCGTAGACGATGCGCGTACGAGCCTTCATTCTCGGAAAAATATATTATAGATAGCGGTCTCAAATACGGTATATAATCAATGATATCGTTTCACGCGTTCATCATTTTGTCAAGTTACGTCCAACATTCGCGTTCATTCGAGTACACAGAGAGAATTTTCTCTTAGAATTTACCCTGAAAAGCATGGTAATTGTGGGACAATATAATATGGAAAGAATTTTAAGAGAATTTCTCTTATTAATATTTATCACAATAAAAATAATAATATGTTACAATAAAATATAAAATATGTTTGATTAATTTTGTTATGCAGTTTAGTAAAATTAATCAAACATATTTTATATTTTATTGCGATAGATTTTATTATTTTTTATTGTGATAAATATTAATCAGAGAAATTCTTATAAAATTCTTTTCATATCTTATTGTCCCACGATTACCATGATTTTCAGGGTAAATTCTAAGAGAAAATTCTCTCTGTGTACCTAATCTACGTAAAATTGTCGTGAATTACCTTTTATAATAAAGAAATTCTCATTAGTTTTTTATAATGAAAAAAGATTAAATTCGATGAATTATCAATCTATTTAGGAGCGACTTAATACATTTTCAAACGCGAAAGGAGAAGCGCAAAAAGAAAGCGCCTCCGACAGGATGTTTGTACCCTTTAGAATGATGTGTCTAGAGGAAAGATTCGCATGAAAGGATAGCATCCCTTCAACGATGCGAGCAACCGTGCAAGCTCTGGCGACATGGCTGAAAACAAACGCTGCCGCGTACACGTGCTTCGCGACTATGTATATGTATGTACGTATGTATACTCTCGCATACGGAATATTGATCGCGTATACTCGTGCAAGTAACTCTCGCAGTTCACCAGTTTCATTTGTTCCCAGCGTGTCGATTGTCGGCCGCAGCAGTTTCGATTATTGACACTGCGAGTTCGTCGTTTTAGGATCGAGGGAGAGAACGCGCGGCACCGCTATATGTATATACGTACCGAAAATTTGCACAGGTGCAGCGATATACATTGTTTCTCTGCCGCAGAGCAGTTTGTTTTGGAAAATGCAGGATCTTCGTTCTCCAATCCGCTCTCATCCTTTGCCAGCTCCCCGGCGATCGATTTTCCAGGATAACGCTCGTTTCGCACTCGAGATTCCCAGGGATTTCGCCCGCGGCAATGTATACCAAACGAAACAATCCGTTTAAGACCCCGCTCTATAAGATTTATTACTGCCGCTTTACCCCCCCCCCCCCCCCCCCGCGATGATTTATGAATCGGGAAAGGTCACGAGGAGAGAGAAGGAGAGAGAGAACGATCGGGTTATCTACGCGTATCGCACGCTTGCGTATACAAACGAATTCGGCTGAAGATGCAACGCGCGCTTCCTGTTTTTTTCTTATCTGGCTAGCAGACTTGAATGGCGGATGCGTATCCTCGCCAAAGTGGGTCATCGTCGTCGAGAGACGGCAGACGGCGACGAGTCGCGTCGCGACGACGATGACGTGTGTGTGTGTGTGTGTGTGTGTGTGTGTGTGTGTGTGTGTGTGTGTGTGTGTGTGCGTGTGCATGTGTGGGAGGGGGTGGAGCAAAGTTGTCACCGAGAGGCAAAGGGTAGGGACCTAGGTCGCTGGAGCAGAGAACTGTATACGAGATCGCAGGAAGGAAGCGACGACGATCGGTTCTCTTCAACGGCGTTTCTCGCCCCATTCATATATATAGTATACGTTCTCGTTCTACAAGGGTGTATCTTAGAGAAATATGTATCTCGAGTCGTTCAAAATTAAGATCTATTTGCTATTATTAAGAGTTAAATTGTGCATTGTTTTCTCTTCTCGTTTCTCACGTTTTTATAGATTCTAAAAAATTTAATTTCGATGAGTTTGGTTTATATAAAAATTCTATTTTCGACCTCTGTAAGGCAATAAACGAACAGTCTTTCACTTGGAGATTTAAAAAAGTAGCTTTTGAAGACAAAAATATAAGTCAAATTATAAGTTAGCTTCGAGAGAGGATGATCTCCCCCCAAGTATTGAAGTAGGTGTTGAATCGAGATCGAAAGTAGGAGAAGAATTTTGACGCGAAGAGGATTTCTCTGGACTCAATTCTGGCAAAAGTTTTCATCGTCTTTCTCCTATATTACGTAATATTAACCTGATAATGCCGAAGGTCTTTGATTTTCTCGTTGAGAAAATTCTTACACGGGATTGATTCTGCGCCTCGTCCCATAATTTCTCATTCCACTGCACCGTTAGCGGACGGTCGACTTGCATAAGAGGTCAAACGAAGATATAATTACAACCTGGAAAGTGTCATCGGCGTTCGATCGACCGCGGTGTCCTTGAATATCATCTGTGAGAGAGCCGAAGGACATAAGCCGGATGAATATTTAATAGCGATATCTCGCGCGGCCTTAAAACCAAATTAAAGTTCATTCAAGCCGAGGAGAAGATGAGTTATAAACTGCGTTGCAAAATTTCTTAGCGCCAAGAGTATAAATATTGCCGCTTTTATAATTATACATATATGTATATCATTCACGTTACATCGGTGCGTAAAATTAATACTTTATATTAAGACATCAATTTTTTTTTCCCGTGACAATAATTATGCCATAATTGAACCTACAGCTTTCCACCTCGCATTTTCTCATCATTCAGGCGTGAATTGTCCCCGTATCGACGCGTGCGCAACCTTCGAAAATAGGTTTTTTTACCGTAATTTTAAAGAGAATTAACAGATTATCGTTTGAGACAAGAATATAATTTCCTTCTTATATACTCGCATAATATTGTTTGTTGAAAGAAAAGGCAGCTGATGAATTATATATATTCTTTGTACAGGTGTAAGAGACGCGAATGGCTAATAGAAAGTTGCTACAATAAAATGAATATAAATATAAAGATTATAACTGATTAAATTAATAGACAGTTGCGAGGGGTTTCTCGCGTTGAAAGTTTGTTTCGCTGACTATAAGTAAGAGATTCGAGAGGCCAGACTTTACATATGAATAAAATGAGCACATTTTTTTTCAGAGGTTCAAGTAAAATGCAAAAAATATAATACTTCTTAGCTTTTATGATTATTCCTCGAGCGAAGAGAAGTCTTTTTCAGTTCTCTCGTATCGCGGCATAAATCGAAATTTAAATTCGTCACCTTCTGTTCTGGGGGGGGGGAGGGGGAGGCGAGACAGATTATAAATGACGTATGTGCAACTTTGCACTTCGAATGAATAACGACGTAACGTGTCATATATTTGCCATCTACCTCTCGAGGCGCAAATTCCGTAATCTCCTTCTTGAATATGGATAATTACATTCCTTTGCGCGGCGGAAAAGGAAGGGGAAAGGGAATCGACGATGCGATGTAACTAACGTAAACATCGATCGCAGCTTTATATTCTCCAACGTGTCTCGCGTGTATCCGTCACGGGGTTGTTCTCGCGAGACTAATGTTGGGCCTCGCGTCGAGAGAGAAGAGCCCTCGAGAGGTAGAATAAGAGAGAGAGAAGAGGTGCCACGTGCGTTCATCGCGATTGCCGACACGTGCTGAATCGCCAACAAGTAACAACGACACTCTCTTTAATCCGTTGAAACTTATCGCGAGAGAAACATATACGAAAGAAGATACATGTAAAACATGGCCGGCTCATTCTAAACGACAGACGCGGCCTTGGTCGCATCGTATTGTCTTTACAAACGGCTCATTCGTTTGTCGACGACAACAGATTTTCGAGAAAATATATGATGTGTGATGTTCCAATCATTCAAGATGATTGTAAATATTATTGATCAAAGAACTGGTTTTTGCTTGCATCACCTCTCTCTCTCTCTCTCTCTCTCGTTCTCTCGAATTGAAGTAGGTACGTGGAACCAATCTGCCCCGCGTGAAGAGGACGGTCGAGTTTAACTCTCGGATTGACATGGAGAGAATTCGCGATGGGGACACGCGGACGTACCTTCTGTTAGCGTTGACGTTAATTGAAGGTACGTTTCTTCGACGAGCGGGTTGGTCGATGCGCCGCGTCGCGCCGTCTCGTGCGACGCCCACGACGGCCCTGACATTGGGAAAGTTGTGAATGGGAGAGACGTCGACCCTCGTGTGGAGTCACTACTACGCTTTCAGATTTTCGATGTAATTAGTAAAGTTTCGGTTTCTTTCCCGGAAAGTTTGTGTGTCTCGAGTATGTCCTCCAAGCGCTCGAAAAAAAAAAGAGATCCGACGATCATAATTACGAGAAACGGTCGTTCTCGCTTGTATCTTGTCATTTCTACGCATGTAAGAAAGAGTGCGGTCGAATCTCCATAAATCTCTTTTTTTTTTTTTTCACCACCTCCAATTGAGCTAAATGATGGCTTAAATGAAAGTTTATGACTAGTAGATTGACCCTTAAAATATTCTGGTGGAGCAAACGAGAAATAAGCGATCCAAAAAATTCGTTAGCAACAGATGACGACACTTGAAATTACTGTCTGTTGCTAATGAATTTTTCAGATTATTTCTTGCTCTTTAGGATTAATCTACTAGTCATGAAATAACTCTTTCATTTAGCTCAATCCACCTCAAAATCGGAAGTGGTGAAAAAAAGGGGGAGAAATTTGGCCGTACTTTTTGCAGAACCTCCATTTCTTTCGAAAAGTAAACAGAATCTTCCCTTTTCATTAGAATAATGTGTGATACGCGTGTTTCAAGTTTCAAGTTCTTTCCCCTCTATATCGAAACTTTGCGTCGCGCGATCGTCGTCATAAATCATCCAAGTTAATAGCATTTTGTCGCTGCTTATAACATCGTTATTTATATTTCTGAACGTGTTTTATCCCAACAAAGGCTTTATATATAAAGTCGGGAGAGCGCGAGCGTGTGTACTACGATACGCGACGGAATATGTTAATATCTACACGTACTCTCATACCATCATACACGATGTGACGGACACACGTGTCTGTGTGAAATGTGGCGTTCGTATATGTGTACCGCTCGTGTGCGCGCGACGTAAAAAAGTCGCGGTGGGGCTATTCTTGCATCGTCACTATGCCAGACGACGATATTCTGCACATTATGCAAATAGGGTATCCTAGCGTAAGTGTAGTAGGGGGGCGATCCGTTCGTTAAGACTTGCATCGTCACGCTTTTAGGCTTGCTCGCGAAATATACGCTTCGATAAAATCTATCGCCCGAGAGTTATCTATCGCGCGCGCGTGTATAGTTGGGCTGTGTGTTACGTCATCGGCGCGATTCCAAGTATGTCGAAACTAATTGCGTCGCGATATAAACATTGCTCCGACCAAGCGAACGTTTCCAAAATTTCTCGCAATGAAGGGAATGCAATCCCTATAAATATAAGGCTCGAATATGGAAAAGATTAGACATAAACACGCAGAAGAGAGATAATAGGATGTGGTATAATAAATTTTGTAGAAAATGTTAACATTTTTACGCTCTCGGCGTGATAATCGAAACTTCTTTCGAAACTGATACCGTGATTAACGAACAAGTTTGTCCAACGTCGTTTAAGAATGTCCATGATCGTGTGGGAGAGAGACGTTCCGTATTTATCGTATAATTCAGCTGATATTAGGTAATAGCCGTGCGACCCACGTACGGCCAACACATGGCAGCAGCAGCAGCCAGCACATGGGAACAGCCAGAGATTTCTTTATTGAATTCGCGGTCCCGCCGCGCAGACAGGAAGCTCGAAATCCCACGAAATCGTTTTATCTCCGTCAAAGTCCGGCGCTTATGTTCTTTTATGGCGGGCTTTAAAAGTCACTTTTTTTTTAATAATGCGCTTCCCCTCTCGAGTAAGTCTCGCGGAATTTAAATTGACTCCGCGAACGCTGTTGTGTTACAAATTATATCCATTAATTTCGCTTATTAAAGCCGTGAGATAGACGTATAAAATACGAAAAGATAAACATAGAATATCGAAGAGTAATTTAAGCCTTAGAAAGATGCGGAAAGATGTCTCGCGGAAAGAAAAAAATGATATAATCTCTTTATCTGGAATTCTTTGGAGACGAAACGCGGGTAGCATCTGACCCGAGTTAGCGACGTCTAATTTGCAAATTGTCTTCCTTTCTTCGGGATATACAAAGCAGCGCGAGATGCTGCATCTCGAAAGTATCCCTCTTGTCGCATATACACGTCATATAGCATACGTTGTGTCTCAAGCGGCGAGAAGCGTAGAAGAGTAAAGGAAGACTGGTCGCAACTGTGTTTGCTTATAACTTGATAATCAAATGCGTGGCAAAAATAACCGTGACGAAAAGCGTGAGAGATGGCGAGTTGTGTATATTCCGTAGATTACTCCGGCATATTATTTCACCATACATACATACACACACACACACACGCGCGCAAAGTGGAAAAGACGAGATATCGTGAAATAAAATTTGTCCGTCGACGCGAAGCGACGAATCTCTTCTCCGTCGCGTATAATGAATTTTCTCAAGTGAGACACCCGACGCTTAGCGAGATTTCTATGGCATCGTGGCATGAAATAGCTGCGTTAAATTTCTTTTACGTCATTTTAATCGCCGCCCGTAAACGGCAAACCCTCGCGCGACGGCGGGGTCGTAAAGCAGACAGACGGAGAGACGCTTTGAGGATTCGCGAAACGAGAAAATTTCTCTCGCCCTCCTTTTGGTCGAATGGCGTCGGGGGTGGGTTCGGAAAACGGGTTTCGCCACCCCGTAGCACGAAGATAGAAGTGAATTATTTCCCTTCGACTCCCTCCCTCTCTCTCCATCTCGCGTGTAAAGGCGCGCGAATCTGACGCTTCGTGATTCCGTAAATTCGGCGAAAATTCGTCCATGTTTTATTTTATCGGCGAAATAGCCTTTAGCGGACTCTAATTAATCCTTAATCTTGATTGTCGTAGTCTCGATATTATATAACATACCAGGTGTCCTATTTTAAAGGACCCACTCAAATATCTCATTGTCAGAAACACTGCGTTAAATCGAAAAATGTTTCCTACAAAAGTTGTAGGATTTCGAGGGGGACATAACATAGTAATATTCATTTGACCTTGGGCGGCATCTCCAAGGTCAAGTGAAGGTGAGAATTTGAAGGTGAGAAGGTGAATTTTGAAGAAAATAAAAAAATGCTTCAGATAAAAGTTGTTCAAATTAATTAGTAAAAAAAGATGTTATAATAAAAAATATGGGTTTCCATTTAAAAAATTTATTCTCACCTTCACTTGACCTTGGAGACGCCGCCCAAGGTCATATGAATATTACTATGTTATGTCCCCCTCGAAACCCTACAACTTTTGTAGGAAACATTTTTTGATTTAACGCAGTGTTTCTGAGATATTTGAGTGGGTCCTTTAAAATGGGACACCCATACCGGGTATGGGTATACTGGATATACCATCCATTTTAGTATCAGAGTATACACTATTAATGTGTGTTCTGATAGTGAAATTAAAAAATTTACAAAAAGCGGAGTCGATTAATTTGGCTTCTGACAGGCTCATATATCGTCTCTCTCTCAGAGTTATTTTTCTTTCTTCTATTAATTTTCATTAAGCTCACGAATCGTCTGACGCAATCGTCTTCTCTTTTCCGAGCAATAAAACATTAATTCGAAATTATTTCAACGCGGTAAAATCTCGTGAGAAACACGTGTTTACATCATCCGATTAATCCTGACTTATGCAAATCAGTTGCATAAATACCTCGATAAAATAAAAAACGCATGTGACACGCGTGCATATTGTACTGCTTTATAAATCTGCTACCGTACGATTTAATTGAAATGTTTTGACATCGTCATCGTTATTATACGCATATATAAAACATAAACACGTATATGTGTACATATATTGCAACTTTTTTGCACGCTTTCGCGCCGCCGTAAGGTCGATCGAGAAATTCTCCTAAGAGATTCTGCATCTTGATCTTTGCAGACGGCGCTCAGCAATCTGGAGGAGATGCAGCACAACTCCATGGTGTATCGTAGCGACAACAGGAGCCGGAGTATGGGGGTGGGACCGATGCGGTCCCGGCCGATGGAGAAGAGACACGACACGTCGCCTTACAGCGGCGTGCCTTACCTGTCGCCGCCGCCGCCGGACACCTGGCGCAGAACGAACTCGGACTCGGCTCTGCACCAGAGCGCCAACGAGGCTTGCCAATCGGCCTCCGCCATACCGCATCGACGAGGTAGGTAGCCACGTATTGTATCTCGGTTCTCCGTTTTTTATTCGCATGGCGTAAACCTGTTTTGATAGAGAGACACGCGCGCGCGCGCGCTTTCTCTCCCGCTCTCCTCGCGGCGGATGCTGCGGGAAAAGTTATGGAAAATCCATCGTGTATATACCATATACTTGTATGTTTGTCGATTGCGTATCCGCCAAGATGGCGGGATATCTTACGCAAGCATGTAACGTTTCGTCCAAGCACTCTCTTATCTGCGGAAATTATAATGCCTCGGAACTGTGTAATATTTATTTTCTTCTTCGAGTATTTTCTCTGTAAATAAAAACACGCGACTCCCCTTTCGTCTCGCTCTCTATATCCATACAATCCGATCCATATATCGCAGTGTTGAGAAACATCCGATTTATCTTATCTAAATTCTGTCAAAAGTATCACACTTCTTCGAATGTGATTCCTCTTATAGTCGCTCGGTACTCTGTAAAGGGAAAGGATTAATCAAAGTCATCCTGCGTGAAACTCGTTACATAAATATCTTTTTATCAACCGTTAATAATTTATAGAGTCTTACTCAAGACTGCGGTAAAACGATGCCTCGTATATAATAAAGATAATGATAATATATATTTGCATGTATTTATTTTGAAAAAATCATCATTTCCATTCTCTCGTTTAAGGATTCGAGCATGATCAAATATTCGCGTGTAAAAGGAATAATATGTAGCTTTTTTTTTAAACGTCGCTTAGCCATTCGCGTAAAATAGCGTCGTCTTCGCGAAGCTTCTTTTTAGACGCGATTTCACGAACGGCTCGGCTCGGAAATTCCGTCATTACCATATTACCTTGTTATATATCGTTCCGTTCCCTTAAGCGACTACCTACGGAATTTTGCAAAGACCTGTCAGACCTCTTGCAAGTTTGCCTTTGAAGCGCACACACAACGTAATCCGCTTTTGCGACTTCAGACTATAAATCCGAAATTCTTGCGGCTTAATTTACGTCCCGCATTCGCGAAACTAATTATAGACGCTTCTAATTTATGCCGGACAAGTGTGAAGTTTGTAAAATTGAATTATCATTCCGAATTGAGAGACTTTCAAAATATTAATTTTCACGTCGATAAGAATTTGTATTATTTTATTATATATATATATATATATATATATATATATATATATATTAGTTGAATTTTATTTTTGGAAAATTCTGGTTTTTCTCTCGCTGCCAACGTGACTAGTAAAAGTTTTAGAATAGTGATAATGCATTACATTTTTTGGTAAAAGCTATCAAAATTTCCTAGATATATAAATCACAAAAGTCAACAGAGTGATTTTACGCTAGACGAGGCATGTGAAATATTATATGATAGTAACGTTAGTAAGCGTATTACGTTGCGGGTCCGTATAGAAATTGGATAGCTAGTTTGAGAAACACATGCGTATTGCACAACCATAACGGGGAGGATGCTGTACCAAAATGACAATTTTATATTCAGTATAACGTATAACTTCAAGCATAAAGGAAGAAAATATGGAACAAAAAGAATAGACTCTATTTTTGTACGAGTGACGCATTAATATCTTTTATTGACAACTTTTTACGATACCCCCATCGCACGAAGCTTCATAAATTGCGTTCTGTAATTAACAGATCAGCACGTTATGACCGGGAGCGGAAGCGACAACAGAGACCCTCATCACGGCTTCATCGAACGACCAAGATCCTCGTGCGAAATGCCTAGAGTGCCTGGGATTAAGTACGTATCCTTTTAAATATTTAAACAAAAAATTACATCCTTTATCGAAAGTGCTCCCGTTTCAATCGAATATACACACAATCAATTTTACGATATTTTTCCGCGTCGATATCGCGGATATCAAATTCGATAAAATTTGCCCTGTTCTTTTTCTCTTTCGTTTTTGTGTTTCGCACGTTTAATTTAGCAATTCTCGCGAAATTTTCCGTGTTTTAGCATATACCCGAGCTCGCAACCACCGGGACAGCAAATACCGATAGGCAACAACACGGGGTCGTTGCCCGACTTGAGCAACGTACACTTTCCGTCACCCCTTCACACTCCTCTGGATCAAGAGGATCATTCGAGTAGTACGCCGTTCAGCAACGTAAGTTTGTTCGATCATTATCGCTTATATATCTCTGTATCGATTATATAAATATATAATAACGTTTTCTCTTTTCCTTTCCGCTCGATCTTACTTACGCACTTTACGCGAGGCTGCACGTTTCTGAATCACACGAGTCTTCATCGCTTTTACAACGTCGTTTCTTTCTTCTTTTTTTTTTCTTTTTATCTATCTTTGACTCTCTCGGAGAAAGTATCTGCCAAAACGACATCCGTAACGATGATAGCGTAATAACTAAGGATAGTTTGCGCGAGTGTTAATAATACTATTAATACGCGTCTATTATCGGCTCGCGCTTACACACACATACGGATATATTCCTCCGAGAGATTTTGCACGTGTCAAATAAGAAACACGAAAATATTTTGATTATTGCTCTCGCGAATATACAATCGCCAAATAGATTCTAGAAATAAACAACATTACTCGCGCGTTGGCATTTAGCGGATAATTTAATCCGTCTGGTCTATATACGACAACGCCTCGATTTTATCAGTTAACTTTTAGTTAGATATATACAGATCAGAATCGAAGCTTTTTAATCTCTCTCTTGATTTTTAGTCTTTTGATGAATAAAAGATTGATATTTGTGTATAGAGAGTATATCTGATTTACTTCAGTTACACGAATTCTTGAATAAATTAAGATTTTATCTTCGGTAAAAATTAGACGCTAAGACATTATATTTATTATATACGGGATGTCTAGCTCGAGCACCTTAAATTGCTTCGGATGATACAAGATATTTGCCCCTTCTTTGGAAAGAAAAAGAATCAAAAAATTTTTCTCAAAAGGTTATACTTTTCAAAATTTTAAGATCATCGATATTTTTTTAAATAGGATTTTTATCATCGCAATGTGTAATAGCTGAGGTTAAAATCCTATTTAAAAAAGTATCCTTAAAAATGTGATTTTGAAAAAAATTGTTTATCATATTTGTCCTTTTGAAACAAATATTGTTTTTCTCTGACATTTTTTTCATGTCATAAAAAACAAGTGAGATATTTAAAATAAGTGGGATATACTCTCTGTATACATATATATATGTGCTTTATTATATAATAATATTATCTAATATCTATATATATGATTGCGTGGAAAATCTGATAAGCTTACTGTAAGCTTTATAAAGATATGCCGTATATGCTTTCTATATATATTTACGGAAAAACATTTATTTATTTTTAGAAAGAGCGGCGATATCGTCGATATTAAGCAATTTTCTTTTGTATTGAGCGGAGCGAGATCGTTTAACTAACTTAACGTATTACAATTGATATCGCCGACAAAAGAATACCCAATTAGAGAAGAGTTAAAAAGCAGATGTCAATATCGTAATTGTTTATTCGCATCGCGAAAGTTTTTGCTCGCGGCGATCGCGTTCGTCTCGTATATTCGTTTATATAATATATACACATATATATATATATATATTTTTTTTTAATCCTTCCGCGCGTACACGAAGCGAAATCGTCGAGGCTTGTACGAGCAGATTCGTAGACAAGTAGGACTTAACAAACTTGAAAATATGGGGGAATCTTTTTTTGAAATGGTCGAATCGCTGGTGTATTCCAGAGTCCTCAAACGAGCAGT
Organism: Prenolepis imparis; assembly: GCF_030444845.1. Lineage (NCBI taxonomy): Eukaryota > Metazoa > Arthropoda > Insecta > Hymenoptera > Formicidae > Prenolepis > Prenolepis imparis. Next base: position 1,214,973 of record NW_028141167.1, on the reverse strand, counting down.
CCCACAAACCTGTCGCCGACCAGCTTGGCACAAGCTGGTAGGCTGTCCTTTTCACAGGATCCGTCAAGCGTCCAAGTAAATATCCTCGCGGCCCCATATTACTGTAGATTGTGCCTACTGTTACAGCGCAGCGGCTTTTTAATTACGAGCGACACGAATTCGAGGAATATTTTTTTTCTAAATTACTTAGTTTTCAAAAAAGCTTAAAGTTTGCGCATTCTTTTTTAAAGTTTCGTCTTTAGATTCGTAGACCTCAATTAAGAACCGCTGCCGTAGAAATGTTGGAGAATATGCGAGATATCCGAAATGATTCTCGAATCTGGGGAGCTATTATCTATATCTATTCGGAATTGTTTCCGATCGGAATGATTCTGTCTTTCCGTCATTTAATTTATTTATTATAAATACGTGAGTAATAACTAAAACGATCACGACACCTCGCGAAAATTCCATTCCGGTCGAAAATTACGTTGACTTGAATCGAAGTGTGATTGGCTCGGATTGGTTCGAATCTCGACAAGATTAATAATAATCTAAAGAAACGAGCGGAATATCGCGATCGGAAACTCACGTTCGGAATCGTAATTAGTCGTAATTAGTTACATAATAGCTCTCCTGAAACCTATTAGCATCTGTTTCTGAAAACTTCTCGAGGATACGTTCCTCACCAGACTTAATTAAGTTTGCGAAATGACGATCGATTCCTCGGATATTTCGTATTAGCAGATTACGGAATCGAGGTGAATGCATTTTTCCACAGCTCTAAATATATCTAAAGCTAGAATAAACTTTTTTTGTGTAATTATATATAAGTGCACGCATCGCGAATAAAGATTTGATAAACGTATATAAAGGTTCTTAAAGAAATAATCGCGATAAGAGAATATTACCTCGGTTCCGTGAAATTATATTGTTCGTTGGAAAATGTGAACTTAGGAGATGCAATGGTTGCATGAGAACAACACTCTTTATGCTTTATTGTGCTTTCTTAAATGTTAGACGATTCGATTAGAGTAGTGCCAGAATCTCTTGAGATGTTACAACTGCTTTCAGAAAAAAAATTATACATAAATGTCGTCGACCAGAGAAATGAACGATATAGATTGCGCGCAAGTAAAAGAGAAAATTTTAGAAATATCACCTTGTCGCGACAAGCATCACATTTAGTACGTAGATGCAAACGATACCTTCAGTAGTAATCTTCGCATGTAATTGGATTGCTTTCAGTATCGCTATTTCGAAGTCTCGCCGTTGCTTTTTTAAGCATAGAAAGATTCTCAAGTTTCTTTCACGAAAATGCAATCCGCGGCATGCCTTCTCACTGTTCGAACACGCAATTTTATCATAGTTGAATATTGATTTTCTCTCTTTCTTTTTTTTTAATGTACTTCATTATCTGACGGTTAACGTGTAACGCGACAAGAATATAATGTTGCGCGCGGTTGCGCAGCATTAAATTGTGAACTTGTACACCGAATGAAACTTGTACAGCAAGCTGCGGACAGCATTTGTGACCTAAATGCGTCCTGATATTATTAATACGGAATTTAACAACATTTCATTCGACAATTTCGATCATAATCGCGAGAAATTATGTAAATTGCAAAGTAAATTCGCGAGTGCACAGATGCGACGAATTTTTAATGAAAAAAGAAAGAAAAAGATCTATCGGACAATTTCAACGCAATTTTATCTTGTCGCTTGTTTCCCGTTCGTTAATATCAGGACGTGACAATTTCGGTGACAGAAAAGTTCAAACGAAATTTTGCGCGCATATTGTTTTTTTCTCTCTATCTATCGGCGCGTCGTCTCTCTTAATTTTCTATTTATTTTTTATTTTGCCTTTGTTGTAGTGGTTGTTTGTGTTTGTTATTTTGCAGAACCATTTATCAGTGCCTGTTAACTCTAGGTTTCTTCACACGTGTAAGGTTAGTAGTCACACCAGTTTTTACCAGCTCTCACGAACGTATGTAATATAATGGTATTACGCTTGTGTTGCTGCCTCTTAGTCGCGCGACGGTCGTCAAAAAACCGTCGGCGGTTTTTTTTTCTGTTTCTGCTTGTTATAGCACCGAGCTTGTAGATAATTGCAGATAAACAATCGAAACACGATCAATAGCGCGCAACGTGTGTGTATGCTGGACACGTATATACTTATAGCAATAGCGTATAATCGGTTCGCCAACGCAACGGGTTCGAAAATAAACGCGAAGCAGAAAATAATGCCGGGATATAATTGCGATTTGACAGAAGGAAGAGATAAGTATTGCATAAAGATAATTCTACGGTAATTCTTGCATTCACGTGAATCATTCATCTTTTGCGTCGTAACGTAGCGTAACAATTGGCGCTCTCTCATGTACGATGCCGCGTCTTTTGGCGATCGAGAACGTGAACACTTGTTAAGAAACCGACTTTCCCAAAGACGTGGCTTTGGCCAAATTCGAATTTCTCTTTCTCGGCGAACACTTTCCCTAAAACGCGTCTCTTTCGTGCTTCGGAGTCTCCGTTGCTCCGAAACGTTATCGTTTCCCGATCGCCAGAAGCGCGAGCAAAGTTCGTAAATGTCTAACGCATCCTCTCGAAATTCATTGTCGTGTGTCCGAATCATTCGCTACCACTTTACTAGAGCAACTCGGTTGTTGCGGCGAACCGCTTCCGCAAGTCCGATGCTGTAATCAACGACGTAGAGATCGATTATCGCGAGCTTGCTGCGACTATGTAGCGTCTATCGAGTTGAGTCTAGTTACGTGAAAGCGCGAGAAAAAAAAGAGAAGGAGAGAGAGAGAGAGAGAGAGAGAGAGAGAGAGAGAGAGAGAGAGAGAGAGAGAGAGAGAGAGAGAGAGAGCGCAAAACGAAAGAGGCGACAGAGCGACGATCGATCGTTAATAGCGATGGGTATGAAGCAGGGTGTGGCACTGGAAAACAGCACAAGTACTTCGCAACAGGATCTTCAGAGCTATCCGCAGCAACCGGCGCCGACGGTGACGTCTCACAGCCCGACTGCTGGCCACTACATTTATCAACAATCGCACAGTCCTGTGCCGCCGCAAAGTCCAGTTAGTATCGCCCTTTTCGAAAATTTCTATCTTCCTCGTGTGTGTGCAAATAAAACTCGGCATTGTATTACGAACAACTACTTAGACACAAGTGTCTGTATATCGCATTCCACACACATGCGGTTCTTTTTAGATATCTGACAAGCAACTATATGTTGGTCCAAAAATTCGAGTTTTTTTTTACGAGAAAATTATCTCGACTCAAGAAATATAGAAAAATGTTACAACTTTATTAGTTTTCATATTATTGTATGATAAAATTTACAAGTAATCGCTGCTAATAATAATTTATCATTTCCCGTTGATGCCTGACATTCAGAAAACGTCACAGCAGCAGCAACAGCAGCATCAACAAACACACCAACAGCAGCATCAACAAACACACCAACAGCAGCATCACCAAACACACCAACAGCAGCATCAACAAACGCACCAACAGCAGCATCAACAAACACACCAACAGCAGCATCAACAAACACACCAACAGCAGCATCAACAAACACACCAACAGCAGCATCAACAAACACACCAACAGCTCAATTCGTTGGGATCGTACAGATCCACGCAATCGGTGAACAGGCCCTCGCCGCAATCGTCACCTAGTCTAACAGTTCAAGTGAGAGAAATCAATCATCTCGTACATATAAATAAAATTATCGATAGATTACATCAATCTCTAATAATAATAAATGCAAGAGGCTGTATGATTCAATTTAATTAATCTCACAAGATAAGCTTTATTGTAGCGCGTAATAATGATTCTTTGCGCACAAAAGTCTAAGAGCAGCATGCATTTTCTGTTTCAGGGAAGTCCTTTAAGTTACAGCAATAATCCATCGGCACCGCCTAGTCCTACAGGACATCCAGGTCCGCCTAGCTTGACGTCCGACGTTATCGATCAGAATACTTATTTCATCAATCAGGCACAAGCGGCGGCCCTTCAACAGGATTTCGAACAGTTCACAATGGTACGTGAGCGATTTATTTATTTAAGCATGTGACTTTAAACTTTAAAGAGGAACTGACATATGTGTTCGAGTTCGCGAAAGGTGTCACGTGGACGAACATCTCCGAAAGTAACTTTGAAATTTTTATATAGAGCGTGTTTTGTGACAGAGAATTATAATCTTTTAAAGCTTAATTAAATTTTAGTTGACTCGCTTGACAATCTTATTCAGAAAAGAAGACAAATTTCCATCTCTTTTTCAAGTTATCGGAAATATTCGATCGATATATATCAGCCAGTGGTCCAGTTGTACATTCGATATTTTTATGTTTGTTGTCGAAGCTCTTTGTCGTAGATAAAAAAGGTTATTGATGAATCGGGACAAGTAAAATAATCGAAAAGAAGATGATTTCTCGTTCAAAAATAAGTCGAAAATGTAGAATGGAATATAAAATATTTTTTCGTACGACAAAATTAATTTTGAAATTAAAAAAATTAATAACATTAAAGTTTTTTTTAAACTTTAATGCGATTTCTAATAATCTTACATCATATTGTTTGACTATAAATATCAAAGTACATTGCTCCATTCTTTTTTATTAGTAAAATGATTTATAAAATAATTCAAGTATCGCAGAAGTTATATGAATATTATATTTTTTAATCATTACATATTTTAATCGAGATAAATTCGATAATACACAAAGTCGTTCAAGAATAAAAAAGCGTATAAATGTGTGTCATTAATTTTTCAATTTTTAGTTTCTTCGAAAATGAAATCTCTCGTATAAAGAAAATTTATTCTATATTTTCGATTTATTTTTGAAAGAGAATTTATTCCCTTTTCGGTCGCATTACGTTTTCCGACTCGCCTCGTATAATTTCCGTCTTCTCTGGGACAGGCTGTCTTCACAAATGAGATTTCGTTCAGAGATTTTCGACGCGCGGTAGTCTACGAGAACTCGTGCTGTCGTTGGACTTTGTCTCAATCCGCCTATCTTACACTATATTCGCGATTGGAACGTAAGACGCACGTGTTGCACGTTTTACACGGTACTCCAGCGCGCATAATTGCATTCGGGCTTCCGCAAAGAGAATGAGCGAGAGAGAGAGAGAGAGAGAGAGAGAGAGAGAGAGAGAGAAAGAGCGAGCGAGAGAGAGAGAGATAGAGCGTTTTGCATGCTATAACGTTTATAATAGGTATACACGAGCACACGAGCGTAACGTCAGAAATATTCGCGCGTTTCATTTCAATATTACTGATAAAGGCAATCGATACTTTCAAATCGAGAGAGACCGTCGTAATCAATTTTTTTTTCATTCCGATTGCTCGTGCAACGAGATACGGAGACGCTAAAAGTATATATAATTCTCTCTGATATCCCCCTCCCCCTCTCCTGATTCAATCTTGATTATATAAAAACTACGTACAATCCATCAATTATGACTAATTAAAAGATACCCGATCTTAATTGGCGCTCAATCTTTTTTTTATGCATGTCGAAGGGACTGGTAAGTATCTGACGATAAGGTGTTTGTATTTAACGTATAGCGAGGATAAGAAAAAAAAAAAAAGAAAAAGAATGCAAATACGATATTCACATCAAAATTTTGATGGAATTACAAAAAAGGATTCTGTTCCAATTAACTTTACAATCTTAAAAAATTGATAAAATATAAAAAAAAAATTTTTTTTTATAAAGTTTTATTTACATATTTCAATTAATGCATCGGCAATGTAATAAATATTTTTCGCATGGAATTTCGAGTCGCCACTTTAGCCGATCGGTTTCGTAAATTTTAACATTATTCCTCTTCAGGCGAGATTTGACCTTCAAAGCTATAATTAATGCTACGCGATGAATTATTCCAAGCGAATGATTCGTATGAATTATTCTGACTCAGGAGACACTTGGTATTCTATTCAGTTACACCGTCAAATCTTCCATTCTTCAAAGCGTCAAATTACGATTCTTGATATTTTTTAGTTAACGGAAGATAGAGAAAGAGATACATTTGATAGAAAATTAATTATAAATCATAATTAGTTAGGACCGCGATCGCGAAAGTATTTTGCATCAAGAATAGGTCTTTATCGAAACTAGCGTTATTATAAAAAAAAGAAAAAGAAGAAGGCTAATTACGTTTGATTATGTATATATTGCCTCTAGACTTATGTCTTAAGTCTTGCTGTTTATCTGTTACCTGCATTCATAATTCAGGAGTGGCCGAAATTTGCGCAACAGCTGATGGAACTCGGTTGCACCTGGACCACGCAGATAGAGGTGAAATATCGCCATTAGTTGAAACATATTTATTTGTGCAAGTTCGGTATTAAGAATAATTCGTCCCACATTATCGCATGCTCCTTTATATAAAACTCGCAAAAAGCAAAATTCTCCGAGTCATAAAATAAATAATTATGTATATATGTGTACTTGTATGTGTAAAAGATCGAGCGTAGAAAAATCATTGTCTCTCTTAATATTTAATATTTATTTATTAAATCTTAAGAGAGGAAAAAAGAATGTGAGAGCGAAAGAGAGAGAGTGAGAGTGAGAGAGAGAATGAGCGAGAGAGATGTATGATTAATGACACTGTTTTATACACGCTATTTAATCAGTATAAAAAAAATTGCTAATTTTCAAGTATCGTGTTTCTTTCACGGCGCTTTCAAACAGCGGTGTTGAATATGCACGTGTCAAATGTATTCTCGTGCGTGAAACTCGCATTTGCACGCACTGCAACGGAGGAGAAATATCAGATCCAGGCTAAAATATATATATATATATATTCGCGAATTAAGCGAAAATATTACTCTCGAATGAAATGTATCATACTCGGTGTGCGTGTACGTACGCTGATGTTTAAAACATTTCGCCGCGTCGAGAGAACACATTAAATGAATCATTCGCGGAAGGGGAAAAAATGCGTCATGATCGCGCGGATTATTGCCGGTGTAAAATGTTCATTAGGAGAACGTAGGCTAATAAATAATCGCGCGATGCGAAAATTCGGAAACTGTACAGCGAAAGTGCGTACATGTATCGTAATGCGCTTCAGAAGAATCAGTTAACGCGCGATACCCTCTTTTCGCTCCCTCACGCAGTTACACGCACAAGTGGTCGTTTGATATTAACGTGCAGCCCATCAGTTTAATAGAGAAATGAAAAGAACGACGTGGTTTTACGACATATATATAAAAAAAATCGTCAGCACGAAACCCCAAATCCGTAGCCTTTTATATCCGCGCAAACTACCGATCATTATCCAATATCGTTTAATATAATCATCACAAGGAGCGAAGTTTTATAATTCATTTTTCCTCTCTTCGGAAGGAGAATCGTGAATTTCGGGATAAATATTGGACGAATAAATTCAGTAACAAATTGAGGAGGCGAAAATGGTGAAGAAATAACGGGGAGATATAACGTGTGTAATAGGACGAAGCAAATAAGCTCTTTACGAATGCCGGAATACTGGAAGCGAAAAGGGATTTCATTTGACAAAGGCTATTAAGCGAAACGAAGTATCCGGAAATCGAACCGTAACTAATGCCGTAATGGATTCCAAAGTCGAGGAGAAGAAGATAATGGCGATCTGTGCCTTGGAGCGAACGCGAGTACCGAGTGTTTACACCGGCTGCTTCGATACTGTACTTGTGTATTTCTCCCTTTTATACTCCTCTTCCGCTACTTTCCCTCCCGCGCGCGCAATATCGTTCTATAAAAAGCATTTATGTATATAAGGGACGGGGGTCGCGTTACGCGCCAGATAAATCAACGTCGCGTTAAAAAACGAATCAGATTAGAGTGTAACAGTTGTAATTTTCCACGAGGTTCTTTCATTTTACGAGGCTCATCCACGACCTTCTTTCTTTTTTCTTCTCTACTTCAGATGGACACGCCGGTGCAGGCGAACACGATCGGAACGTATATCGGATCACCGAATCATACTACGACGTACACCCAGGTGAGAAAAGAATCATCCAGGAATGGAATCTCGCTGTTAAGTTTTGAGAGAGAGAAAAAAATAGTGGAAAAAGATATTTTTTCTTCTTGCGCATGCATCTTTTATTCACGCCCTAAATTCCCTCACTGTTGTCTGTTTCTCAGAACGACATGATTAATGTCGGTGGCGAATTAGGCAGCGGGGACGCGGGCTACTTCAGCACGAGTCCTCAAATGGCGTATCAATCTGCAACGACCGCTACCCAGCAGCTCACGCCGCAAACTCCAAACACACCTACGATCATTCTCACAGGTATATATTCCCCGCGATGAAACGTGCCATGAATTTTTTAATTATTACGCGTTTGCGTGACAAGACGTGAAATACCTCGCTCGTTTCATCCATATTATTCCGGGAATAAGAGTGTTGCATTTTTTTTCACGATAATATTTCAAAACTAATTTTTATCCCTACAAAGAACGTTCAAAATACATTCGTGAGATCCCGAAAATGCGTTGTTTTATCTGTAGCTTATGCTTTCGCCGAAAAAAAAAATTAAAAAGAACAATTTATTTCAATTTTGTAAGCAATTTTAAACGTCTGTGTGGGTGTATGTGTGTAGTAATTCGATTCGTGTGTAAAATGATGGAATCGTTCTCTCTTTCTATCTCTCGATAAATATCGTGTTGCAGACTTCTCCGGTGCGGACGATCTCACGAATCCGGAATTCGTGAAAGACCTCGGTACGGCGATGATGGGCGATTTTGATCCGGAAATGTTCCCATCGGACGACGCCCTTAGACAGGGTCTCGATCCAATCGACGTGGACGGTCTACAAATGCTCGCCGACCCTACGATGGTCTTATCGGATTCCAGCGCCGAAGCCCACTTTAGGTTAGATCGACTTTAAAGGAAGAGATTTTACTCATTTACCAACACATATTACACATACATACACACACTCCCGTACCGACTATTGTGTAGGATAAAATAAATTCTGTCCTGGTGTCGCGATTAATTCTTAAGACACTTTGACATATACTGGGATACTTCTTGGGCACTGACAGATTTGCAGGGACTCAATAGCGCATCAATATATGTGTATAAATAAATAATAATTTTTTTTACTAAATTTTTAATTTTTTATTTATACGTCGTACGAATTTATATATACGTAGATTTTATGCGAATATTTTTATCTCGTTTTAATGTCGCGCACTTTTTTTTATCACGCGACTTATGCATAATAAATGTTTGTAGATCTGGATTATTGTTTTTCTATATGGTTAATATATTCGCGCGCGGAAAAAAAATCTTTCGAGACGTTTTCTGGAAACAGGTCAGTGGTCAATGAAAGTTGTCTCCCGCTCGTGATAAACCGTTACTTGACGATTAAGTAATATAAAAAGAAAATCTTTATTAACCCTTTTTTTATTTTACACTACTTTGTACATTGTATCATGTATGATCTCTAAGAAGCACAAAAGAAAATGTTTACTGATTTATACATGCTTTTATCATAATGCAATTGTATAGTGAAGTAATCTACCGTCTAGGCCAATTTAAAATTTAGAGAAGATTACGATCGATTACGCTTCTCGACGGAGGAGCGTATTAAAAAAAAAACGCATAAAGACATAGAAGTGAGAGAGGAGGGAGATGCCTATCGGCGGTACACGCCAGCAGTAATCTAGATTTTTTGTTTCCTTTTCCTCATTATATCCTTGCGAGCAGCAGCTTACGATCATGTTAACGTTTACGTTAATAATATATAGTCTATCTGTAGGGAATTCATTACGTTTTTCTCTTTCTCGCCATGTTCGCGATACAGTAGCGAGTTACTTTAGATGATACAGGATTGTATTGTTGATCAAATTTTTAGGCTCGATTGTTTTCTCCATCGAAAATTACAAATATCGAATCTGTGATACTGAAGTTGGCTAAGTCTTAAGAAATTCAAGGGCAATCTCAATGAGAAGACTGCGTAAGAGTTTCAGGAACTGGTTTCTCCCATACGTTTCTCTAGGCGTGCAATCCTGCTACTATTGATAATCATTTCTGTATTTGTTATTTTCCGAAGAATGCTTATATAATTATCATTTGAATTATTAATACATTTGCTGCGAGTAAACGCGCAGTGATAATAACGAGCAGATAGAAAAAAAATGTCATAATGCGTGTACCCTCGGCGATTTTGTCAATTGTTTTTTGAAAGTAATATACTATACTTTATACGCGCATTTGATAATCGAGCGCGAGATTAAGGATATAATCGACGATGAAATCAAGATGACGATCCTTGTGTCTATACATGTCGTGAGTAGCGTACCATACCTTTCTCGATAACATATTCAAAGTTCTTCGTTCTAGATAAAGACACAATGTAGGAGCGATTAGAATGCGAGAATCAGGCTGCCAGAATTTACAGAAGTAGGGTTTAGCCTGTGAGGCTAAGCGAGTGCATACATGTATACACACATCTTCTCTTTCATCCTACATTAAAAATAGATTGAAATTTGAACGGACGTAAAATGAGAAATAGGTGAATTTGCTATCGCTAAATAACACAGACACACATACATACACACGTACATATTCATATCTTATAAATATAGATCATCCTCCGTCTGCAATGGATGATAAATGTGCTCGGAATTTTTTCGGTGCTAAAAAAGTTCTGGTAAGTAACGAAGTGTAACAAAGAGAGCTGAATCTCTCTTAACTCACTATCTCGCTATCGGTCACTTCGTGGTTACGGGAGCTTTTTTAGGCAGAACGGAAAAGCGGTACCTCTCTCGACGGAGAAGAAAAACTTAACGATAATCTTTACATATTTAAAATGTGATTAATGTGACCACAAGAGAGTTTTCGAATCATCGATACATCCAAAAGTTTTATCATAGTAGATGAAATTTTCTCTCTCTCTCTCTCTCTCTCTATCTCCCCCCCCCCCCCCGTTTGCTCTCTCTCTCTCTCTTTCTCTCTATCTCTCTCACTCTCACTCTCTTTCTCTTTTACTCGCAAAGTTTCGTCCGCGTAAACGCAAGAGGTGCCAAAAGCGCATAGATATTCGTCGTAGATTGTAAGATCGTACTATCTATTGACTCATAATCGTGCAATATAAACATATATATATGATCGTCGGTCGTTTAACATAAGGTTTAAACCAAGTTAAATGTTAACCAAGATCGTTCACGTCAATTTGTCATTGTCATCGTAAAAGAAAAAAAAATGAAGGCTCGCTAGGGGGATATAAAGAGCGCAAAATCTTAATTTGCGAAACAATCTCTCTTTGGAGAGAAGACAGGTTTATTATTATCTCGTATCTAACGCGTATCTCGCGCGGAACACAATACATTTGCTGTCTTTCGATATTCAAAGCTGTCAAGATGGAAAGGATAAAGTGTGCAATGGATAAACATACCGGAAAGAGAATCACGTGAGATACCGCGTTAATCGCTGCACTATCAATTAAGCGAAATTAGTGTCACGCGATTTGCAAGGTCTTTGATTAAGCGAAGGCAAGTGCATTTGAAGAAGATTAAAATATATTTAAAAAAAATTTTTTTTTTAATGAATAATTTTACGAATACATTTAGAATTATATAAAACGTTTTTTGGATTAAATTTAAAAAGATTTTTTAATCAACTTTTATATATCTTTTTTGTGGAAATCCAATTGTTATTTTTTTTAAATTTACTTAGAACAAAATAAATTATGATTTGATTGTTTGGTTGAAAAACATTGTAATTTTTATCAAAAATTATAAACAATTAAGGTGGTCGAACAAGTTAACTTTATTCAAATCATAATAATTAAAATTTAAAAGAGCTTATTCAGTCAAAATGTAATCAAATGTGTGAAGAAGGAAAGTTAAAAAAAAATTATTCGTATAACTATTAATGTGAATTTTCGGTATTGAGAAAAAGAAAACATAAAGATAAGTAATTTTGCAATATTTGCATGTGATTTCGCAGTTGCACTTAAACCAAGTACTATTTTTTTTACCGAAATGAAAGATTGGCAAAGCAGTTACTTTTCTAATCGCGCAAGTATATTAAACTTGCTGTGTGCTAAACTTGCGTATTTTATCAGATCATTCTAGAGATTGTGAAATGAGATAAGTAATACGGTCTGACAGCACTAATTTCAGCTCGCATTAATCTTAATGAGTGAGAATGTAACTATAACTATATCGAGTCATCGGCCTTTCAAAGATTGCAGCGAGCTATACATGTTTTTATATTATGATCTCTCTCTCTCTTTCTCTTATCGGTGCGCGAACACACACAGTGCTCTCTCAGAGAGGTATCTTCTCTTGCTTATAAATCCTCTGATAAATTCTGATTTTGTTTTCTCGGCAAATATTTAGTATATCGAATGTTGGATAGAAAAAATGTCTGGTTTGCAATAAAATTTCATTCACCACAAAGAAAAACCATTTTTTTATCTCAAATTGCTCGTAATTCGAGAAGATACACGATGCCTGAAGATGCATATTACATATTAAAAAAAAATTTGATTTTTCGTAAATGACAAAATGACTTTATCTGCGTGATACAGATCGATACAAGTTTACTCCTGCGTTCAAATTCGAATGTATAATCGTGCAATTGACTATTTTTTATTTGGTACATTTTACAATTCGGGAAATTCTGTATGTTGACAAATCAATTTTTCAAAGGCGAATCTCTTTTAAAGAGTAGAAAATTATGAGATGAGGTCTCTCTCTGTATGTATTTCCTAATCTAATCAAATAGATCGATGAAACGATGATACAACGTAGCACGATCAAAGTATCCTCTCTCAGGAAGACTTTAGAAACGCTTCAATCGCATAAACATATAAATTCATATTCTTACAACGTGTTAGACGAAGCTGAAATAGGATCTAACGCCTCTCCTTCTGTTTCCACTTCTGCATGCTCTTCTATCTCTAAAATTTCACACTTTTTAAGTTTTTCAATTTTCTTCATTTCTTATTCCTTTTTCTCCTGTATCATCCATTCTCTTTCTTTACATATCCTAAAGACAAATATTATCTCTCTCTCTCTCTCTCTCTCTCTCTCTCTCTCTCTCTCTCTCTCTCTCTCTCTCTCTCTCTCTCTCTCTCTCTCTCTCTCTCTCTGTTTCTCTCTGTTTCTCTTTCTCCCTCTGTTTAATTGCATTGAGGGGAAGAGAGACTGGCTTAAGATTAATAAAATCGCAAGCCTGTTGTAACGTGCAATTAAAGAAGATAAAGTAAGCAGAGCGAATCTGGAAAAGCGTCGCTGCCTAGTCTCGCGCCAGATCGATCCTGCGGCGTCGATCCGTGAGGGCTTAAAAATGAAAGAAATTTGTAATATTTGTATATAGCCATGTTATTGTGGTAAAGAAGAATTTTACCTATTATATAAATATCAAATTATATATAAATATATATATATACATATATATATATTACCTATATGTAATACCGTTACGTTGTTGTACTATATTATTGTGAACACCATTTCTCAGACATCGATTTTTTTAAATAAAAAAGAAAAGAGCTCTTTCGACACACACTAAATACCAAGCCAAATCCGTCACGTTATTTGTCGTATAGTAGCGGCTCGTTGCGGCTCGCTGCGTGTCGGTTTATGCGTTTATAAACACCCACGTTGCATCTCGCAGTCGCGTTTTATTCGCAAGGATATTTACGCGATCCCGATTCACACGTTCATGTGTGCGCCGGTAAAAATATATCTCACGGAATCCCTTCGCGTTCGCTCTCCGCTTTATACACGCATATACATGTACGATTCGGCGCACACGGTGTGTCGCAGCGTGTTGTAGATAACATTTTTCGCAAATATATCAAAGTTCGAGCGCGTTGATTAGAGCTGATTTTCTTCCGCGAATATATTCAATCTCGTTCGACATTTTTTTCGATTAAATTTTCAACGTTCGCGGACAAGTTAGACGGGTCTCGAGAGAGAAAAAAAAAAAAAAAAAGAGCGTCAAGGATTTTTTTCTCAAAGTCGATCGGTGCCTGCTGAGCGTTATTTCACCGACCCGAACTTCTTTGTCGTAAAACCGATACTCACGTCGATCTAATTAATTAACGGTCAATCAAACGCGGTATTCCCCTTTAGCGCGTCACGAAACTTTCGCGAAGATCGCCACGTGCGATCCGAGTGACAGCTCACGTGCGATCAAAGTGACAGCTCGCGCGCGGATCTTTTTAGCGATGCGTTTCGCGAAAGTCAGTCCGCGCTCTCGAAAGGAATATAAAATAACATTACGATTTCAAATGCAAGGCGATTAGTCGTTCGTTCGAAAAGACTTTACTCTCGACGTTTCTCTTTTTGATTGTCTCACGTCACCTGGACACTTTTTTCTTTCAATTAGCAACGATATCTCGCGCGAAAAGACCGAGACTTAATACACGCTCATTCTCACACGTACATGTCACACGCACATTCATTCAGAGGCGAAGAAAATCTTTAGATTAGACGTCTAAGTTTCCTCTCGGCATCCTCATCGTTTTCGAATCCTCCTAGCCGTCGATGTAAATAACTGTTTTTATATCGCTGTATATAAAGTAGAACGATTATATACGGGAACGGGAGAGAGGCGAAATTTGCGTATGATTCGGAAAAAAGAGTGCAGGCATCCACTCGGCGCGCATCACATCCCTGTTTCCGGCGTCCATAATGTGTAAGCGCACAAGAAAAAAAAACAAAGACGATTAACGATTTATGTGTCTTCTTCATGTTTAATCGTAATAACGTTTAAATTAACGTTTAATTAAATCTTGAACGTCTACGAAGCGTCTGTGTCTTTTGCCTAGGTACCTCTCTCTCTCTTTATCTCGATTGGCGCTAAAAGAGGCAACCCGGAGAACGCGACGATTATATTCTGCTTACATGCGCATTTTTCCCTACGAATAATAAATAAAGCATCTTAGAATTTAACAATCGATATAATTATACTGGACTTGGAGAAGCGGAGAGAGAGACAAATATTCATACCAGTATATCCAAGAGATTTATAATAAATTCTTTACCTTCTATCCCAAAGTCACACACGTGCAAAATAATCTCTGAAATATTAGTATCTTCTTTCGTTGGCACAACTTTTCCTTACTTACTTATATCGACTTATGCGTTGCGCTTCTAAGGTATATATATCGCGTTCTTCAGGTTCTCGAATTGATCTATGGTGATAATTGATAAGTGAACGCCTTCCGACGATCGATGAGTCACTGTTGTACATAATGTTTCTCTAGTATATAATACTGTTGCGTGTGCGGAAGTTTAAAAGAAAAAGATAATGATTGATATTGATTGATTTAAATTTTATTGTCTGTTAATAAAAAAAATTAAAATTTATCGAAATATAAAGTTAATGAATTACTGGAGGAACCATTACGAGCGCGCGTACGCGAAGCGTACCGTCGCGCGCGCAAGCAATGTTAGCGACATTGTGCAGTTTACTTTGCGAGATGTTTTTTAAATAGCTTGTAATATATTTTAAGATTGTGTATAAGGAGCGAAGTCCGAAGAGAAGAAGCAATTCAAAACTCGTTTTATATCTTTTGACGTGCTACACACGGCCGGCGTAAAAAAAAGAAAATTTATAAGTAATTTAGAGCGGTAGAAAAGCATAGTTATTCACTTTTGTCAAAAAAAGATTTATATATATATATATCTCTCGTTCATTTAGACTACAATTAAATCGACTCGCAATCTCTCCGAGTGATTAATGGCATTATACCCTATATTATATAGCTATAGTGCATCTTTCTCTCTAATTACAAATGCATCATTCTGCTCTCTCGTAAAGATCTATATATAAATATTTCATAAAAAAATCTACGTATGTCTTATATTCCTACTTGGTCCTTCATTACTGCGCGACAATAGCTTAGAAAGTTATGTTATTATCTCTTTCGTGATAATTTTTCATTTTTTGTAGAAATATTCTTACCCTTGGAAGAGAGAGTAGCTCGTTCCATTTTATTTTTTCCTTTATATGAGGCTTTAAATTTTCGCATCGGAATCGTCGAGTACGCGTTTGATCCTCTTGAATCTAGCGAGAGCGCTGCCAGGCTCACTTTGCAACCCACCGAAGGCCTCTTTGTACTCTCTCGCTAAGCGTGGATTCAATTCCTGTGAACTTCCGGTGAGAGACGCCAAGGAATTCAAATGTCCCGCTGCAGGACTCTGTTCTCCGTCGTTGTTCTCATCTTCGCCGGCGACAGGCAAAGATGCTTGTAGCTGCGACAAAGTTTCGTGTCACTTACTCTTTATATATATATATATATATATATATATATATATATATATGTATATACAAAGTATCCCGTATAACTGACGGTGCAAGTGGGAAAAATAATTCTGTATGAAAAAAAATTAGGTAAGTCGGAAATATATAAAATTTTTTCATAAAAGCTCCATTTTTGAGAAAATTTGTTTCGACAGTGACTATTGATATATAAATATAAAAATATAACATTTCACTTAGGAATGTTGAAAAACAATTTACAAGATATATAATGTGTTATAATAAATTTATTTGATAATAAAATTATTTTTTTTTATAATGAGATGTAAGTTAAATTATTGAAAAAATTGTGCAGAATGTATGGAGATAAAGATTTTATATATTAGTAGCCACATATCGAAATAAATTCGATTATATTAATATATAATTGGCAAAAGTATCCTTTAAATTTAAAAGAGCGTAATATTTTAATAATTTTTTAAATCAATTTTCTCGAAAACAATCTTTTTTTTATAGAAAAAAAATTATTGCGCCTTTTCGACTTATATTTTATGTATAGTTATTACGTCTTTTTGGTTGCATAAAATATTCTGAGATTATTTTTAAGCGAAAGGTGTCGCCCAATATAAAATATATTAATTTTTAATAATACGCGTCATATATATTTTTAAAAAATTTCCCGAAAATAATTACTCGGTTTTACTCTGCTTTTCACTGAACCTTACCATTCCATCGTTCGTATAGTGATAAGAATTCAAATCCGTGAACAATTCATTTTCCGGTCTGGAGACCATCTGATCAGACGGCGATGTATAACTTTTCGAGCGTCTTTTCTTCGCCCGATCGTTGTTTACGAGAAAAGTTTGCCTGACACGCTCGCGTTTCTTTTTGACAAGTCCCATCGAAGGAGCCTGTCCGGAGAACTTATCGCGATTAATCGCGAATTGTCTCTTCAAACTTTCGCTTTCTTTCAAAGTATCTGGTCCGCCGATACTCTCGCTGGATCGACGTTGCAGCTTATCGCGTCGTTCTTTCTTCAAACAACGTTTCTCATCATCTTTTTCCGATGAAGAAGAAGCGACGATTTCTCCTATCGATCTCTTGCTGATCTGACGCTTTTCGATCGGTTCACCCTCGAAACCCCGTCTCTCCTCGTCCTCCTGATTCCGCAATTCGTCGAACCTGGCATTGTTCTCCTCGATATCCCTTATTCGCTGCTGCGCCTCAATGTCACGTTTGATCTCCTCCTTGATGGAGTCGATCTTGCGTTGAATCTTCTCTTCCACGCGCTTCTCGTATTTCGACCCTTCGCCTTTGCCAGACGAAGTAATTACACTGGCCGGTGTCTCGTTCTCGGTGGAATCACTCGACCTTGAAATCACCTCGTTCAATCGGGCGGATCCTTTGAGCTCGGATGCCGGGTCGTCGGATGGCGTAGAAGCTCGTCGATTAAAACTTTCCGACGATTCGACACGGGAAACTTCGCGCGTA
Source organism: Prenolepis imparis (assembly GCF_030444845.1). Classification (NCBI taxonomy): domain Eukaryota; kingdom Metazoa; phylum Arthropoda; class Insecta; order Hymenoptera; family Formicidae; genus Prenolepis; species Prenolepis imparis. Next base: position 1,197,276 of record NW_028141167.1, on the reverse strand, counting down.
AAAGGATTCTTCGCGACTTCTGGCTCCTCCAACTTCGCCGGATTGCTCAATTCGGATTTAGCAAGCGTTTCCGAAATCGTTTCCCGATCTCTCTTCACCCGAGAATCGCTCTCCCGCGTTCCTCCCGTCTCTCCTTCCTCCAACGAGGACATATCTTCCAATAACTCCGGCGAATCGTCCTCCGCTTCCTCGTAATCCCCCGGACCACCCAGGACGCCACGTTTCGCGACGTCCTTCGCCTCGTAATCGTCGTACAGACTCGATCTCTCGTCCTGATCGGCGTACTTTTCGACGTTGACGTCACGAGGTGAACGCACGAGATCGCTCGTCTCCTTATCGTCTTCTTTTCGTATCGCTATCTCCTCTTCATCTGTCTCCCCATAATCCGATTCCTCGTTCAAATCGAGTCGACTGGCTATATTGATAGACTTTTCGGCGTTTGATTGTTGGACATCGGGATTCGCGGATCTCTTCGAGATCTTACTTCTCTCTCCGAGATACGTATCGTTCTTTCCGAGGTCACTATTATCCCTTTTCCTCGGGTTTATCTCTTTCGCGTAACTATCGTTTCCTCGTGGTTGTGATGCCACTTCAGCTATCTCTCGTTTCGTTCTGGAAATAACGTAATCTCTCCTACGTGAAGCAAATTTATGGAATAATATTTCAGCTACGACGAGGACGATAGGAAAAAAAACAAGTGGAAAAAATCGTCGAATTTACAACCAAGACATGAGATAAATGGATGCTGCAGGAACAATTTAAGATAATCACGTTACTTATCATAATACCTGATGTGAATATCTTCGTCGACGATCTTCGCATGAGAAATCGCTTGTAATATTTCGAGCAAGATGAAGATGCAGATATAATCGTATAATCGATTTCTCATAATGCGTAAAATCTCTTGCAGTTCATTGCGAAAGAGTGAGCCTCTCCCGATTACGTAAAGTTAATCAAGAAATTGAAAGTCATGCTCTTTCGCCAAGTTGTCAAATCAAACATTATCACGAAAATTAACATGAAAGACGAGCTATCGTATCGAATGCGATTATTTGCGATTGTGTTATCTTTTCATGTTACGGGTCGTCGACTTAATAATATGCAAGCAATGTACTATTGAAATATACAAGCGATGAATTTTTGGCTGCTTTTAAAATATTAAATATCGATACTTTGTAGCCGCGGACACTTTTTACGGCGCAAACTTAATTATATTACGTATATTAAATAAAAAAATTTGTACGCTCGTATGTGTTTGGTAAAAAAATAATCTGCACACAATGTACTTTCAAAATATACAAGCAGTAAATTTTGAGCTTCTTTTAAAATATTAAATATCGATGTTTTGTAACTGCGGACCCTTATACAACGCAGATTTTATATTATATTATTTCGTATAATAAATAAAAAAATTTGTAGGCTCGTATGTTTACGATATAAAAATAAAATCCAAACAAATTATTACTGAAATATACATGCGATGAATTTTTGATTCCTTTAAATTATTGATTGCAGATTATTTTCTTTAATTTAATTTTTTGACGTATAATTGTCAAATTGTCGAACGACGCAAGTGAGGCAAAATTACACGAACAAGACAATCAGCAGCGCGGAAGAGAGGCCTCAACACTTCGATACAAATTGAATTCAATTTAATTAATTAAATTTTTTTAAATAATTTAAATAATTGAATTATTAAATTGTAACAATTTAAATAATTGAATTTTTTAATTTTAAAACGGGAGGCAATTTTAATAACACACATTTGATTAGATGCGGTAATGCGCGAATTTACAGTAGCATAAATAATTAAAACAGAAAGATAATTAATGCGAGTTGTCGTTCGTATCGAATAACAATAAGCTGTAGTATTAATTATTTTATTGTTTTAATTACTTATGCTGTCGCGAAATTATATGCAAATATATTAATGTATATCCAATCGAATTTGTTGCACACAAAAGATTCGTCAGATGTTGATTTGTGACGGTGAGGTGAGCACAAGAGTCCGATATTTTTCTTTCACAAAAAGATTTTTATTAAAAAACTGGTATTTGGTAAATAAAATCTGTTTCTTCCTCTGCGTACAGCGCGTATCGTATAATTATATAATAGTAAATACAATTTTTAATGAGATAATCGGATATCGTTTAAATTTGTCAAGCATCGCCCGGGCAAAGGGCACCGTTAATATCTTCGAAAGGGATGAAGGGATGACGGGAAGAGGAGAAAGATATACAGAGGGATCGTCGCTCTCGCCCGGTTTTCCCTATATCTCGCGATGACGAAATTACAAATTAAAAATTACATTTATACGACTATATCTGCGGCGCTTTATGGGAGACCGTCGGCTCTTGTTACCGATTTCGAGACGCGCTTTTTGCGTACTTCAAGTATATCTTCGCGTCGTTTTTCGACGCGACTTTATTAACATTTACATCATTACCGCATATTATATAGCATATATTACATACTCGCGGCTGTGACTGACTGTAAGAAGAACAGAGGTCACGCATCGTCGCGCTTATTTTTTTTTATTTTTTTTTCATTCAGCCGAATAAAAATTACCTCTAATCGATCTAGAAAGAAACAACGCCTCGCTAAAGTCGCAGGTTTAGTGCTGTCGCTGAAAAACGCTTTATTATAATATTCGCTACTATCGATATATAATGTCGCCATCATAAGTATGTGTGTAATGACGACGCGCAAACTTATTACAAATACACAAGTGATTACGCGATACGCGCCGCGTCGCGTAGAAGCGAGAATAAACGAAAGATGACGCATATCTCGCGAGAGACGAGGATTCAATTCCGAGATATTGATGTATCTCAAAGTAGGGTTGGGGGGCGGGAGGGCTTATGTTTTATTCATAGCGTATCTTTTTTTTCTCGTTTTTATTTACTACTTCTTCTCGCAGGCTTCTCTTTCGTCACGGCAGTGGCAGTTTTTTTTGTAAACTCAAGAGGGAAAATATACTAACATTTGTGCACATCACTCGAAAAAAGAATCTCTATAAGAAAATAGTTTGCCTTCGTCTTGTGGCGCGCGTATAATATTTAAATGCATTTTTTCTCTCAAAATTCGCGGAGATGTACGAGATGTCCGTTTTTGCGCAAAAAAAGTACAAAGCGAGTTTATTTTTTTTTTTTTTTTAAATCACCCTGTTAAAATATCGATCTCTGTCTTTCTGGGCTTTATAAATAATATTAATTATAATTTTTCTATCATTCTTGAAACGTGTAACTTTGCGCTCGAGACGGCTCGTACATCGTCGCGGTGTTTTCTTGTCACGATTATGCGAGAGGAGATGTGGTGTTTTAGGCTAATCTCTCTTTGATCTCCTCCTTCGCAGGACGATTAACGCGCTGCATCGAAAACTGATAAATCCGTAGTCCAATGACTATGTGATTATTGACAAAAAGGTCCGGCATACACATTCGGCGCTCCACAGAGCGATCAATATAGATATATGTATATCAACGATAAGATATTCTTCGGCATTTAATCTTGTGGTGAAAACGACGAGTATTTTACACACATCCGCGTGATCCTTGTCGAAAAGCTCTGCCCTGTACGAATGCGCATATGCGTCTTATCTCGAGTAATATGCATCGGTCTTATTTAACGTACTATAAAACACACTTTTGTTCATCAAACTTTCTCGCAGTCATCCACATCTCGAAATAAAAAACAGAAAATTTTGCTCAAAAATTAATCGAAGCGCTATATTTACAAACATCAAGAGGCTTATTGAACCGGCTGCGCGCGAGAAGCATCTAGAAGAAGCGGAAATGAAAGGAGTTTCCCAATTTATCCTCTTTGCACATCTGTATCACAGCTGATCGTAAAAAGATGACAGACTTCGCTTTTCCATTACACAATTTTCACAAATTAATCGTTTGAGCATTCGTTGCGCGTTAATGCCAAGTATATTACATTTTTAGCGATCTGACGTAAGGCAGCAATAATTATCGTTCGAGGGAACAAAATAGCTTTTGACTTATCGTTCTATCTGTGTATGCTAATTGTTGAAAATAAGTCTCTGTAATATAGTGTGTGTGTTGCGCGATAAAATATATTTACTTATTTAGATAATTGAATATTCTACGAGTGACAGCTATGCGGAGATAGGCACGGAAAACATATATTACAATTAACAGCAAAATGTCAGCTGCCGTATATAAAAGTCTTAAAAAAAAGAAAGAAAAAATCAGCATCGATGTTCGGTAGGAACGATTGAACACTCATCTATGCTAAAGTGTGCGTAACTCTAATTAAAAAAAATATACATATATGATTTTTGCGATAACGCGTATAAAAGAAAGATATTTTACTTTTTTATCTCTGCGAGCAATTGATTATTGTCTACTGTGACAATTATAAATTGTCACGATGTAAAATAATATTTCAATGATTAAATGCGAAAATTGCGCAAAAAAATTCATAGAAATGTTACACGCAATGTTAATTATTCTAAACATCGTGTGTGTATAAAGTGTGCATTATAAAATTTTATAAATCAAAAATTCTCTGACGATAGTATTATGCAGTAACATAAACTTTCGAGAACATTCAATCTTATGAAATATCGACAGATTATATTAAACAAGGGTTTGAATATTTTCTTAATGTACATCGCAAAAAATATAAATATAGATTAAACTTAGAATATATTACATTTTTTTCATATAGATATATACATATATATAGTTTCATGTTTTCATACAATTAAAAGAAGCCGATTATTCTCGTTTTATCAAAATTTTGGCTTTTATGAAAACATTTATTTCATAAAATATATAGGTATTATTTCATTATATTGATAATATTCATAATAGAATTTCTTACACAGTCTTAGCGCAATCCGGAAGCATATGCAGAGTGAAAATACGGTGATAATTTAGCAAATAATTTAGAATCAATTTCAAAATGGAAATTAAATATAAGAAATGTTTGGAGAAAGACAAACATTATTTCGAAATATTATGTCGAAGATGTTAAATTTATAAAAGCACAACTAATTAAAAAATCAAAACAATATGTGTGCTAATTTCATAAATGAAAAAGTATCTTGCTCGATCATGAGGTAAATTGCGAAATGACGATTATTCTTTGAAAAATCTAAAAAGCAATCGAAATAGCAAGTGTGTTTTATTCCGGATAATAACTTGACACGGTACAGTCTATGTTGAAGTTGAGTTAATTTCAAATATATCTTTTTACTTCACCAACATGGTCTGAAAGTTTATTGCTGTACAAAAGTAAGATCGTACAAAATGTATAAAGTGGCACAAAATATATCGTTAATTCGAAAAAAAGGATTCTGTGATCGCCTATATTTTTACGAAATGCAAATGCAATATTAATGTAGGATTCATAATTATTCGTTCTACATCAGGGTTCAACGTTAGATGATTCTATCTTACTGTTAGATCGTTACGGAACTTGAGCAATCTAATATTGAGCAGTTTATGTAGTCAAGTAAATTGTTTTGCAAAAAAAAATGAAAAATAGTAAATAAACGGAATATAGCATAGCGGAACATAAATATGTAGTTTGTATAATATATAGCATACAATAGTATTTCAGAGATCTTATCCGTTAATTGCGTGTAAACACAGAAATGTGCGCGATAGGAACTGAACAGAGAATCAGAATTTATATTATGTATATAAAATTAACAGGAAAGAGGTTCTAAATAGAAACGGCACGTGAAACATTAATTAAAGTCGTTATTGTCGCAATATAATGGGAGAGGAAATCTCGCAATTTTTTTCACCGTGTGTGGAAGATTTTTTTCATTAGATATAGACAGTAAAAACTTATCCGTACGAAAAGAATCAGCATATTGGACGTTGTAAAAAGTCAAAATATCTCGTAAAATATATAAAACCAGACTCTCTCTATATGTGAGATATTGATATTGAGATATAATGATTTCGAAATAAAACGGACGTGATATCAGTAGCAAAAGAAATTGAATCGTCTGTATATTTGCTAAAGTGCAAAAAAATCATGCATTAAATATCGATTAATTAATAGCGTCTCGAGCTACGACTACGCTAAATTTAATTTCTTGCAGGATAAATATAAATAAATTATACGCGGATAATCGAGATAAGAATAGTATTCCTATGCTTCTCGATGTTTAAAATGAGTTTAAGATGAGTAGTTACTGCTTCAGTCTAAGATCAGTAGAGAAGAAGCTTTTAATTATTCACGATCGGGATCGGGGCGCTTCGCTTAATTTTTGCGACACACAAAAATTAGATATTCTCTATGCTCGATATTTTCCTCGATTCCTTCTATCGTTGATACAGATGTACATTGATCTAATTTTTTTTCACGACCACACCCTTAAATCTCTGCTAAATATCGCACATTCATCGAATCGATCAATATACGCGGCGACACAGGCACACTTTTCTCTCTGCACTTAATTAGTTACACACAATCTTCAGACACGATTACGTATTACCTTCATTCCCACAGAGAGATTATCTCTAATATATTACACAACTATCAATAGAATAGGCCTAAAATTAGCGATCGCGCGCCGATTCGTACAATATACAGAGACTCGCGGCCATATAGGAAACATTTCGTATTGATCTTACGATACTTACATTAGTACATGGTTTAAGCATTAACTTGTTTATTTTATTACACTAAATATACTTCAGAATACGAGCGAGGCTTATTATTACGATACATCGGCCGATCGGCTTATCTGTCATTAATCGTGTTCCTTAATTTCGGGAGAATACCGTTTATATGTATCCCTTGATTTCTTTTTGTCGCCATTCGTTTTGAAAGTTTGCGCAATTGTGAAGCGTTTTGCTTTCGAAAATAGTTTCAGCTCTCCCTACTAAACAATAGAAATGAATTGTATCTATATTCGTTGAACGAAATCATCAAAAAAGAAACTTGTGGTCCGAAGCTTCAAGGTACGCGATGGCAATCGTACTTTCGATTATTTGATCGAAAGTTGAGACGTACTTGATCGAAACCTCAATAAACAAATATCTAATCGCTCACCTTGGCACCTTTTGTTAGCAAACAGAATTTTTGGGGCAAATAGTAAAAGAAAGAACAAATCTCGGCGCGGATAATCTAGAAGAGGATGCTCTCCTCCTCCCAAAAAGAGAGCGAGAAACTTGATCAACGACAGCAATTCTACAAGGTTTGCGCTTTTTGCATATTTTCTTTATGTTACACATTTTTTCCCCGTATTATCTTGGGCCCGTACAATCTCTGCGCGATATCGCGACTTTTGTCCAACGTGTGATATTATGTAGAGAATATTACACGCGTGAATATTGCGTGTATTAGGTACTTGTTATTTTAGATCACTGGTACTTTAGAGACATTGATACAGAGTATCTCGAAACTAATGCAATATTTCTTTGAAATTTCATAAATTTGTACTCGGTTTTGTTTTTAGCAATTACTTCCATGAAAGCTTGAGAGAAAATTATATTTAAATAAAATAATATAAATATAGATGTTAAAAGCTTGTTCGTTTCATTTTTTTTTTTAATCTGTTTTGGATTCAAGGTATATTGGATACGCGAATAAATATATTGAAAATATTATTAATTATTAATAAATATTATTAAATAATTACAAAAAATGGCATCCCTCTTTTTGCTTTAGATTGTGTAAAAAAAAAAGAGATCCACATCGCTTATACGTTGGGAAATTTATAACGAAACATGATGCAATAGCTTCGGAGACACCCCGTATACTTTTCTATACACACGCTCCGATAAGCCGCCGAACCAAAACGACACAAGAATGCACCAAATGCGCGATATTAGGAGCGAAACAACCACGGATCGCATTAATAAATCTCGAAGTGAATTTTAAATACGCCTTCAAGCGGATGAAAAAAAGGGGTAAACGAAATAAAGCAACAAAAAGGAAGATGTTTAGGGATATGGAACGACGTGGAACTTCTACCATTTTTTCTTGTACCTTTAACTTACTGAGAGAGATTACGGATGTAATAGTGGGATTAGCTAATCAGTCTTGTGTTACAGGCTCGTTATGTCTATAGACTCAACTGCATTGCGTTGCGTTGCTTGTATAATAACTCTTCCTTCTTAGCTCATTCACAGTTAGGATTCGTCCGCTATTATTTATCTTGCGATTGCAATAATGATTACACGGGTTCAATCTTCTCAATCCGTCATCAATCTTGTTTCTCACTGGGCTCACTAGGACAGTCTACGTCTCTCTCGTCTCTAATTGAAAAGTATGTGGTGTACGTTTCGGAATTTCGTAATTTATTTCGTGGAGCGACGCAGAAACGACGGATTAACGGCGGTATCTTGTATATATCGGCGACACCGCAGACTGCTAGTCGCATTTATATGAAACATAAATAGCGTGGACGATCCTATTGCACGAGATATGAAGACTCTCTGGTAGACTCATGACTATAAAATTGCACGATGAAGCTTTTTATACGAAATATCGAAAAGTGATATCTATATATTGGTAGAGATATGCACTTCTTGGAAGATATTACGAAGGCAATGCGGAGAATTTCATGTGCCAGCTCCACGAAATAGTACGTTTCACATGTACACATGTACATCGACACAAAAGTTACACTACTTAAGTCACATATATAGAATAGGTCGGACAATTTTCAGAAAGTTAAGCATATTGACCGTACAAAAGATATTTCCGCAAAGTTACTTATTGCTCTCTTGCTATTAAAATTATTTAAATTCGGCAATAATTACATCGAGGCGGATAAGTTTCTTTTACATTGTCAAGTATGTACAATCTGTGTTTTGATCGACCCTGAAATTTTTTAAACGTACAGTGCAGTGTTTTCTTTCAGCTTCTCTGAATCTTTGACATTCGCTAGATTTAGATATACAGAAACGAGAAACGAGAGTAGGGCGCCGTTCACTCGAAATTAACGTCGATATCGTTAGCATATTTCATCATGATATATATATATATATAGATATATATATATATAGCTTAAAAAAAACTAAAATGTAATATCGATACCAAATATACAAACAACTTAAACACTGTAATTGTTTTCGTCTAAGATTTTGCCATAATTGTAAAAGATTAAAATAATTATAATAGGGACTATAAACTCTTTGCAAACTATATCGCAAAATCAATCAAACACTTGCTTTCGAAAGCTACTTTCAACTTGAAAAGATCCTTACTCTAATTTTCTTATCATACATCAGAGAAATGATGGATTCAGAACTCTTAAATCTCAACTGATACAATAAAGTCAAAAACATTAAAATAACATATATAGAAAACATAAATATAATAGAAATTTAAATTAGAGGAACGCGATGAGATATATATATATATATATATATATATATATATATATATATATTTGCCAAGTCGATACACTCTTATTCTGAATTTTTCACTTTTTCTACATGTATACCTTTCAACAAATATGGGATCTATATTACTACATAAGAATTTGAAGCCTAATATCGTACAAAGTGACGACTAGGCGTAATTCACAAAATTCATAAAATGTGACCTCTTTGCTGTGAATAAAATGTCATACCAACGCGGTAGTCGATCTAATTGCCATTTTGATTTATGTTATATTTCTCATAAATTCAAAAAAATAAACCAATGCTGTACAAATATATAGTTAGTTACAGTAGAAACTAGCGTATTTTGCGACTTGAAAATTAAATAGAAAATCTATAATACAAATAATCGATCTGCTTAATTCTTTGATATACACTTACTACATGCTAGATAGTTAGGGAGAGGGGGGGGGGGAGAGAGAGAGAGAGAGAGAGAGAGAGAGAGAGAGGCTGTCACATACTTGTTAACAGATATCGTGCCAACTGGATATATCTGCATGTTTCTCAATAGTGTACGACCCAATATCAAGAAGTGACGGTTTTTGGCTTTTAAACCGCATCTGTTTGTAACTCCACAATAACGGCGTCTTTAATAAGCTAAATCTTTTCATATTAACATACACTACAGCGATAACTTCAAAAAGACAGTATCTGGTATAAATATATTCGCTGCTCATTTCCAACATGCATTGCAGCGTAACAAATATATATATGTATATATATATATATATAATTAGCTGTACACGCGTAGCGATATTAATTACATTTAGAGAGACGGAATTAAGACATGGTAACACCCGTATAAGGAAACTTCACTTGTCTGCATTTAGGACCTGTATTCTTAGTTACATCTAGACGTTTAAAATATAGACTTATAACTTCCGTTAGTCTAGAACACACTAGCATCTTTTTTTTCGTGTATATATAAAACGCTGTTCAATGCTACTCTTTCAAAATTACGATTCGGCTCATAAATTTGGCACAGACACTGCCTTTTTGTTGGAATACTCACATCGATTCGTTCCAAGAATATAATTTTGCGTTATTTTTGTCATATGTGATTTGTTTCGCGTCGGATGCTGACAACGTCGAAAGATGTCATTGAAGCTACGTGGTCGTGTTACCGATGTAACCGTTATTCAACGTTTCCGATTTGTTCGCATAATCATTCGTGCGCCTGCTCTCTTTCTTGTCACCGTTAATCTGAATGTCCATAGCGTCCACAGATGGAAACTCTACGTGCAACGGAGTAATCTCTCTCTTTTCGATAGCCGACACGGTTTCGGGACTGCGATTTTCGTAATCGGGATCGCCCCGAGACGGATTCGGGCTATCGAGAAAATTTCGCTTGACTAAACTTTGCGGACTCCCAGACTTTGCTAGGGAGCCTTGACTTACGTTACTGCGGGATGTACTTTTCTTATATATAAAAGGCGAGCTCCTGATTGATTTAAGGCTGCCTTCCACAAAAGGCGAGTTCAACGTATCCTTACTAGATGCGAGCGAATCTCCGGAGACGCCGACAAATTCGTCGAATCCAGCTTTAGGTACTTTTGAAGAGTTCATGTCATGGAAATTGGAAGTGGAGGTTTCACCGTACGAATCCGCTACGTATCGTGGACTCAAGTTATTTTTAATACTGCAAGGTTCGAAACTTGCAAAGTCACCAAAATCTTGACGCAATGGCGAATCTTCTTCCCCCTCGATTTCTTCCTCCCGCAAGTCTTGTAAAGCAATCATTTCTAAATCTCTGTTTAAAAAAATTAATAAAATTATATTGTAGATAGATTTACATTTATATATCAAAACTTAATAAAACATGCTAAGCAAATTGTTAAATAATTCTGCGAGATTATGTTATTCTTACTCATTTTGCGGTGAATGCGAATTATTTTGATTTCGAGCTTCGATCCCATCTGGGCTGTGATAAAAGCTAACATTTTCAAAGTCTTCTATATTAACTTCTTGCAATAATAGCGTATCGATATCTATAAAGGTAGGTCTTCTTGTGGCTTTGTGATTCCAGGTACGTCTCATCAAACTATACAATGAATCGGGACAATTTTCCGGTCGTTCCATAACCCCTCCTTCAATTACATAACGCAGCACCTAAAAAACATTAGAATAATTTAGAGAAATGCATCTGACAAGCATGAAAATATTTTATTAATTTTATTTTAACAAGATTCATACTCATACCTGATCATTTGACAAGCCTTGATACGGCTGCGAAGCTAACGTCACCATTTCCCATAGAACAACTCCGTAGCTCCAAACGTCGGAAAAACTGGTGAATACGCCGTCTTTTAAACTTTCCGGCGCCATCCATCTAACGGGCAAGAGTCCCTTGGATCCTTTTCTATAGTAATCAGTTTCATATATATCCCTCGTCATGCCAAAGTCACCGATCTTCACAGTAAGATCTTCGGCTACCATACAATTACGAGCGGCCAGATCTCTGTGAACAAATTTCTTCGCTGCGAGATAAGACATGCCGTCGGCAATTTCGACTGCCATTTGCAAGATATCTCTCAATGTCGGTGGTTGTTTAGAGTTTTCGCAAGCGTCCGGTCGATGGCTCCTTAAATATGTCTTTAGATCACCGTTCACCATCAATTCCATAACTACCAATGTAGGCTGGCCTTGCGACACTACACCCAACAATCTGACCACATGATGGGTGTTGAAAGCCCTTCGACAGAGAAAAATATCATGTGAGTTAAAAAAAAAATAATACATACATTCAATTGAAGAAGCAATTAATCCCTCTTACTTCATAACGGACGCTTCGTTAAGGAACTCTATCCGTTCACGGTCTGTTGCGTTTTCGTTTACAGTTTTCACGGCGCACCGTACTTCCGGTGTACCTTTGACGACCTCTTTGGCCAATCCCTCGTATACCATGCCGAAAGAGCCGTTCCCCAATTCACGTAATAACTGTATTTTCTTTCGGGGCACTTCCCATTCGTCCGGCACGTAAGTAGTGCTCACGTATTCCGGATTCACCGTCGCAATAAGTTTCATACTTTGTACATTCCGCATCGATCTTCTTTTAAATATGTAAAATAACACCAGAAAACTCAATATCCCAACAAAGCTCGATATTGACCAGAAGAAAATCCAGAATGTACTCAGCATGCCGTATTCTTCTATATAAAAATATTTCACTTCAGTGTACGCGCCGTATCCAGCTAAACTGGTAGCTCGAACTTTCACAGAGTAATTTCCAGCAGGAAGATCTTTCAAGATGTACGAATTACCCGCGTTGGTGAAATCGCGTCTCGTGATACACACCACTGTTGTTTTTATCTGCACAATACAGAAAAAGAGATTACATTTAGGTGTAATGGGGCAGCATATGCAAATATGCTTATAAGTAATATCTTGTAAATTATAATTAGGAATTTCCATCCAAAATAAATTATATTTTCTCATCTCTCTCTTTCAAAATATATCGAAATGCATTTTCAGCAATTTTGTTCAGTTGATAATAAAACTATGTGTTACTTACATTTTTTATATCTAATCTTTTGTACTCAATCTGGTACGTGACGATTAGGCCATTGGGTTGAAGCGGCTCGTCCCAGTACAACGAAACCACAGTAAGACTGTTGTTCTCGCCAGAAATACTCATCTTGAAAGTGTTTGGTGGAATATTATCCGCGCTCTCCATAGCTAATGTACGGTAAGTTTTCATGCTTTTCGTTGAGCAATTGTTCCTCTTCGATTCGTCCTCGTTTCCAACTCGTTCTCTGCAAGCTTGAACTTCGATATTGTACGCGGCAAAGTGCCGCAGGTTCTTCATCACAAAACTAAGATTTGTACTCGGTATCAATCGCTCGAATATTATGTACGTGCCATTTTCCATTTTATCGTTAGTGCTCTCCTTATCCTTATCCTAAAACATGCAAAAATCGTATTCGGTTAGTGCACAAAAATGTACAACGTAATTAAACGCAGCCAACCATAAATTATTATCGGCCGATTTATTTCCCATTAATATCTCTACCGAATTTTATTGACTTTTAATCGGTTTATGCGGGATATAAAACATGATAATAATCGTTTTCGAAATGTTTTTACCAGATATAAATTTGATAGATATATAATTTATTTCTTCATATTTTTACATTTATTTATGTAACTAACAATGAATTTAAGCGAAGATTTTGGGAGTAAATATAAAGTTGAATTTTGTCGATCTTACCTGTTGATCGTAGCTAGACTCTTTGGCTAATTCCGCCGTTAACAACATTTCGCTCTTTACGTCGCGTCTTCTACGCGCGTTCATCCGTTTTACATAAACTTGATTGTGCAATGCGTTCTCAAAGGCGATCGAACTGGAAACTTCCTTTTCACGCATCGATTGATCCGTCGTTTCTCGATCTGCGCAGCTGCACGAAGTAGTCTCGGGTGATTTCACCAATTCCTTCTCTTCCTCGGCACGCTTCCTTTCTTCCTCTGCTATGACGGACATTGGTTTCTTCTCGGGCAACGACATAGCTGTGAAAAATAAAAATAATAATTGTAATAGTAGTTCTTTTTTTTTTTTCATAAGTACAAGATATCAAGTTGTAGAACTATGTAGAAATGTCGAAATTTTTTAAAAATGTAAAACATTGGTCCAAAAACATTTTATTAATAAAAATATTAAACATGAAGACAATAGCGGACTCGCTCTTAATACATAAGTGTAAGAAAAACAATCGGCGCTATTTATCTAATCTGTTTATTCTAGCTGTGTTTTTTATTTCAATTCAATTTTTATCTGCGGTGAAAGCAAAAGTGTATCATTACAAGAATCAATTCGCGACAAGAACTATCGAGATTACTTTGTTACGCATTCACTGAACTAAAGATAAAATTTTATCGGTTGTTCAATCTCTCAACGATGTCAAGCTTGCATTAGATTTAGATGAAAATAACATTTTGTGTGTGTGAAATGAAAAATTATGCAAACGTATTTTTTAATATAATGTATGATAATAAAATGTTTTCGACCAATGTTATAAAGATAAAGTATTTTATCTTGTTCTAATCTACCATTAGAATATATTGACAAATTTATTAATCATTTAACTTTGAGACTGTATATTTGATTTTTTAGAGAATTTGTTATCTGATACATTACTATATTGAGGGGGGGAAAAAAAACTGAATAGCTGTTTTGAATTACGTTCGTCGCAGTAGTTTCTCTGATCGATGAAATTCGGGTCGTCGGGCTCCCAGCGGCCGACGATCCGATAATGCGTCAGATTTCCGTTTTTATGAAGCGGCGGAAACCAGGACATAACCAGCTCGTTGCTGGAATTACTCCAGATCGACAGAGCTCTAGGTGAGCTAGGCGCGTCCGGCAGTGTTGTAAAGTACATGACCTTGCTCTGCGCGCCCGATTCCTCCGTGGCTATGGTGTAAGTCTTGACGTAGTAAGCGTATTGAGTATACGGTTTCAGTAGGGTGAGTATGTGAGCCAAATACGATTGCTGCGTGCCGTTATGGGACTGTGACGTTGCGCTTTCGGCGGAGACGTCCTCCACTCGCCAACCATCGCCGCCGCAAGCATCGCGACCATCGTACATCGTCACGTTTTGATATGGCGCTTCGATGAAGTAAACGACGTAACCCAAGAGGGACCGGTAATCGTGATGCAAAAAAGGTTCCCACTCAATAATGGCACCCCTAGATGTCTTCTTGGTGACCTTGGTTTTCAACTCGGTGACGTTGCACGCGACCTTGTCTCCGTTGCTATTGATCGCCACGTCGTGCTCGGTAAAATTATCCAATTTCGCCTTTTCTCGCAGCATATCGATTTTGTACATGCACAATTTCGGATTGAAATGAAAGAAGACCTTGGGAGGGCCTGCCAAGGACAGGATGGTGATGTTCGGATGCGTGCTCCAATCCCAGAGTTCCTGAAGATTCTGATTGTCGAGCACCGCGAGGCTGTACTTGTTATTCTCGAGCGTATTGCCGCGTATTATGCGCAGATTCTTCAGAAAGTTGAGGGATATCAGCGGGAAGCTACGTATGACCTTCAGATAGCCGTCTATCTCCTCGATCGTGCTCAGATTGTCCTCGAGCTCCTTCACGATGTTCTTGCCGCCGCGTATCTGTATCTCAAGACTACCCGCGATATGCGTGCACCCGCGCAACTTTTGCGCCGACGCGATGCTGTCCACGTTCGCGCCGGAACATTCCTTCAAACACGGACCCTCGCACTTCCGGCAGGACAGATTCTTGTCGTTCTCGTCGCTCTCCATGAAACCGGCCGGACATTCGATCACGCAGGTGCCGTTGAACGGCTTGTACGGATACGGCTTGACGATGTCCAAAGCTTCGCGTGGTTTTGGCATACGCCGGCACTCCTGCTCGGTGATGCAACGTCGATTCATGAACTCGTAGTTGCCGGGGGGACAATGGTCCTCGCAGCTGCCGGCGATCATCACGTTCTTGCAGACGATGCAATTCTTGACCGTTGGTCCCGTGCAGCCACCCAGACAGGACGGATAACAACACTCTCCCGTCTTGATATCGCAAGCGTTGTCCCCGCACTTTCGCTCGCATACTGCGGAGATAAATCATTTCGCATTTTTTTTAAATCAGGACTTACATCTAATCTCTCATTAATTACAAGTTAAGCATCTTGCGCAATGCTAAGCGATAGCGATTGGAATAGCGATAGCGATAGGAATAGCGATAGCGATAGAATAACATATATTCTCTGTTTCTATTGGTGGAATAGAAAATATTCCAATATAGGAACAGAGAATAGATACTATTCTATCGCTATCGCTATTCCTATCGCTATATCGCTTAGCATTGTGCAAGAGGCTTTAAGTTGCCAAGAAGGAATCATTGGCTGGAGAAATTTTAACGTTACTATTTGATTCGATGGAGATCAGTGAAAATACATTGAAAAGCATTTATTGTCGGTCGTAAATAATAATTTACCTCGTTGGCAGTGTTGATGATTCCAGCACAGAGTTTCGTCGGGTTTCGTATGCCTTGGAGGGCAACCCTTGTCGCACACCGGACAACCGTTCGTTATCTTGTTACCCTGCGCAAACAAAGTACGCCGAGTTCACTAACAGCAATCACTCGCGCATTCCCACGTAATTTCCACGATGATTTCCCTCGAGATTTAGTTTATTTCCGACATTTCTCGCATACTTGATACGCAATTGCGAAAAGTTTCAAAATAACGTTACGAAAGCAAAGAATCCTTCCCTCGCGTCGCTACAGAAGCTATAAACTTTTAAAATTCTTGCATCAAGTTCCCGAAAAGTATTCCGGAATGCTAAAGAATGCCTCATCGAGAAGATGTTATCTTTCTCTTCCTCCCCTTCTTTGCATATATTATTGAAGTCTAACCACTTTCGCGCCATCATTGTTTCTGCGATCGAGCTCTTTCGATAGAGATCCATTTCGAGTGACGATGAAAGAACCAGAATAAAATGTAGTCTCCCACCCTCCCTCGAGAAGAAAAACGAGATGCGTTTAATTTTTTCTTTCTTTTTTTTTTTTAGGCAAAACTTAAACGATTCTTCCGCTGTCGGAACTGTGCGTAGAAAGAAAACAAGACTCTACGCAATGTCGGCAATGTCGATACGAAGGTTGAAAAACACATTGCGAAAGGCTCGTATTCGATGACCCAGGCCCTCGACGTTTATTTCGATGATACGTTTCTCGTAGAAAACGCTGCGTATACGAGGATTAATCAAAAACCAAAGCGCGTGGACTCTTAATTGTTCACAACTACTCGCACAAGGTGAATAAAATGAATATTATTTGAACGCGGAAACAATCGGCGACTCTTATCGGAGACTCTTATCAAATTATGCTATTCGCATATTATCTGATTACACTCGTTACAAGGCACTTATTACAGCACAGTACAATGGTTTAATCGCTTCGGAAAATATACAAGGTGTTCGATATAGATAGGGTATCATCGTATTCTTTGTCGAAAAACAGTCCTTTATCGAAGTTTTCAGAAATGCATTGTTGAGATATTTCACATTTTCCATTCTTGTGTGCCTCAAAGATCAAAGATCGAAATATTCTTCGCAGAATACTCCATGGTAGTTGAACATGAAATATGCAAGAAATAAGAAGAAATAAAGAAACTCCAACAATTTTTATTTACATGAGAGCCAGAAACCGTACTTTTCTAAGAGAATTCGTTTCATACAGACTCGGCTAAAACTTCTTCATTATAAAAGTCTTTATTAAAAGTGATAAAAGTGTTTCATTTTATGAATATGTAAATACCAGACTTAATTACTAAAATTTTTGCACGCAGAATAATTTACGCAAACAGCAAGTGCACTATATTGATAAATGAAATTAAAAAATGAGATATATCTCGAGAAGGATGCATTTCTGACAATTTTCCTAAAGGAAATAAGCGTTCATTTTTTAACGGAGGAATACGATAAATAGCCTGTCTTTATACGGGACACCCTGTATGTTTATATCGCTCTCATAGCGAAGCATCGCGTCGTGACTTCATTAACGCGCGCGCTTCCACAACGCGTTGTAAGGTGAATGAAGCAATTCTCATCCACTTCCTCTCGGATTTCTTGTTCCTCAACAATTCGCCGACAAGAGAGATCTTCGCGCCGCGAAGCGTAACGAATCGCGCGCGTAAAACGATATTATATCTACTTCTCGTCCGCGGAATCGAAATATCGCAGCGGAAAAATATGTAATCCCTTCGAAATAAATCTAAATACAACGGGATATTATATATGCGTCTCGACTCTCGGCTAGATGTCGAACATTCTCGTTCACATATATAGCGCAAAGTACAGAATAAAATCGGATACGCGGTTGAGCGAAAATAGAGAAGCCATTCCCGGTTTTAAATCGATTTATTCGAGTCGTCGAACTCTTTTCCCACTATATAAAATAATTCTATGTTCCAGTTCAAGTGTTATGTCATGGATATAAAAAGAAGAAGACGATGACGCTTACCGATATGACGTGCTCCCCTTTGCCAGCTTTGGCGATGATGTCCCAGTCGATGGTATCGACGTAACAGAGCGTCGGATTCTTCTCAAATCGTACGGATCCGCGTAGGATGTTGGTCAGAGAGTTAAGACCGATTTCCTGAAGGTGCATCATCTCGAATGCCACGAGGGCGTAGTTAATGAAGAGAGAATGCCCGCGAATGACCGCAAGGTTGGGAAATAGGCGGCCGACGCTCCTCAATCCGTTTACTCTGGAAACACGAGCGTGTGCAAAAGAATAAGGATGAAGTTAAGCGGATGAAGGAACCGCGCGCGAACCGCTTTTAACTCGTGGATAGACAATCCTTCTAAATACTTGCGATTAAAAAAAAGCAAGAAAAAGCTGTACCTGTATAAAATAAGGTATCCTGTGATCTCGACCAGATCGGGAAAGGTGAGGTTGGCATAGGCCGACTGTTCCGCCCGGTCGATGAGGAGAATTTGTACGAAGCCCTCGACCACCCGGCATCCCTCCAATTTCGAGAATTGATCCACGTTATTTCTTATGTCTATACTTTGGCACACTGCAACAGAGGAAAGGCGAAATCATAACTCCGTGACCGGAGTTAATAACGCAACAGATACATACATATATAATCCAAGTCAATAAAGCGTACCGCATATTGCATCTCTTATTTCCATCAAATTCAATCACTTGCATATTCTGCGTGTACATATAGTCGCTCTCATTTTTATTTATTTATTTTCTTATTTGCGAAATGGTGTATTTGCGTCAGACGCGAACTCTCAAAGAATTTCTTATATAAAAATGTTTTTCAATACGATTTGAAACTTGATTTCTTTTTAGCTGTAAAAAAAAACTTTTTTAAATGCAAATAACCTGGGTCTATAAGCGCAATCTTGAATCTCTCTGGCGATGATTATTTATTTATAATTTATATATTTGTATATTCGTTCATTTATGTTTATACATTTACAAAGTTGTTTATTTGTTTTCCGCATCAAAGACGACGATATATCGCGCAAACTATCTTGGAAAATGTTCAAGATACATTTTGTAAAGTTGTTACATCTCCTTCACTTTAAAACACGGATTTTTTTCGGAGCAGAAAAATTTCAGACGGACATGATTATATCTCTCGCAGACTTGATTGATCGCTTCGCGTCGATTATCAACGAAGTAAAGATTGAGAAATTGATGCGCGGATTCTCCCGGAGGGAGGACCCAAGCCGCGCGTTTGGCACGCGATCACCGTCAACGGTGTGTCAAAACCGTGGTCCCTCGTCTTCGTTAATTGTCGCATTGTCGTTGGAACCGAAGATTGTCGAGACGACGTGCTCAATTTCAACGTTTCAACAGAGACGCTAAAAATACCCGCCAGCTGCAATGCTGTTGAAACAAACGGGAGGAGGAGGAGAAGATCATTATTCGCGCGAGCGAGCGCACCGCCGTGTTGGGACCGCTTTATTAAGACCGGAATTGCTTTATTAAGATCCAGGATTGCTTCTTTATCATAGAGGGATAAGCCGCGCTTAAGTTCTCGAAACTCTCTTCGGAATAATCTCGTGATAAGTGAGATCTCTCTCTCTCTCTCTCTCTCTCTCTCTCTCTCTCTCTCTCTCTCTCTCTCTCTCTCTCTCTCTCTTTTTCATTTTCGAATAATCATGCCTCGCGATACGATTTACTTTTTTCCCAATGTAGCACGTCCGCGTCATCAGTTTATTCGCAAAATATGTTACATACCGTGCTAAGAATAGCGTCATGTGCAAACGCTTGCGGTGAACTACTAGGAGCGGCGATGAGCAAAATTGAATCACAAATTACTTTATCCGAGAGTATACATAAATTACGAATGTTATAATGAGATATTCTCTTTCGCAGTCTATCAATGTTGCAGAAAACTTGTAAAACCATCACTGATCTGACGTAACGTGCATTCTTTGGCAACATGCGTTGGCAAGATCAACAAATATGTTCAAACGCGTTCAAATGCAAACGTCAGGTGTTGTCGCGACATTATTATCGCCAATAAACATTTGTCACATTCGTCGTGTAAGTTTTAAACAAGTGTCATGTCACACTTGATAAAGTATCGTTAAGTCCCTCCCATTCGTCTTGTTTTATCATTCTATTATGCTGAACTTTCCGCTTCCATTGATATTTTCGCTAATAAATGTAACATTATCAATATTTTGTAAAATTATATGTTGAAACTCACGTATAGTGCAATTATGCGACATAACAATCTATGTTTCTTTTGTATCAAGCTTCATATATCAAAATTATTATTCTCTTGTCGCATCTTATAGTCTAACAAGCATTTGATTACGGTTATTGTGATTATAACCTCTCAGAGAATTATATTTATTCATTATTGTATGTGTATAAGGTAAAGAATAATATAAAAATATACGAGTATACAAAATAAATTTACTCATGTACATCGAATAATTATCGATTATTATGGTTATTAGACGTATCTCTTTTCCTTTTATAGAAATTATGTTATAGGTTTGTATTTTTTGCTTTCATTTAAATTATAGAACAATTTAAACGTTAAATGCTCCGAAAGTGATTTAAACAGCTGATCGAATGTATCTCTATACCTTACAACTTCCGATGTATTTCCGACGTGTCGGGATTCGCGACCCGTCGAATATATCAATGATGATACGAATCATGATTAATTAGGCCGAATTGCGATAATTATTCGGTCGTGAAGCGTCCGGAGCGAAGGTGTAGCGTCCCGTTGCGCCGCGTCGGGACTAATCAGCGAGGCAGTCGAGTCGAGTCGACGTCGGCCAAGCGAGACGAAGCGAAGCGAGGCGAGGCGAGGCAAGGCGAGACGACGCACACGAGATGCGAAGGCTTCATTCATAACGAATTGCGCGCGAGCGTTGCGGTGTACGCGTACGGGCGAGCGTACTATCTACGTCGTAGACTGCGTATATAAACAACGCATAGACGCGTCGCGGGGAGCATCGTGGCGGAACGACAACGTGAATCGCTGCAAATCCCCTCAATTCGACCTTGTATATCGAGCTCACCGAGTCGTAGTACGAAACGAGAGGAGGAGAGAAAATGATTTCATTTTCTCGAAGAACCTTTTTTAAATTACGCTACGAGCATGACGAAGGAAAAAAAACTACGTCGTCGCACACAAATGTGGCTTAAACTTTGCACGATATTCCTAGTGCGTGCGTTATCTTTCTTGCCCGTAATTAGGCCTCGTATATGCATATGTAAAGTCACCTTAGTGCAGGGGAAAAAAAAACAACACGAATATAGCTCGCTATCGCGGTCGGCTATCAATTACGAATAATTTTGCCGTAATGATTACTTTGAGTTGGCGAGTACATAAGCTCTTTTACAAGTAGAGAGGTGGTTAAACGCGACATAAGTGCGCAAATACGGACGACGCTAATTGTGTGTTTATCGCGAGAGCGTTGAACCGTAAGATTAATTATGTAAGCGAAACGATATACGGCTCTTAAATATTACCGGAAAATTTGACCGTCGAGCGTCAAACTAGCCAGCCCGAACTAATCGACGACGATTAATAATACGTCCGAATGTACATTTTTTTTCCGTCCGACATTCGAATGCCGCGCTTTCGAACCGAGTACGCGAATCAGCGAAAAACATTATCGATCATATTTCGCTGAAACTCGCAAGGTGGCAACACGTACATATGTGTGTGTATCATCGCACACGATCGAGCGCGATACAAAGGATATTCTCGGTCGGGGATCTTCTTAACGTCGCTCCTGGGTGTAGCCTATTTAAGAAGTTGCAGTGAACGGCGCATTCCGAATACTCTCCTCAAGGTTGCTAGCCATTCACCTAAAGGCCGAAGCGCTTCTACACCCTTTACGCACGAACTCGACTGTCGGACGTTTTGTGCGTGTGTATATGGGTGTGTGTGTCCTCTCTCTCTCTCTCTCTCTCTCTATGCGTGCGCGCGCGAACGAGATGCTACCTCATGGCATTCCTCGACCCGTTCTCAACTCGATGGTACTTGACGATATAGTCGCGGCGCGCCGGCAATTCTCGGCTCCGATTGATTGCTACTTTGTATTCCCGATAAAAGCCGGCCGACTCAGACATAACGAGATGCTCTCGAGTCGCGCAATAGCTTCTCTCCCACTTCTCTCTCTCTCTCTCTCTCACCCTGTCCTGCGCCACTTTGCGTGGGACGGGTAAATACTCGACCGAGACAGGGTATCTCGAGACTGGAGAGAGGACTCTGCATTGTCTTCTCCCTCTCTGTTCGTTTCCGCGGCTAAGTAAATTGTACAGCTAAATTGAATTTGCAAGCATAGTAATTGCGGTAAAGGTATAAGGGGGTGACGTAAGGTGTCCGTCGAAAACGGGGCGTTTTCCCCTTCAATCATCCTTTCGCGGTCATTCCTATGGTACATGGTACGTCGAACTGGAAAATTGCGCGTAAATTAGACAATGGTAAAAAACGAGTGGTCCGAGGCGACGAGCCGTGGAGATTATAAACGTTAAACCGAGATCGTATGGCATGTGGCAGTGCTACATTGTATTCTCGGCAAAACCGGCTGCGAGCCAAGCGAGTCGGTACGGATACCAGTTGTTAAAAAAAAAAAAAAAAAAAAAAAAGTAGGGAATGCTGCGCCACACACACAGACACACACACGTATATAAAAAGAGATGACCGGTACGATATATGAAATTGGACGCAAGAAAAATCGATCGACGAAACGAAATCAAACGGTGAAGCTGCTTGATATAAAACTGGTTCGAATTGTGCCTTCGTAAAGAGGATTAATATTAGAGAAATGTACAAGATAATTGAATTTGAATCGAGTTACAAATTAAGATTAAATTAACGAAATGAAATATCCTATATAGAAGACGGAGACTTTTTACAATTTCGGCGAGGAACGAAACGATCGTAAGAGAATTTTTATTCGCGCGGCGGCTATCTTTTCTCGCGTCGTTTCTTCCACGGCGTAAAACTTGTGCGTCTTTTGCGCAATCGGCACTTTGTTGCAAAAGTCTTCGGCTGCTAAACCGGCTGCGGAGATTGACACGAGGCAAAAGAGAGGCAAGCAACCGTGCAGTTATGCCCGTGCAGGAATGAGCGATACAACGACGGTCAACAGAGGAGGAAACGTATTAAAATCGTATATTTCATGCGGATGATAAAAGCCGCGCGTAAAGGGGTCCGTAAACCCCGATCGGACATCGAATGTGCGCGTGTCGTAAAATTTTCAAGCTTTCGTAATTCGCGCCGGGAAACGACTAGAGAGGATATTAGAGAAGCACCGGTCCATCGGCGGAAGATGACAGAAATGGTTCTCTATGCGCTGTCTTTATACATAGACACATGGTTCGGCGATCGATAATTCGGCCAAGGTTTCGTTCGTGTGCGCCGCCGAGAGATGATATTTGCGTCGAAAAAAGAATTGGTGAACTGTGAAACGTTTACACACACACATGGCAAGGATACATGCGGTATCGCGCCGATCAATCTAGCGCGTATACAGTTTATTAATAAAGCGATGTGTTATTTAAGCAGAGAGAACACACACGCGAGAGAACAACACGCACTTGTCCCTTTCATAATTAACCGGTATATAATGTTTTAATCGCGATATTAACGGGAGGGTGTGAAAATAATGAGAGTAAAAATATATGGCACAGCTTTATAAATAGGCAAATAACCGTAACGCGCGCTCATCGTTCGCTCTCCGTACTTGCGGCTCGTTACATTTCATCAAAAGCCGGAAGCCATTCGGTTGGCGCCGCACGAACCGACCTCCCGCCGCTGCTATTGTGCGACCAAGCACGGCGATTCGCGAACGGCGATTCCTCCGCGCGCGAAATGTGCTCGTAGGATAGGTCGATGCTCTAAAAATAACGACGTTTTGCGCCTTTCTTCCTCCTCCCCTGGCCTCGGTCTAAAAGGAGAGAGCCACTCCGCGTCGATGACGACACGAGAGTAAACTCGTTAGACTCGTTGTCGGTGCAGGTAGTCGCGAGAAAATGTATAATTAACTTAACACCGCTCCGCGCATTTTTCACCCTGACGCCACGCTGTTGTAGAGTGTATCATCGTCCACTTATTATAATATAATATAGAGGGAATATATCCTCTCCTCGCGGGAGCGCCAGGTGTGCGAAGTGCGCGAAAGGCCGACGAGAATCTCTTTACCCTTTCTCGAACGATGCCGGAAATCGCCGTCTAGACGATTCCGCCTCTTTCTTCGAGGCCTCGAGGCCGTCCTCGGATCGCGATCAAAATTTCCGCAACGGCCTCGTGACACACCGGGGACGGGACGTCTAATTTTGTTCAGGTCTCGCCGTCTGCGCGGCAAGTCGGAAAATTCGATGTCTCCTCCCCTCCTTGTTTAACCGCAAAGTTGTGTATATATAAACCATGCAGATACGATCGAAAAGATATATTTATAATCTGATTCACATGAGATTGCTCTCGATGTCGATGCACTCGCGATTAAACAAGCGTCGTCTTTCGTAGGATGGACTTTTGGTGTGTAAACGCGATTATTATGATTTGTTTGTAATAGATAAATTTGTATAATATCGCGGTACGTTCATTCAAGTCTCTGACTCGGTTAGCTTCCTTGAAGGGAACGGATATCATTAAATAATGTCACGAGACTTATACTTCCGTCTCCGCTCATCCTAAAGAGGCATGCCGCTTAATATTCGAGCTGACACGTCTTAATTACATCAACTCTTCCTGGCCCTTCCATTCTCGGATTTTCCCTCGGATCGTCTCTCATTCTATGTCTCTCTTTCTCTTTCTCGTGCTCATCTCTCGATGGCTCTCCTCGCGTCGTCAATAAACGCACTTTCCATTAAGTCGGTTAGACTAGGCGAGTCTAGGGGTCGGTATATATATTTGCAGGTTCCCAGAGGGCTAAGGATTACTTATTTATATAAATGTATGCATACATTTACATGCATGCATAGATAAACGAGCAATTCTTATTCAAAGAAACGACTACGAATATTTCCATCCACACGGGAAAATTGAGAAAGCACCGAATGAAATGAACAATGAGAGAGAGAGAGATTTATCGATAGGTTCAAACGAATTCCCGCTCCGCTTTCAATTATGTACGAATTGTAAACAATGATTATTGAACGTCAAATACAGCCGTTGCCCAGATTCCGGAGTAGAGAACGGCTGGGTTAACATCGCATGCGATTCCGGTTTTTTTATTTGCGCTTTCTTCATTATCATCCCCCTTTCCCTTCCCTTCAGTCTCTCGGCTTTCAATCTCCCGACGTGAAAATGTAAATGGAAAGAAAGAAAGCCAGATAATGGAAAACACAAAAAAAAAAGAAAAAGAAAAAAAGAATAATATATATATATTTGACATGTATTTTATTTGTTCGTCTTCTTCTCTCTCTGCAAAAGGGCTAATATAAAACGTGACACTGCGCGATGTTAATTTACTATTCGACTTCCTATCAACTCTCGGCGGATATTCACGGGATAACGACTAGCGATATCGAGCAGACGGTGGGGACGTTTCGTACGATGTTTTTGACTCTCGTCTCGCGGCGAACGAGAAAGGACGAGCAGCGAGGAGAAGAGAGGAGAAGAGAAGAGAAGAGCAAGGAGAGATGCGACACGAGAAGAGCCAGAGGAGAGAGGGCGCGTCCGAGCGCATCGCATCGTAGGAATGTTATCGGCTCCGTTGTTTTCGCGACGGGAGCGGCCGGTCTTTTTATGGCGGAGTTTATATGCGTTCGATCCCCGATCCTGTGTGTGCACTTTTCGATCCCTCTCCTGTCTTTCCCCCTTCCTTCCACCCCTTCACGCCATCGTTTATCCTATTTTTGCTCGATTTCCTTTATCCTCGGTTTCCTCTCTTTCTCTCTCTCTCCTGCGCGGCTCCTCGCGCATCCTTGAACGCCTATAGCGCCTATACTAAATCGAGGGAGCGCCCACCTCGAATTAGATCGACTTTTGGCCAGAAGCGACCTTTCCGAGAGAGAGAAAACGGGAACGCGCGCGCGGCTCCTTCTATATTTGGACGCCCGAGGCTGGGGTTTTGCCGGCCTCGTATCTTCTATACCCTGGAGGAATTTTCTGGTTCGTCTACATTAATTTTGCTACACCGCGACTGACTCATTCTTCGATGTCGAGGATGTACGGGGTAAAGATATATCTCGCTACGTCGGTATCGTGCAGAGCTTGTCGACATGCGTGCGCGATAGCGATGGAGAGATTCAGCAGAGAGGATTCAACAGAGCCCGGGTGTAAAAACATTCTCTTCGTAGCGGATGAAGAGGAAAATAAACACAGAAATTAAAAGTTCGCGAAATTGGCACGATCCAGGGAACGATCCTCGCCATATACGTGCTCAATAAGCGCGCGTGACGTCATTTTTACAAACGATTGTATTGGCAAGATAATTTAAGATACTCTCGTATCTATTACTATATGTATATAGGACGATTCGTCGTCAGTGCATTTACGTCATCGCGTTGTGCGTCTGCGAAATACCTGACGACGATGAATCGGTCTTGGAACAACTTTGTGCGTTATACTTCTGGATTCAAATAACTCCGTCATTTTCGCTAAAGTAAATGAGCATTTACATTCTTATTAATTTCGCGCAAATCTACGTATATTAATTTTGTCGGATCTCGAAAGAATCAATTGCAAAGCCAGAATTTAGCTATTAAACTTGTATTTACTTTGGCTTAAATTACAAAAGAAAGATTACAGAGCAGAGAAAAATGGTTAAATGATCAAATAATTAATCTTATCTGGGCCTATTGAGACAAATTCGGCACTGATCAATTGTGGTCGTCATACCATCGTATTTCTCGATGGCGGCCAATCCATAGACCATTATCGTGATCGAAACTAAGGAAGCGCATGGACCATGAACCGTTGCTGGTCGTGCGAGATTGAAGTCTTGAACCCGTTCCGAGCGACATTCCAAAGAGTGAATCGACTACCGGCTTTCGCTATATGCTCCTCGATGAGCAGGAGTAAGTACTTTTGTATGCACGTTAGCGATAAGACGCGATCATCCGTATGGAATTCTCACGTCTATTATGCACACTATTATTTAACCGCAAACCAGACCAAATATATTTTTTGCAGACTCGCGTTCACTTGGGTATATTGCTCTCGAGAGAAGGAAAAGTCTTTGCTTCGTCGGGAATGATTCATTCGAATGATATATATTCTATTTGACGAAGAAGCCAAACTTAAAACGCTTGACGCGCGCAAAACTGAAGGTTGAAGATTAAAATTGACTGCAAGTTATATAAATATTACTCGAAAATATCTCTGCCAATTGCATACACGTTATGTAAATATTACTCGAGAATTTTTTCCAATCGAATAATAAAAACACGATAATAAAATCTGTATCTATATCGTGTTTCGCGGGGTGGTGAAAAAACTGGCGATTCAAAGATTCGTGACTACCGTCGACTTTCCTCGAAATGTCAAACATGTGAATTGTCAATCGTGTGAATTATCACACGTGCTAAAACCCCGGCCATTATACGAGGGCGTGCACCTTGGGTCGCCGCCGCTCTTTATGTATCGCTTAGCAGTCTTGTGCGTAGGCGACACACACAGACTTCCAGGAATCAACCGGTAGAGAGAGTCCGAGAGAGGAGAAGGGAATATAAAACCAGCCGCGATAACCTCTCCTGGGTGCACGCTCTAAAACATGCGGCGATTCATTCCTCCTTCTTGGGCCGATTTATAGTCTCGTTCCTTAACAAGTGTCAGGAATGTGCGTTCTTGTAAGAAGCATCGTTACACTTGGCGCGATTAGCGACGCTATCACATCGTAACTATATTGTTCTACGCGTTCTTTTGGAAGAAACGCCGTCGCGCGCATTACGTAAAGATCGGTCGGATTGCCGTTTAAGTAGCGGAATTTTAATGACTCGGCGAGAACCAGTTCCCTCACGTTAAACGATCGATGAATATCGTTGGAAATTCTCCGAAAAATAACGTGAAAACGGATCGAAATGATTTGCGCGGTAAAGAGAGAGTGCGATTAAGTCTCCGTAGAAAAACCTCCCCTTTTTTTCACTACCCCCAAGTTGGCTTAATGACGGCTTAAATGAAAATTGATGGCTAGTACATTAATCCCTAGAAATATTAGGTTGGAGCTCTACATTAGTTCTATTAATTTTAACTAAAGTTCGAATGTTATTTTTCAGTTCAGTTTGTAGTAATTTTAATTGTCGCCATCTGTTGCTAACAAATTTTTTGGATCGCTTGCTCGCTTCATGACGATATTTTTTAGAATTAATCTACTAGTCATAAACTTTCATTTAAGCCATCATTTAGCTCAATTAAAGGTGGTGGAAAAAAAGGAAGGAATTTGGCCCGCGCTCTTTACAGGATGATCACTCGGCTACGAGGGTCGAGACTCGTCAATCATTTCAACGCGCGAGTGCAAAAAATCTCGTAATAAAAACCATATACATCTGTGCTCTCCTCTTCTCGGACTTTCGCTATTACAATGCAGAAGAATTATTGTACTTTTCTCGAAAGGTCAGTTGTTCACATTTAAACGCGATCGAACAGATTTAGAAATTTCCTTTTACCCTCACCCCTTTTTCCTCCCTCTCCGTTCAATTACCGGCCAATTAATATTGGAGTTTAAGTAGAGAAGCTGTTGCATCACTGCAATGTGAATGTGCATTTTTACATCTTTTATTATCCGCGGACGTCAATTCTCTTCGTTCTTGCGTGCGTGTTACACGTCCGCGTTGTTAATATCTTGTAACTTTGTTACGAATGTGACATGGAAAGTCAATATTATCAAAGCCGCTTTTTTGTGGATACACCGTGTGTTGCGACACGCACACAGAGTTTACGTATCGGTGAATGTAATCTCTCCGTCTTTTTAAAATCGAGTCGACCGTGGGCCCTATTGTAAATAGGTTACATGCAATTTGAAAAGTATGTAAATATTGAAGTTTAATACAAGTAAACACGAGACAATAGTTTTTTTTTTTCTTTTCAATAGAAGATTGTAAATTGTAACGGCATTGTATCCTCCTCAATCCCGGTTGTCGAAATCGAAAAATATCCAACGGATGTACTCATACTTTTTGAAGTAAATATGCGCATTACAATTGGCAAATATTTCCAAGTGAAGAAGAGTTTCTGTCTGACCTGTTTCTGAACGCAACATATTATACACGATCGCAACAATACACACCTTCGCATTCTCCTTCCCTCTTTTCAACACGCCTTACGAAACCTTACGCGGATATAATGTAAAAGACTGATCAATAAGAGCGGCGATTCACTGTTGATTCGCATTTCGAATGCGCATTTTAATTCCCTCTTGGAGCGGATCATTTATACATATCGATTTATGCACTTTACAAACGCAAAGTCTCTTCTTCCGCATTTATTCAACGACAAAAGTGAATTTATTAGTTTTTAAATTTCAATGAAAAGAGACGCGGATAATAGTGCGTCAATCTAAAAAGAAAAAAAATTTATTGGAGTTGCAACAATAATATTTATAAGGATATGTGTGGGTACAATGTGTCTGTATGCAGAGAGCGCGAGAGAAAGGACAGAAATTTAATCTTTTGGCCAGAGTTTTATGGCCCTTCTTTAGAAACCACGAGATTTCAGATGACATATACAGACAGTCCAAGCGAAGCCGCCAACGAAGGGACTTGAGTTCCAAAAGTTATATACTTCTGCGTATTATTATTATATACATACATAAAGCACAAAATACAAGTTTTTTCTCATCTATGCTTCTTTGGAAGGGGTCAGTGTAGTTTATTAAAATAAAATCGCGAATTGAAATTTATTTAATTACTTGGTATCTCGCGTCTCAAAGAAAATTGCTTTGCACAACTAATTAGTTTTAATGAAAAATTAATTTTCTTGGAAAATAACACACTGTTATCCGCGTCTGGCTCTTTTTACAGCCCGTTGAAATTTAAATACGTATCTCGTATTAAGAGTCTTAGTAAAGTTATCAAACTACGCGCAGAAGATGTAAATTATGAAGCAGTAATAATGTAATCTTTGGATTAAACTCACCTTTATCTCGGGGAGTAAAGTCGGTGTCGCGTCTTTGTGCCGCTGCCAGATCGGAAAATAACGCAAGGAAAAGCAGAAAAACGATCCAGAGGAGCCTTCGCCAGTCCGTAGACTTGCCGTGGAATTTGGCGGCAAGGTGGTTCCATCGCACGACGCTCGAAGCACATCTCGCGGACGATTCGCAGAGCGGGAGTCTATCGCACCTCAGTGTTCTGTCGCGCTTTTCAAGAATTTTCGCTCTCGAGTTTGCACTTTCGTCGCGTTGTCGCCAATCTCGCTGGCCAAAGTGCTCTGTCCGTATCGCGTCCACCATATCGGAGCATCCGTCCGTTCGACCGCGAAGACGCTCGCAAAGATCGCACCCCGTCGTCGACGTTGACCCCGACGACCGTTGGGGCGATGATGCACCGTTTAACGCATCTTCGAACGACGACGGGCAATGGCAGTGGCGGCGGGTGACGAGTCGTGCCTCCGAAGAAGAAGAAGAAGAAGAAGAAGAAGAAGAAGAAGAAGAAGAAGAAGAAGAAGAAGAAGACGAAGAAGACGAAGAAGAAAAGGATGTATACGCGGTCGAGGTGCACGATTCGTCCTCGTCGAATGCCCCGCCGCGGATTCTGCGACACGCGACCGGAGACTTCATCTTCCCGGAAGAACGCGAAATCTCTCTCTCGGCCGGAGAAGAAAAGTCAAGTATCAACTCGCTCGCGAGTTCTCTCTCAGATCGTAGGGATGAGAAGAGCGTCGCGGCTCGGTTTCGCTCGCATCTCTCTTCTCACCGTCGACGGGACACGGGATTTTCGCGGCAAGCCCTTCTCGCGGCTCGTTCCGCTCGTTTCGTATGCAGGTACGTACGAACGGAGAACTCGAGCGTTAATGCGGCGACAGACTCGACGACGGCCGCTCGAAGACGTCCCGCATCTTTTCTCGACGTTGCCCGAGGCGTGTTTGTCGGCGTCGGACCTCGTTGACCCTCCGTAACCGCGCACTCGGGAGACTCTGTGGGCGTGTCGCGAAGACGCACGGTTGCACTCGCGCGCGCGCTCGCGCGCGCGAGTTATCAGCCGACTGTGCTGAAAGATCGGCACCGCCGGCAGGTCACCGCACTAAACGATTCCATTGAGAGTTACGCGCAGCCGTTGCGCGCCGACGCTTGAGATTCGCAGGCTGACCCAACCGCGATCAGTGCACGTTCCTCGCCGATATCTGGCCAGTCTGTCGTCCTGAAACGAAAAAGAGCGCGATATATATTAGACGTTTTATATATTTTTTTTTCGTTTAAGATTAATATATATATATAAATTAGATCGAGCTCGACGTTAACAATTTGCCTGACGTTGCTTTTCAACTGACAATTTATCGCCAATAAGTCTACTCGGACGTATTAATTAGAGGAGAAAGATGAGACACTACACCTTGTATACTACAGAAGCATTAATTTTCAAGCTTGTTATATAAGATAACGCGCTCTGCACACTTAAGGAAAGTGTACGATAAACCTTGACTATCGTAGAAATTATGATGGTATTTTCACGAGTGACGTTTTATATACGTAGCCATCAATAAGCCAATAAGCGATTATTTACAATGCGTTCAAGCGGTACCAAGCGCGTGTCGCACATTTATTATATGGAAAGAATATTCGCAAAGATAAATTATCTTGACCATTACGTATGTGTACCGTGTGTGTGTTCACATTCTTTGAACGGTGTGCACATGTAAGAATATATCTATACATAATATTATATAAAATACACACACACACACTTAAAGAGGTGATTAGACGTTAATTACATCACGAAACGCTACGAAAAAATGCAAATGTTAACCAAAACAAAGTTACTGATGTGCGACGTCACATTTTAAGATGGCTCTATATCTTATCGACCTGTAATTCGCTAACTATGCGATAACATATTTGCATGAAAATATACGTTTCAACTCATAAATAGCTAAGTAAGAGTATATATTTTTTTGTAAATATTGCACAGATATTCCGTACCGATAAAAATATATATCGAAAGCTTTATTTATTTATTCAAACGATTAAAATAAACGGCATCGGTTTTTTATAATTTAAACACGAGGCCATATAAATTTATTTTTAAAAAATCGCGCACTTGTCTCTGATTTATACATATAAAATTGCGATAAAAATATACGGAGAAAAAAAAAACGCCGGAAGATATATTTTCTACGCAAATTGAATTTAACTGATAATTGAATAAATACGTTCAATGAGTTGTACGTCAGCTTGATTGAATTCGCCAACGATATCGCTTCGTGAAGAAAACATTTGCCGAACAACGAACATCGATATTTACCCCGAGGGTTTTTACAGGATTATTAATCAAGTTTATTTACTCGTGGATTTCGTTATTATTATTATTTTGAACGATAAAATATATATCGAGAGTGGAAATCATGCAGGTATAGCTACTCTTATCTCTCACGATCAATTTTACGCTCAGCGCGTATTTTTTCTCTGCATTTTTTTTAAAAAGAAAATTATGCAAAATGCACCGTTTAGCATGCATCTTATATATTAGTTACACGAGTGACATTTTCGTGAGTACCATATGCACTCATCTTTATGCGCATTTTTCGCAAACCACGCCGCTGTATACATTTTTATAGCTCTTATCCGGGGTCATGACGCTTCGTGACAATATCTTTGGAGAATATTTATAACGTTGTAACGTATCGTGCGCGATAACGTACGTGCGATTTTACAAATTATTGGAATATGCCTGGGGTGCTCTCGGAATGCACCTCGCTCGCGGTAGTAACACTGTATCGACAATGTTATAAATTGTATATAAAACTGTCCGCTACAGAGAGATGTCTGGATATGTTCTGCGCTCGTGAGAAAACCGTGTTCTCCCCGCGTTGCTACAAACCTTTCACAGAAAGGTAAACCCGTTAAGAGCCGGCCAACCAGGTGTATGTGTGCATATATGTGTATATGTATGTATATGTGTCCACAGGCAATATTCGCATCGTTTGCGATCCCGGCGAGCTAAACGTTGTTTTTCATTATGCGAAAAGCTAGGTATACACTAGGTGTACCTGCCAGGAACAAACTATATGATAGGGAAAGAAGAAAGGGAGAGAGAGCCAGGAAACATGCGATATCCTGTTGCATAGTGATATTATCTTTTGAAAACGATTTAAAATTCTAAAATAAATTAAATATATGTAACAAACGTATATTAATTGAAATACACTGTTTTATTCGTAGCTAAATCCCTCTCATATCTTTGTATTAAATCTTGAAAATTAACATTTCCGATTTAATTATTCTAATATATACATCTTACTGTGCACAGGATAAATCTCATTAAAAGAACTATCACTCATAAAATATATATTTTATAAAAAAAATGTTTCAAATGAAAATTATTTGACGTTGATGAAAACATCCTGTGATTAACACAATTTTGTTGAAAAGGCTTTATTAAAAAATTTTGTTAAAGACGCTTTTTATCTCTATTTTTCTAAACAAACCATTTTTTGACATAAATTAATCATATTCTCATTATTCCCCTCACGCGTGTAATAGTAAAATACAATCAAAATTAATACAAAAAAAAGAATAGTTTATATTTCATAATTTATTTTGACATGTGTTGTGACGTAAAATATAATATCCATTTTTTGATAATTTTACCTTTATGCCTATAAATGCAGAATGATGAAGAGTAATTTATGTTAGAAAAAACTATGTTAAAAAAATCTTTAATTTTACAATTTTAATAACGCTTGCATTTGAAAGAAAATTGCATCAAGATGTCTCTTTGAAAGAAGAAAAAAGAGCAATTGTTTGGTAATTGTCTGTTATATCTAAGTAAGAATACTCTTGGTCTCTCTTAATAAACGTGATGCTGGAAATACGCGAAGAATCGTAATTCGCCGCGTCGACGGGAGTAAGGTTGGCCGCGCGGTTCCACGAGCGTTTAGTGGCTGCGAAAGAAAAAAAAATTTGGAACGTCGTGCCCGATCGTAAAAATACCGCCGTCTCTCGCTCGCCGTGACTCTCGGGGTTAAGTAACATGATTTGATTAAGTGTAGATTTCTCTTAATAATAAACGGTAATTGATTTATTGCGTTATAAAGGGGGTCATGCTGTCACGCTGTAACGAGACGTGTACGCCGTGGCATGCGAGAGATTGTACGTACCCCTACGTTCGCGACCTGACGATCTGACAATGAGTCGTTAAACGGCCAAACGTCTTCCAATGATTTCGCTGAATTCGATTTCGGGGTCAGACAGCCGTTTTCGGCTCCTCGTACTTTGCGTCTTGCGCGCGAATAAAAGTCAAAGTGTCTCGACGAGATTATAGCAATGTTGCGCAGATATTACTTTAGGTATACATATATTGAAAAAAAAGATATAAGTGGTAATAGTTATCAGGATTTAAGTAGTAATTGGCAAATATCAGCTACTAAACTAGTATATAACAGCTAGTAAATGATTTGGATGAATAGTGCGAACTAAAAGTTACACAACAACAATTATAAATAAAATTGGGTAAACTAAGTATTTTTAATTCATAGAATTTAAATTTAATTAACTAATCAAATAAGATTAGGTATATTATCAGATATTTGTCAACTATTATTTAAATCATATATTTAAAGACTGTTTGTTCTAGATTTAAACAATACATTTCTAAATCATTCATAAAATATTAGCTTGTTTATATGTATATTCATGTAAGATTTGGATGTATTTTTTTTAGATTTTATAAAACTGAAATAAATTGCTTCAGTGAGAAAAAAATTGATGATAGTTAAAATATTTGATTGAACTAACATAAACAATTTAGTGGAATATCTGATAACAATGATTTACTAATACTTATCAAATATTTGAGTACAGTCCTCAAATATTTGGTAATAGATATGAAATATTTAATTATTATTATTATTAAATTATTTAGTCGACTCAATTATAAATAAGATTCGTTTGTAGTTAAGCCAAGTAAATATTTAGTAACTATGTAATCAAATATGTAATCAAATACGTGATAATAATTGTCAAATATTCAATTGAAAGTAACTTAATGCATTTTTAATAACTGTTACCAATCAGTTTTTTCAATGTAGATCAAATTTCGCAATGTATATTTATGATTAAACATATTTTCAATGATATATAATTTACTTATTTAAATGTATATACATATATCATCCACAGTGGATGTCTATCATTTCATCTATCATTATATCTTAGAACCTTTCACTACTACGGCATTTCAACACAGCAATCTTATCAATCTTGTATAAAGCTATTACAGAATCTTCAGCAAGATTGCAGCGATATTGCAATATAATTTTATATAAAAATAATGACATTATAATTTTCAAGATTGCAATATTGTTGCGTGCAATATATAGCAGAAAGATGAAAATGTTACACAGATGTGCAACTATGTGTACAATCACGCGGAAAACAGCTGGTCACGCAACACGCGTAGGTCCACCTACGCTGTCTTATTCATAGTTTTATTTCGTAGTAAGCGAAGACACATATATACACACGGAACCACGAGAATGCGTGCGACACGGCACATTCGGTGACACCGATGATTTCAGGCGCGGACACGAAAAATGTCAAGTTACAGTTTCAAATAGCACCGAAAATTGCATCATCCAATATACTTGGCGTACTAAAGTACGTATGTATGCATGACTCTCCGCATATCTACGTGATAGAATTATTGCCGCTCGAAATACACATCGGCTTCCGCATCTTGTGCAACTTTGCTTTATCCCCTTCTTCAATATTCTCACGTGTTTTAATGATGCGCGCAAAATGTCAGATGTAATTTGATCATGTACCACAAATCGGCATTTTGATTCGTCTTTTTCATTATGTACTTAGCAGAATCGCATCAAATCAGGATAATAGTCCTTATTCTCGAATAGATCGCTAAAGTACTGGACGATAAGCGAGGGAAAGGAGGGGGAGGATAATCCGCGGTCGAATCGATCTGGCACGCGCTGAAAATAATTGTGTTTCAGAAGCGGACAGTGCGCGAAATCGTTTTACGCGGTGATCAGCTCCGCTATGTCAAAACACACAGGACGAGGATCGCGCACACTTACAGCTGTGCACTCGCATGTGTGTGTATGCGTGGCAAGAGAGAGCACACATGTGTATAAAGCCGGGTTCAGACCAGATTAACGAATACAATCGCGAGCAAGTAGTCGGTAAATACTAAGCGTTGCCTAATTATAATAGCTTCGCAAAAACATTATTTCGCGTGCAAACTTTTCTAAAATATCCACAAAAAAATATGATTAAAAAAAATTAATCAACGCCATTCTCGTCTACGGACGATTGTGATTCGCTTCTGATTGTTCGTGCTCATTCAATTTACTGCGGATCTGACAATGCGAAACGCTCAAGAGAGCGAGGAACAAGGAAGACACCGAGAAAGAGAGAGAGAGTGCGAAGTAGGGGGACGAAGAGGCGACACAGCCGAGGAATCGCGAATGGAAGAGGGAAGAAGAAAGGAGAAGGAAGAGGGGCAGGGGGAAAGGGGGACTACTGTCGAAGACACATCGGGCGGGGTGGAAGCAGACGAGCGGAACGGGCTTCATTCACAGCGCCACGCGCCGCGCCAGCCCCGCTGAGAGTTCACGTTCTACTACGAGAGATATTTGTGCTGTCGCGTTTGCAGGTTCGCCGACACCCGGTCGAGCCGCTCGAGTTCTCTCCTCCGCCGCTTGCCAAGCGTCGTTTCGTAATCTACTTCAGTTGCCGTCAATCGAACGGGTCAGCAAAAGACATCGGTAACATCGTCGACGTGTAGCCCTATATTGCGAGATGTTTGCGCCTGAATCTCTTATACGAGGCGTCTACTCTGGAAATTTTATGAAGCAATTTTGTGGGAACTATCTTTCCGATTTTTTCCATGTATTTTTGTTCAAATTCTCTCTAGAATAAAATTCGAATTTTTTTACAGACGCAACTTTGCAATAAATTTATTTATCGCGCGTTTTTTTATCTCGTACGATCACGAAGGAAAAAATAAAGAGTCACTCAAGTTTTGAATATTAGATTTGAAAAAGTACTGAAAAACATCGCATATGGTCGTAAAGTAAACGTTTTAATTTGCATAACATTTTCATTCTCATTCCCAAGAATTAAAATGAACATTGTTGAGTTAACTGCAAGTCATACACTGATGTATCCTGCCATCTCTAATTGTTAATTTGGTCGACCGCTTATGTAAGAGTAAAAATAAATATCAGACAATTTTTTAAAAATATTTACTTAGAATTCCATTAAAATTCTGAGAATTGACGGATTTTTCAAGGGGAAGGCAAGATTCGGATTAAGATTTTTTCAGAGGGAGTAGACATCTGGTTATTATATTATATCTCGATCGAACTGTCAACGAACTATCGGCGTGAAATTTCTGCGGCTTTGATAATCTTCGCGGTCTCTCGCTACAATTGTTCGCGATTACGTAACGATATACGCACTCGTGACATATTACATACGTATCGTATATAAATCGCGTACAAATTTTCACCGTGTGTCGTAATATCGTGTAATATCCGCGCTGCAACGATAGCTGCAACTCGACGGCGATCGATCGATGCACCGAGGAGAGGAGGTTTATACGTATATATACAATTAATTAGAGACGTAGTTACAATAAAGTACGCAGTCCCGCGTATTTTATTGAGTATCGCGTGATACGAGGAGCAGATATATAGATCGAACGAGAATAGCAGATATCATCTATAAAGCGGGCAGATAAACGATAAACGCTCCTCGATAAATTGACTTCATCGCGAACTAGCGAGAAGACAGGAAAAAAAAAAAGAACTGCGTATAATCAAGGGCGTCGGGGGCGACGATAGCTCCGTTTCTTCGCGCTCGACTAAAGAGACGCGTTTTGTAACCGCGCCGAGTTTGATTATCCTCCATCCTCATCGAGAGCGGCTCGTTCTCGTTCTCGTCGTCTTTGTCTCTCGTCACCGGGGGCCTCTTCCCCGTCGCCCTTCTTCTAGTTCCCACCGGCGAACTAAATGGAAGGAGATGGTCGATACACAACGTTCCTCGCGCGCCACTCTCTTTCTCTCTTTCTCTCTCTCTCTCTCTCGTTCGGCTTCTCTCTTCTTCCTCTATCTCTTCTCTTCGTTCCTGCTATCTCCGACCAATCCAAGACGAGGACGACGATGTACGCTCGCTTCCAACGCTACGACGACGTCGTAGACTCGGTCGCGATTACTTCGGTCTCGTCTCCGTTGTTTATTCGCGCATTCCTGCTCGATGTCGCCATTGTTACAGCTTACTGCCATTGTTACCGTTGCAGTCATTGTGCTCCAGATATTACACGACCGAGATTGATATTACACTACCGATTGCTCTCCCACACGATTTCCCTCTCCTCCCTTTCGATTCCACCGATCTCTAAATAAGACATGCGATAATTGCGTCTCCGCCGACTTAAATTCGTATTTGTGTTATTGTGTTTTTCGATCTAGGGAGAGCGTGAAATGAAAGGAAGATCGTCTTGCTTCCCAGTCTTTTCGACTTTCCTCTAACTAACGTTTATTTATCGCCAATATATCGTCATTCGTTACTCGGGATATTGTCGTCCGACGTAATCGAAGTGCGCATCCCTGGTGTGCGCTCGTCATACCACGACGCTGTGTCATCAAGTGGCACGAATAAATTGCGTGCAGCTTTCTCGAATCAAACGCACGTCGAGAGATGATACAGAAACTAATATCGTTAGCTCGCATTTATGTTTATTTTCGTCCCCCGGTTATTTGTCATTTGTTATTCGGACCGAGAGAATTTTTACAGATAGCGGAATGAGTAATCGCAATATCAGCCGCATTAATATATCATCACTCGACTTTAATAAATTGAATCTAATCGAGTTGATTTTTTAATTGTAATTTCGCCAAAGAGAAAGAGAGAGATAAAAATAAGTTTAAACTTTCAGTTACTGAGAAAGATTACAGAAAGCAGGATAATCTATATATTCATACACCAGAGTGTTATCGCGTGATATTCGAAACGTGATGCTTCCTTTGCAGTCCGAAGGTCGCGAACGCTATTTGCCATCATCGTGGATGCTATCGACATGGCATCTCGAGATATATTTTTTCTCAGGATTAATTACGATTATATGTACGTACCTACATATATGTATGTATATATACGATGTTTTCCAAACGCGATCATACTAAAATAAAAATATTTTTTGGAAAAAAAATACGTATCATCGAACGGTCGTGCAACGACTCCTAATCTGTATAAGTGCTCCGCGGCCGATAAAGACCAACGCAATGAGATATAACATCATTCTCGAGAGAAGCGACAAACACTATCTTTTATCACTGTCCAAACAAAATTACGCGCTTCACGCGTATGTGCCAAATGAAAGAGAGAGAAATTTTCGGAAAATCTCGTAAAAAATATCTTTTGTTAAAAATCCAATACAATCTCTTTGAAGAGATCGTAAACTGGCTCGCATAAATAGTTAGTTCGTCGATAAACGAGATCGGTGATTAGCATTTATAATGGCAATTGAAATGATATAATTATTATAGATTGCGAGATAGGCGCGGCACGCGATAATAAGCGCGTACAAAGTATCACTTTTTTTGTTTTAAATATCTACATCATTGCATAAATTACATTTTAAATGGGATAATTGACGCGAAAAGTACGTTTTCCGTTATTTCATCGACTATTCATTTACCGATAATTATATCGCAGTCATCCAGTGAGAGAGTTTCACAAATATGCAATTTCCGACAAAATTGTCGGATTAACGATACCGATGAAAAATACCAAGATGCAGCAAATTATCGAAATTCTCTTCGGCGCGCGTATCGCAATTGAATAAAATATTTTTGTATATTTATTCGTTATTTATTTGCAGATATAAGCTCCGTGGAAAAACAAGTTGCACATGTATCGTTGAAGTGCATCAGAGCAAATATATGAAAATAGCGTCGTAATCCGGAATGATATACAACGGGGCAAATAATTTTTGACTGATTAAACCTCGTTAAAAAAAGAAAAAAAAAACACGACGGAGCGTTTATTTATCAAATAAAACCGACAGGAGTTGGTTCAATTTGAGTATCGTATACATCTACGAACGTCGTATGGAAAAAAAATACACGCGTCGCATAAAACAACACCCTTAAATAGAACTCGCACGACCGGATGGCTGACGATTGAGAGCCGCTGCTGCTCTATCCGAGGGGGTTGGTTGAGTGAACCGGGGCGTAGGTGGATTATGTGCACATGGTGGGGGGAGAGTAAAAGTGGAGAGATGAAGGGCGAAAGGAAGTGCGATACTACGCCGCAGTATAAGGGGTGGACGATCGATGCGAGCCAAAACATTGCCACATGCCTAGCCGCGCTAAGGTCACCGATAATAAAACTCTCCCCCCATATCAGTCCCTGATGAGAGAGCCGTGGCTCTCTCTAATAGTATACACGCGCTATTCAATGCTCGACCATTTCGCGCGATAATATTGTAGGGAGGTCGTAAGTGGGCAGTTGAGAGAGATGCCACGTCGTTATTCGTTATACACCCGCGCGATAATAATCGCGAAGCCGAGTCGCTCGATCTCCGATCTTTTCGCGTTTTATAGCCTCCGCCGGCCTCCGCCGGCCTTCGTCGGCCTCGTATATGGCGACGCGCCAGTTTTGACGCGCATAAAAGCGACGAAACAATGCCAAAATTTTCATCATTTCGACGCTGGCAAAAATTCGCGCCGGCGAATCGCGAGATGAGAATTATGTGTTATAGTATAGGCGCGAGTCATTCTACGTCGGGTCAGATAACTCTTTTGGCCGGTATCCAATCGCGATCTTTTAACGACGAACCAAATTTTAGGGAGGATATAAAGATTAAATCAAAATATAAAACAAGAATTATGTCCGAGTACAATCGACGCGATATACGAGTTTGTCGAGTAAGTTAGCTTCGTCGCCTCT
The DNA here is from genome assembly GCF_030444845.1 of Prenolepis imparis. Taxonomy (NCBI): domain Eukaryota; kingdom Metazoa; phylum Arthropoda; class Insecta; order Hymenoptera; family Formicidae; genus Prenolepis; species Prenolepis imparis. The sequence continues at coordinate 1,155,875 of NW_028141167.1, read as the reverse complement.
CGTAAAGAGATTACGATCGAGATATACGACGTCGATCGATTCGCGGAGGCGTAAATGACGCTTAAAGGTCTCCGCGCGTGTAATAATATAATTCCGTCGCGCGACATTGCATCGAATACTCGCGGAAAGCCGTTAGAAAGCGGATCTAACGTGGATCGGAATGCAACGTAATGCTTTATGAGCACATATCTGGAACTGCCTGGCGTGCGAAATGTCGCCCGTCGACGACGACGACCGGTTAAGGGGCCCATTACCGTGTGCACTGTTATACGGCGGTGCAACAACCAAGTAAGTCATTCTTCGGCGGCGAACCGCGTACATACACGATCAAGTATTGGCGCGTGAAATTGACAGATGGGTGGGAGATGGTTCATGGGAGGATATTTTAAAAATTTCAACGCCGTGCCGAATCGGTACAATAATGAAACATATCATACATCCTCGAGGGAGACGAGAGAGATGTGTTATGCGGCTTCGAAAGGTACCCAGTAATTTTCCACGTCGATCGTATCGACAACGCGCCTCTCGCGCGTTTATCTATGCATCGCGCATCCTTGAACGGAAATTTATCGCCGGAGAACTCGGACAATGCAACGTGGATTTCCGAGTTTCCGTCCGTATTATAATACGCGCGCATATTCTATATTCTAACCGCGCTGCTCAAGGCTTCGATGATCTATTCTGACGCACGGAGCGTTCCTCTGGAGGAAAACCTATCGCAATGGTACTTGTGGGTGTAGATGTGAACGCTGTGTGCTACCAATAATTGGAATCTCTGCGCGGGTAAAGGACAGCCGGAAGCGTCGTTTCGACGAGTCGTTACGTCGAGCTGTCGCAGCATTTCTGTCAGAGCGATTCTCTCTCTCTCTCTCTCTCTCTCCCTCTCTTGCATACCCAACCAACTATACACTCGATGATTCGCGGTACATATCGGTGGAAGCAATATTTTTCAGGAGACAAGTGTGAAATCAATCGCGAAACTTTACGATCCGATAACTTCGCGTCGTGCACGAATGAACGCGATATCGTGTTACGTTGATTGCGTCGATAAAAAAAATACCGTTTTAATTGTTAATTCAATATGAAACGCACGCTCGTTCGTTCATCCCTTTCTCTTTCTTTCTCTCGATCGCGAGAATAAATCACGCGGAAATCGTATGCTCAACCAGGTAAGAGAGAAAGAGAGATAGAGGAGGGGGGGGCGGGGCTTCATTGTAAAATGCCGCGATTATCGCGACTTGATACAAAACGTCGGTACAGGATTCGCTTATACATCGGCGCGTATCGCTACGCGAGGGGAAGAGCAAGAATGAGAGAGCGACAGAAGAGAGAATGAGAAAGAGACAGAATGACGCGTCGTCTTATCTAATATACCTACTACATCGAGCGGCGAGCTATCGGATGTCGCGCTCGAGGTACGCGAACAAGGGTCGCTGTCCCCGTCGTCGCTGTCCAAGTGATCGCGGCAGCCAGCCTCGTGTCGGCTGGACGTTAACCGTGCGCCGATGCGATGCGTAGTACATAATGTAGTACGCCGGTGCGTAGCACGTAGCCGTCGTCGTCCACGCACGTCGTCTTCCACCCGTGCACGTATATACACACGCGTATACATATATATACCTAATATATGTGTGTATGCGATAGACGCGCCGCTAATAAGCGCTTAATCGAGCGAGCGCGTGGAGGTCGCGGACGATAACAGGGAGGCATGCGCCGCCGCCTTTTCCACGAAGCGAACTAACTGTCGTCATCGTCGTCGTCGATGTCGACGTCGCCGCCGCGTCGCGGCGTCGTCGAGGGTTAAAGCGCGGAGGGGTAAGAAAGTGCGCAGTAAGGAAAGGACGGCGGACCCCGCCCGCCGCTCTTCGGCTTCGGCATCGCGTATATATTCTTCCTTCCCCCTGCCCCTGTAATCGTCTAGTCTACTCGATCGTCGCCTCCTGTAAATGCGCGATGGTCGAGAGACGACATTGCGAGAGGTGGAGAATTACTCCCTGTTCGATCCTTTTCGTATTTTTAGAAGGGGATTTCACTCGGCGTTCTTTCGCCGACTGTGCTTTCGAATCACGCGCGCGTATAATAATGCCGTTCCTCGCCTCGGAGAGAGAAAATTGCACGACGACGGGAAAGCGAAGAGATTCGAGATGAAAGAAAAGTTTGTCCGAGCGGCTTATTTCTCCTTTGCGCGACAATCTTAAGAAAATGACGCAATCTTTCTCTCTTCGAGATGGAGAGGAGCCGGTGATGAAGGATCATGGAACCGCCATCCAACGGTTGAGCACGGAAACCGACCGAGCCGTTTCTCTCTCTCTCTCTTTCTATTGTACATCAACGATGACCAACGGAAGAATTTGGCAGCTCCAAACCCTTCCCTCTCGTTCATTAGCATCACTATACCGCCGCTGTATAAGGTTAATGTATATATAAAGCCACGCTTCATATATTTACGCATATTTCACGCACGATACGCAACTTGTGTCACAGAGACGCGCGAAAAACTCCGTATTAGGTTTCTGACACCGAATGTCAACGTCGATGCATGTTTCTTTGACTTGTTGGAGTAATCGATGATGATAATGATGATGCAAGAGAAAATGTTAACATAAGATAAACTCGAAAAATTCGATTACATATTCGTTCGATCATTGAAGAAGTGCTTAAAACGGTAATTATGCGAAAGGAACAGAGTAACAGAGTAGCAAGAGAGGAATGATGATGATGATGAGGGACCATATAATATGCTATTAACGAAGAGAACAGACTACTTACGATACTCGCTTAAATACAAAGTATCTATGCTTAAAGAGTAACTAGCAAGGATAGAGCACGTTCGCGCCGTTTATAAGCGGAAGCTTGTGGAAGAAAACGAAAAACGAGGACGATAAGAGGCGGAGAGATAGAGGGAGATACAGAGAGGAGACTGTGAGAGATGAAAGGAAACGGAAACGAGCTCCGGAATCGATTCTAAAGCGAAACAAAGCCTTCGAAAAAAGAATACGAAATTCTCGACGACGAGAGAGAGAAATATATCTACATATTCGCATGACGAAAAAAAGAAAGAAAAAAAAACCTTGCGCGTTCGTTATAAAATCCAGGGAGCCAACGAACATTTTCATCGCGCGACGATCGTGACAACCGTGTCGACAACTGCGTTGGATTTCCGTTTCGGAGCATGCGAATAGTTTTGGCACCATACGGCGCTCTCAAAATTGCGCACACATGCGCAGAAAATGAAATATAGTTCCTGGAAGTTTCTACGTTACGTGTACCGTACATACATACACACATACAAGTGCGCGCTTACACATATAAAATCGTATAGCACTGGCGCAAGTTTGCATATTTAACGACGACTTCGATGGAAGAAGGGTGACGTCGCCCGGTTCGCTTTGCCTCTCTCATCGTTGTTACCAGCCGCTCGAAACCCTTCCTTCCTCCCCCTTCTCCCCTTCGCTTCACTGCGCCGCGATACACTCTCGGGACACCCGGTACTTGTGTTGCGCGGAATGCGGTTTACATTCCAACATCTAAGTAAAATGTGCGCGTGCGGTGATCGAGATGCGAGAGCTCGCGGCACGAACGGACTCGGTTAGGTTCTTCAGCATTGAAAATACGCTGATTTAGCGTCGGCGGAAATGTTACTGTTCGCCCGCGCAAAACTAAAAAAAAAAAAAAAAAAAAAAAAAAAAACACCTTTGTTCTTCAACGAACGCGCGAGTAAACGGGTCAATTGTATTCAAGTTGACGAATTAACGAAAAGATCGGTCGGCGATAAGGATATAAAATAGACGTCGCGTGAGGGTCGCGACAAAGTTGCTCGAAGAAGGAAGAGAGAGAGGGAGTCGCGGAATAATTCGTCTTCGATAAAATTGAAATCACTCGTACAATTTTATTGTCTCCGTTGAATGTGAATGTCGAATCGGCGTAATTGCTACCCTTGAAGTTTTAAAGCGTCTACCTCTTTTTTTCCTCGAGTCTCGTGCGCAATGTTGTTTTAATGACGCGATAATGCGTGTTTGAATAATGTGCCCATATTCAACTAATTGCGATTGTTAGTCGCTTCGTGTTTATGCCGTCGTATACTTATGCATTATTAATTATTGCAAAACGACGTTTCGCTTCGCTCGCGCGATATCTAACTAACAAGGGGAGGCTACGACGTGATACCAATCGATTTGAACGAAACTCGTTGTAGCGATAGGTATTGACGTCGAGTAATATTGGGTAAAAGGATGAGATGCGCTTCTCAAGCGTTTGCGAGAAAACCGAAAATGAAAATTTTGAGCGCGTTGTAAGCAAATGGAATAGAACGTTTTTTCGAAGAGCGCGTGGTCAAGCGGCTAAATAAAATGCTATTATGACACACAATAAATGTACATTATATAAATTAATACGCTTTATGGATTAATACGTCTATTTATTTTATTTTACAAAAATAAATCTTTTTATTTACATTCTTTCTCTCTAGACACTCTACTTGTGGAATAGCTACGGTAGAAAAATTACCATACACAATATAAATAAATGTAAAACATCTTTTATTCATTAGAAGTAGAAGATTTATTCATGCGAAGTGGAAGAAATATTACACGTTGCAGGATGATATTTATCATAAAAACAAGCGAAGCAATAATTCGCACGACATCGATTTGCTTATAACGCGCTCAAAATTTTCATTTTCGATTTTCTCGCAAACGCTTGAGAAGCGCATCTTATCCTTTTACCCAATATTACTCGACATCAATACCTATCGCTACAACGAGTTTCGTTCAAATCGATTGGTATCACGTCGTATTGTAAGAACGAGAACATTGTCGCAGGTTGACAACAACAGAGACTCGAGAGGAATATATACAAGCCAATTTAACGAGCGAATTAGCGAATGAATCGAGACTCGATCTCTAATGAACCGCTCGTGTTAATATACGTAACACGTGTTGACCTCTCTGACATAGATGTACAGGTAATTAAATTTTTCCATCAAACGTCGAAAGAAAAAACGGAATATACGATCGTGTCCGTGCTTATTTTCCAAATAGAAAGTCAAAACGTTTCGTAAAAACGAACAAGAACGCGTATAATTATGATAAGAAAAATGGTTATTATTTACGATGGTATAACTAACGACTCGCGCGATTACGCGACGACGTGACGGCTTTATGTTCCGCAAAGAGTATACCTAATATATGGAAAATTGTGTGCAACAACGTGTATGCATAAGCAAGAATGCGCCACGAAAGCACTTATAGTTGTCGACAATCTTGAGAAACCGTGTCTCGATCTACGTGAGATTCAGCTATTAATTGAGGGATTTAGTTACCTACATCCTGGAGAACGGAATATCCAAGGATCGCTTCGTGCGCTTACAATTATTATAGTTGCGCAGTGAATAAGGTACATACATACAATAGGATCCTTATTGATTATTTCAGAGTCGAGATTTATACGTTTCTGTCGATCGAAGGAAATTTCTTTTCTGGGCAATTTTTATCACGTCTTATTCGCGTCTCGTAAAAATATGATGACGCAACAACAGATTCGGAATCATTCGGGTTCTCTTTAGCCTAACAATGGCCAATCGTCCGGTTGGGCGCATGTGCCCTTGATACGTGTTAATAGCGCAACAGCAGCGGTGACATTCCGTGCCATCGTTGGCGTAGTACTCTTTCGCTCCCCGAGCGAACAGAGGCTATCCAATTACGATACAGCGAGCGGAGTCGACTGTTAGACGTCATCGCCGTTTCTGCGGATTAGTATTGTCATGCGAAAATACCAGGCACCAGTAATACATCTCCGAGTTATAAACAATTAAAAATTCTCATTTATCCCTCTCGCTCGAGCAAACTTTGCGCTTTTAATCTCTCGTTAATTGACACACCGCAAATATACATATAAAATGAATCGGGAAACATATATACTATAATTCGAATAGTTTTTATTAAAATATCAAACAGTTTCTCCGTTAAAAAAATACTAAAAATTGTCTTGTATATTTTACGAGATTTTTTCTGGATTAATTATCTTTTAAATTATTTTGCTATATTAAATCAATATTTTGTACATATATATTTATATATTAACAGTCGTACCGAGACGAATTTGACGATATATGTGATACAAATATCTGTAGAGATTATTCAATGTGTTATTAATTTTTCAAATTCCAACGTCAATTTTCTTGAATAAAATATATGAAAAAAATTTATTTCACGTTTTTTCGATTTATTTTTAAAAGAAAACTCATCTCCTTTATCGTTTCACCGCGTTTGCTGATTCACTTTGTGTATAAAATGTTTAGGTCAAATCAGGTATACAAGATGCTTAGGTCAGATCAGGTCAAGTAGTTTAAAATCTTGAAACTCTCAGAGATTTTTAATTTAAAATCTAAACTTTAAAAATTGATTAAGATTTATTATTTAAGCTATTAACTATTGAAAGATAACTCCACTTTTCGCATAATCGACTAGAATATATTTTATAAATTTTTGGTTTCAAAGTTGATTTTTTTAAATAATGCACGGCTAAGGCAACAGTAAAAATGTATCAACATTACAAAGTTTCGAAATTTCAGAGACAGTACTCAACGATAAAATTTTCGAGAGCAGCGTTGCATTTCGGCGCGACCGATTCATTTTTGGATCCAGGAATAAAGTGCCTCCCTGACAGTTCCAAAAAAAAAATATCACTGGCGTCGTTTCGTGATTTGCGACGACAGACAAAGAATAAACGCACCGCTTATAAGAATAACAAAACGTTCCGTCAGGAGGGACCGCGGGCTCGACGTTATTACCTGTCGTTAACGTCAGCCGTCAATAATCCAATAACATTTTTACGAATATTTCCAAGGCTAAACGTCCGGCAAACTTTTTAGTTATTTCGCCTCAGTTAAGGCATACCTCAGGCAACAACCTCTGCCCGATGTCTACGATGTCGTAAATGTCATCGTTATTCGCGCGGTTCCGCGTTATTTTCCGCACCGCCGGCTTAATAAGAAGGCGCATATTTAGCGACAAAGCACGAAACAATGCCGTGAGAATCGATTCCGAATGTAATCCCAATCCTAACCGATGCATGTCGGGAGAAGAATCGACTATCTTTGAATTAATCTGCCTGTAACAATTTTTTTTCTCTCCTCTCTCTCTTTATAATAGATTGCATATTTCTTTCAATTTTTAATTCAATAGTTGGCAGAGAGTACGAGGAATACGTCTATTACTATCAATCAAACGTATCTTATTAGAAATCAACGAATAGAAGGTTCGATCGATACTCTCGTGTCGTCGTCGCATCGTTCGCCGACTCGGAAATAATCGCGGAAAGGAACAGCCTCCATTTTCGGACGATGCGGTTATAAGAGGAAGGGGGCTGTATAGACGCGCGAGTGGCGTCTCTTCTCGAAACCCGAAACGCGTATACAAGAATAAAGATTGGATATTGCTTGAATCAAAATAAAAAAACCGCCGATTAACGTAAAAATCGTAAAAATAAAAAATTACAGGACAAACACGTGTTTCGCGAGCATCCCAAAAAAAACCAACGGATCGATTTTCCGAAAGATTGAAGATCCCTCTTTAATATTCTTCCGCGAGAGAATTTTCAAGAAAAGAGACGGGACAAAGAGATGCGGCATTTATTGTTTACCCCAGCAAACACGAGTATAAATCGCGCGAATATCGAGGATAATATAAAGACACCCCAGGGAGACAATATACATATATTTACGATAACGATGTAAGGGAGCGCTTTTTTTCTCTCCCTCTCTCGGGAAAGAATGCTTTGACGCGAGCTGAAATCATCGGGCCTCGCGAGACGACGACGAGCCGTGCTTTCGGCACGGTCCACGCGCGGTCCTCCTCTCTCTTCCGAACAACACGAAGAGCGACGTCGTCGCGACGCGACGCGACGGCGCGGCGGCGGCGGTGGCGAACGAGGTTAGCCGAGCGGCCGCGAGGTCAGTGACTAAAGAGAGAAATATCGCGACCTAACCGTCGTCGCCACGCCGTCCGTCCGTCCCCTATCGACTCGCTCGTCGATTTTGCCCGAGCGAAACGACATCGAGCGCGCATCTCATCTCGAGAATCGAGATTCGTAAGAAAACGACGAGGCGATTCGCCTCCGCGTATTCTCCTTCCTGCAAAAAAAATCGCCACCGCTGCCTCCTATGTGGAGCGTGCGGCCGTTTCGCTTCGCAGTTTCGTACATTCTTTCTCTCTCTTTCTCTCCCTTCCTCCTCCCTCTCCTCGTCTTTCTCGCAAACGAGCGAATAATTTACACGGCGCGTTCCGAGGCCATTGATACGCGGCGTGAAAGCATGCGCGTGTTCCGTGCGAAAAGCACCTTTTCGTCGCGAAGTAGCTCCGTAGCAACGTAGTAGCTCCGACTACGAGAGAAACAACGCCCAGGAGCGACGCAACCGTCCGAAAAAGAATTTCGCGTGTACCTGCGCGCACCTTTTCTCTAACCTCCCCCTCGTCCTCTCGCCGGGTCGCGTACCTTTTCGTCTGAAAAGATTCGAGATGAAAAAAAGGCCATTCGAAACGATTTCTTTATATTTTATATGACAGAAAATGGAGAGAGAGGGGGAGGGGGAGGGGGGAGAGGGGAGAGAGGCGAGCGAAGGGGAAAGGAAAAGACATTTCCGCAGCGAAGGTCAAAAACATATTCTCCGAATGTGTCGAACGTTTTGCGAGACAAACCTGAGCGCGAGAGTCAATATCGCACACGATATTTCGCACGATAATAACCGAATCCGCTTCGCAAATACGTCACGTCATGCAAAAGAGACGCGTGTCGTCTGGCGCGCGTGCGGTGAAAAAAAAAGAGAGAGAGACCAAGACGATGCGAAGGAGAAAGTAGAAAGAGAGAGAGAGAGAGAGAGAGAGAGAGAGAGAGAGAGAGAGAGAGAGAGAGAGAGAGAGAGAGAGAGAGAGAGATAAAGAAAGAGGTACTTACTCGAAAAAAACGTGGCGTCCAGTTGAGAACTCTGTTGGACTCCGTGTCTCGGAGTCATCACCTCCGTCGCGCCGACGACGACGATCCCTCGTCTCTCCTTTCGGATCGAAAGTCGCCGCCTCGTTGAGAGACAGAGAGAGCGAGAGATCCGGTATGGCGCGAGCAAACTGTAAACACTTTTCTCTGCAAACGAGACGGGAGAAAAACAACACACATACACCCACGTAACCGAAGACGGTCCGCGGTAAGCACGAAACGGTATATCGAGTCGGCTAGAGTACCGAGTCCGAGCCAATTAACGTTTATTTATCCATACGATACCGTTTCTCTTTCACCAGTAGGAGTAGCAACGGTACGACGAGATTTTTAGACAGCGACGAGACACGACGATGACGTCGACGACGACGACGACGACGACGACGACGCGACGCGTCGTGACGCGCGACTCGAAACGGCCGCGTCTCGTTGAACAAATATCACGGGTATCGCGTTCGGGGCGCGCGAGATTCCCCGCGCGACTCGACACACACAACTTGTTTACTAGAACGCGTACCACGCCATGCCCCGTGAACGTGCGCTCGCGATCCCCCCCCTCTACTACCCCTCCAAGCAAAATGGCGTCTGCGCAGTGGCGCGGCGAGCCCGCCGCCCGCGTCTACCGCTTTCCTCACTCCTCACGCCTCACGCCCCCCACTCCCGCTTCATCGGTATGCTTTGTATGTACGCGCGATAAAGCCGCCGCCGCCGCCGAATGTGCGGCTCTTTCTATACCTCGACGTACGACGTACTACGACGCAACCGCGCGACGAGCCAGCACGGTATGTAACGTGCGAACGCGAGCAGCGGGTCATCGTACTCTCGCGCCATCGCTGCGATGGCGCGACGCGCCTTCCTTTTAGGGAACGTTCCTTTTTGAAACTGCCGAATCGCACACTCGGCGACATCTGGCGCGGCTGCACCGAATTAAAATCGAGGAAACGGATGATAATCGAATCGATTAAATCGATCTCGAAATAGAGATAAATTTGAAAAAATATAGAAAGATAATAGATTTTTTTTTACATTTCTTCTGATCTTGATACAAGACGGCGAAACGAGTATAAAAAATAGGTATAAGAAAAATAATGGATTTTTGTTTAGATTTATTGCGATTCCGATAAGACGGCATCGCGAGTATAAAACACGAAATAACGTCGTCAATGTACAGTGTTTATAGTCCCTTGGACGACAGTACGTACGGGATGATAAACTAAATTGCAATCTATATCAGACATGCGAAAGGCATTATCAATCCGTCTTTGTGTTTCAAGTTAGGCAACGCGATACAGATATCAAAGTTATGAGTCCCAGTATCATCGAGGAAGCGCATACGATGGACAATGTGTCTCGGTTATAATTGAAACAGAGTTCCTTGTCGTTACATCTCCTGAAAGAGAATAAAAGCGGAATGATGAAAAAATAACGGATATACATACGATGAATAACGAAATAACTAATCAAATTGCCGTTTGCATCCGAAGGTCGTTAAAAATAAATTTTCCCTGGAATAAATTTAATATATCCGCGCGCTCTTCTCTCCCTTATTCTCTCTCTCTTTCTCTCTCCGCACGCGCGCGAATCAATATATATATCGCATATATGTAAAATTGCAACTCGTAATTAAATAAAATTCGTTCCGCGCCGGAATATTACTCACCACTTCTCGATGAATATCACCACGAGGCCGGTGATGATTTTATCGAGGAACGTGACGATGGAATACACGAGTGCGCTGCGTTCCGTTCTGGAGCCGATTAATTCGGCGGTGACGCTCAATGCGGTGACCATCGTAATGGAGCTTCCCGCGCCAATTAACACGGCGACGACATACACGACTGTCGTATTACCCGCGACAAATTCCGTAACGACTGACGCCGTTAAGCCGACCATGGCTCCGAGAAAATAGCACACCTATTTTCGAAATGAAAAGATGAATATACATTTTTGACCTTTCTTTCTTGATTTTTTATTCTTTTCTATACTCTCTTAAGCTAAATCATGATGAAAGTCATTGAACCTTTCTGTAATTTGCATAATTTTTTACTTTTTCATTAATGTCAATTCATAGATTGGATACCCAGGTACCAACTGTGTTTTTCATATATTGCATTACGATAATTTCATTATATTTTAGGAAGTTTCCGAATACAAAAGATCTTTGTTCTATCGAGAATACAAAGGTATTCCTTTTTTTATTTTTAATGATGATAAACATGTGATAAACGCACTAAAAATGAATGAAAGGCTTGATCGAACTCAGATATTTCTCTAACAAAATATATCGCTCTATAAATTTATCTCATATATAATATTATAACCCGAAAAAAGTCTAGATATAATCAAGTATGAAAATATATTCTATATAAAATATGTTCATATATATTTTATTCTTTTGCATAATTTCTGTTCGTACAGAAAAAAATAATAAAAAGAATATTGAAAAATAATTAGAAGAATTTTCACTTTGCTTTTAGAAAAAGTGTCGTTTATATATATATATATATAATTTATATTTGATTATATATATATATAGACTTTTTCCAGGAACACATAAGACGTATTTTAAAATCTCACTGATTCCAAGAGTTATTATATCACCAACTGATTTTCCTCAGTGAGATTTCACTGTTTGCAGTGCTATAACTGAAAACACATGGCTCTGTCAGTGCTAATGCACTGATTCCATTTAGGAGGGTGTCATCAAAGACTTACCTTTGTACCGCAACTTCTGTTGATGTATTTAAGTAGCAAAGCGGCCACGAACGAAGATACGTACGAGACCAATGGCACAGTAGCCAACGCCTGCTTGCCTCCGATTTCCGTTTCCTCTATGTACAGTGGCAGGTACACGGTGCTGAGAGTGATGAACAATCTGCTCGCTACGTAGAGCATCGCGACTCTCAACAAGATCGAGATACCAAGCCATGATATTCGACGGTTCGTCAAATTGTCCGACGATGAAATCGGCTCCTCGATGTTCGCTTTCGAGGATGTTGCTCGCTCCAGAAGATTCGCTTTTAGAAAAATGTGAAAAAAGACGGTCGCGGTCAGACCGAAGGCCGTGAGAACCAAAACGATATTCTGTAAAATATAAAATACATTATTACAACGCGTTCTCTCGTTGGCTCCCGCGTTAAAATTTCTTTCTCGGCGCGCGCTTCTTTCAACGTACTCTGAATTTATAATCGTCCTGCTGATCCAATTGAACCATCGACTCTCCACTAGTTGGTAAAACTATCCACGTAACTACAAAAACTACCACGGCCGCACTAACTTGGGCAGAATATCTACGATCAAATTTATCTTGATGTAATTTAAACAGAAAGAGAGGGAGAGAGAAAGAGAATGCTGCAATTCACATACCTTATTGCGGTCAAATCGGCTCGAGCCAAGAGAGAATTAGTTAACGAGGGAATCATTGATAGATGAGAGATCTGTACGGCCGCCCAGCCCGTTTGAAATATTGTAATACTCGTTACGTATAAAAACATGGCAGTGGTAGGAGACGAATTGGCGAAACCGCCAAATATTATGGGAAAGGACAGAGTGACCATGACAGAACCGAGGACGTGCCAGATCTTCTTCTTGCTGTAATGATCGACCAGGAAACCAAACACGGGCGTCGCAATCGCGTCGATGATTTGTCCTTGAATGAAAATCGTTTCGACATTAATCAGTAGCTGACGACTAAGATAACGTCGTCGTCTATACGTGTGTATGAATAATTGGACGCGTACCTAGGAGCAAAAGCGCACCGGCGACGACGGGTTTTAACAATGCCACTCGTTGAAGATAAATTAGAGTATAAGAGAACCACATGGCGGCTGCCAAATCGTTGAAGACATGTCCAAGAGCATAAGCGAGTTTCGTGGAAGTCGCTATTTTTCCGCTGTCCACGAGACGTGATCGCTCGTTGACGTTATCCATTTTTTTTAAGACTGCGTATTTTCCAGGGGATGCAGAGATGAAAACTTTCACAATTCCGGTGAATCCATCATGATGTTATTCCGATTTGTCGTGAAAAGTAATATCGCGTCCTCGTAATATCTGCGGGAAAATGAAATCAGGATGAATAAGATGGAAATTAAAATCTAATGAGAAATTTCGCGCGGGGAGGAAACATTTACGATCAAATATAGCGCGGAATTAAAAGATTAAGGATAACAAGTTCGAAACTTTAATAGAATTTGTTCCTTTGTACGATAATAAAAATAAATGTCTATCGTTGACGTTGTTTCTTTCTAAGGCGAACCTGTGGTCAGCGTTCCTTTCACTTAATTAGATTTTGCTGCAAGCTATTTTCCTTTAGGACAATTTCTCGTTACGAGTTGGACTAATCACAGTTGCGTGATTAGTTATGGATAAGTTTACGAAAAGCAGATGTGCATCAACATACCGTAATATCACACGAGGGATTAAATATAGATCGTACATCGATAATAGCATGTCTCATTACAATAATGACGCGACTACATCGACCCATTTGTTCAACGTATGACTCATTGAGAGTGACATATAATTACAGGAAAATCATTCAACAAAAACTCTGACAAAAAAATTGCTAAATATTAAAATAAAACACACGCACACACATCATATGTATCATATTTAAGTAGAATAAAAATTTAACATGTATCTACAAAAATTGACTAGTCTAATATTTTACAAAAAGGCGCGATGTAATACGCGATCGACTATACACAATCGATCGAGGAAAAGAGAAAAATTTAATAATTCTTTTAATTAAAAAAAATTAATTACACAGAAAATATATGAAACCGAATACAACACCGACTTGCCAGCATCTGTCTTACTTCACGACTGACAAAGAATTTTCTAAAGAGCTTGTCGAAAAAATAATCAGATTGCAGTTTACGTGATTTATCAATCCGAACGATATCAATGTTTTGAAACGTGCTGTAAGAGCTATTATAAAATTTTATTCTATCATCACAACGGATACACTATCGCGATCGGATACTGGCTGCCTTGCGTGCAGGTGAGAGACTGAACTGTGAAACGTACATTATACATTACACATACGTCGTTCTTTGCCAGAGAGGGATTATACATCAATTCACACACCAGGAAGATTAATATGGAACAACATCGGTAGCGAGTGTGAAAATGATAAGCTTATCAATAAGTGAATCTCATTTACACGTCGTACAAATCAAAATTTTCATTAATCATTTTAATAAACAACTTTTTCATTTTTCATAAAAGATATCAGATATCCGTATTTGTGAATATGATTAATATATTTAACGTACAAATTTTTTTATGAATTAGCATATTTCGCGTTAATTTGCATATTTTGATGAAATTTATGTAATTAAAAATTCTTTAGTACTTTTTTTTTTATATTCTCAGAGAGATTTATGCAATTAAACATATTAATCACAGAAACATCCTTTATGTCAATGATTTTAAATTATGCATACTATTATGGCCAATTAAAAAGTTCTTCAAAAATCAACGGAAAAAAGAAACTATTAGGGACGACGATGTCGATATATTATACTGGACAGAACAGGCCCTGTAATACGAGATTTTAAAAGAGAAATGCGAGCGAGCACACATGAGGGAATCGATATCAAGCAAGTTCTTATACGGTCTCCCGGTCAGGCGACCTAGCAGACTATGGTCAACTTCTCATTTCGCACACCATAATCGTGCTGCTTTTAAATATGTGCGTAGCTCCTAAGGGAATAATAAAAGAAACGGATAAAATAAAATAATTATACGCCTAAATAAATTTATATTGCATAAAATTTTATGAAAAAATTCATTTGTAAATTCTAGTCGTAATATAAATATTTTGGAAAATATATATTAGGTTCCAGTTAAAATTATTTATCTATAATAAAAGAAATTTAGAAAGATATCTCTTATTGTTATAGTTATTTTACTTTAAGTTACTGATAAAACGATAGAATATTCTTTTTTTTTTTACAGATAAAAGAAAATCAGGATATTACAAGATATAAATGATCTTTACATTTAAGGAACTAAATACGTTTGATATAATAAATTCAAACACAGCGCGTATACATATATAGTTCATATTATATAGTATTTGGACATTGTCAATAAATTATTGCTTTACTAAAGCTAAATTGAGAGATATCAATTAAATTATCTTTAACTCGATATATAAAAGGCGCAGATGCCCATATTTTTACTATCCCCTTATGAGCAATGGAATTCATTTTTTGTTTAATTAATATTCAATTTTTCCTAACATATAAATGCATTATGTTAAGTTTTAGTTGTCTCTGAGGCTGCATATTCAGTATCCTCAAATTGTCTTAGATGAATCTGAAAACAATTCCGCTAATGCTTTATCAATCATCTAACTAATAAGAATATCTCTATTTAATTGCTAACTGTACTTAATAAATTTACCTGTAAATGCAAATTAACTTCGGCCGATCGGCTTAAGTATGGAAAATTTCCACCACTCTTCAAGTGTGCCAATTTTGCGTTTGGATAGCATTTATACATTTCTTCCCTAACAGCGTTTGATAAAGCATATTCGTCGAAAACATCTATTATTGTCACTGGTAAATGACATATCTTTTGAGGTTGTACATAACAATTTATGCAATTCATTGTTAAACGAGATGCTAATTCAGGTTGCGTTAAGCTCTCTAGCTAGAAATTTAAAAAATTGTGATAAGTATATGTACACATAAATATAAATATATTAAAAAT
This sequence comes from Prenolepis imparis, assembly GCF_030444845.1. Taxonomy (NCBI): domain Eukaryota; kingdom Metazoa; phylum Arthropoda; class Insecta; order Hymenoptera; family Formicidae; genus Prenolepis; species Prenolepis imparis. The sequence continues at coordinate 1,140,167 of NW_028141167.1, read as the reverse complement.
AATTTTTCAAACAGAACACATTCGGTACATGTTTCCCTCGTCTTACATTAATTTTTGAAAAAATTAAAGAAAATAGATTCATACCCGTTCCACCATAAAATCGATTGCCTCTATGATCTCTCCATCAACCTTCTCGGTTACAAAATTTCCCATTACCATTTTCTTCAGTACCATGGAGGGTAAAATCCAAAAACTGTAAATATAAAAGAAATGCAATAATAAGAAAGAATCGATATAAAAATGAGTAAATTATTTTGTAATAAAATGACTGACTTACACCGCTGCGGAATCATTGTAACTAAATACAGATGTATCCGTAAAAGTATTGCACAAAATTAAAGATACTACTCTAGGGCAGTGTACATTTATTTCTGTAAACTTCTGTGCCAGAAAACCACCTGTGAATATAAAATTTATAATTATGCATTTTACTTTGTAAGGTGATATGTGATTTAAAAAGTGAATATTTTGCTTATACATTCTAACCTAACGAAGCACCAAAAAGATGGACCTTGTCCAGTTCCAGGTAGTCCAAGAGTTTTCTGAATCCATCGCACCATTCCTTTACACTCCAATATACCGGTGGCTCAGCCTATAAAGGTGAACTTCCTGTCAACCGTTGCATCAATACGATGTAAACAAGATCTTTTACTTTGCATATACATTTAAATGCTTCAGGACTTTATATCCAACTCACTGATATAACTCTATAACCTTTGGCAGCCAGGCCTAATATCTGCCTAAAAAAGATATCAGCTGTACCGCAGACTGGTGGAAGACATATAAGCGGGCACTTGATAGTTTTTGGATTGGAATCGTACACCTTCCATCCCTGAAACAATTACATTTCAAGACAAAATTGCAGTGTTTCGTTATTTTCTTCGATGCTCAGATAGTTAGAATCAGAGATCACAAGTTGCCTCGCATCTTTATGCGTAATTCAATGATAAAAAATAAAAGGAGATAAACGTCAGAGTAAACAGATATCGAATTATCGAAAAACAACTGACTGAAATAATACCTTGGTGCCATCGGCGTCGACGACAATTTTCCTTAGAGGTACTGAGCTACGAAAACTCAGGTATTCCTGAGAGCGTGAAAGTTCGCTCGAATAAGACATTTTCTTGCCGAGGCAACTGGATGTGTTGCACTACGTATTTTCCGATATCGGGGGAGGGAACACAAATTAATTACGTGGTAATAGTGTAATTCGCCGTAGTCATGATGTTGTAAAACCTTGTAATTTTTTAGAATCTGCGACTAGGATTCTGGTTAGATTCCTAGATCATGTAGTCTTTGTCGATGTAATTCACCAGTGACATCTCATTCCTATTGTACTGTAATCTATTGTCCTTTCAGCCCTTTAATGTCCTTTTTAGGAAATCTGCATTCTCTTCGACATTTCACGACACAAATGTTTCAATCGTAATTTTATCTCATCCGACCTGACTCTCGTGACCGTTACTTAATGGGATTCAACTACGTTCTATCTAATCAATTTCGAACCCCCGTTGCTTTATAAAATTTAATAAGATATCTGTACAAAACTATTTTTCCTGGAAAATATAATATTTCGACCGAGTCGTTCACTATAACGCGACGTCACCGACCACCAAATGTGCACTGAGCACGAGAAATTACATGCAACCCAAGAAACTTCTTCCTTTTATATATTTTTCAAACTTGTTATTTGATACGGTTTATCGCCTTGATTGCAATTTGATATTCCTCGGTGCGCGCGTTATGCAACTTTGTTGCAAGAATAATCTTTTATCGCGCTGTATTCCTAAGATAAAAAAATTCATATTTATATAATCATATATATAAATAATGTATAATAATATATATTTATATATTAAAAATATTATAATAATATACATATACATTTTTTTTTTATTTATTCATTTTATTATATTAAATTTATTTATTATATTTATTATAAAAAATATATATATAAATATATAAAAATTTATATTTATTTCCATTTGATATATATACATATGAACTTTTTCCCATGAATTTAAATTATTTTAAATCTCTCTATTTTGTTTTACATATTTATAACAAATATTACAGTATAAATCTCACACACACACACACACACACACACACACACACACACACACACACACGCAATGCTAATTAGTAAATAAAGTAATTTACTCATGGATGGATAACTCAAGCGATTCATAAATGGCGCCATATTACGTCGAAAGAAACTTGAGGGTTACGTTCAGAAATCCGTACGTCAAAGTGCAGAATTTGACCGACCAATTGGAGACCGAGGATCTCTTTGTCCTGATTGGTCAATCGTACGCTTCACCCTAGCTGAATACATTTCTGAACACAATCTAGAATGCTGCCGCCATTTGCACTTGTCCGTGATCAAACGTTCGCGCGCTCATCGCCGGTTCCTGAAGATAGTACAAGTGTGAGTATTAATTAATGTCTTTACGACATTAATTATTGTATAAATCCGATCGCGTCGCGTATACGAACATGGTGATCGCGATCATACGCGCGAGGTTGACCTCGTCGGCCGTGAATCTCGCTCGAAAAGAGTCAGTTTCACCAATGTCGATTAACTTCATCCCTTCGTCTCTCTTTAAGAACGTATCTGAAAAGAGACCAAGGTATAATTTAATCGGAGATTGTGAAACTGGCCCAAAGTTCGTTCTCGCGAAAAACAAGGCAGTTCTGACTCGAGTCGTCGAAATGATCGCGATCGGACACACGAAATTTGATCTCGTCGGCCGCTCGGATAATTCTCGGTATTCGCGGTGGCCATTACGATCTTTATCTATCCGGAGTTTCGACGACTTTTCGACGCACAGTTATTCGGAGATATCGGGCGCGTCGATAGCTCATCGGGAATCGCGACAATCGTGTTTTTCCTCGAAATTTGGCCGAAATTTTTTTCTCCGAAGTAACTTTGAACAAAAATACTTTCGCGGCGTCGTTGAAATACGATACGCGTCCGATAATATATAATTTCCGCGGTAATTAGTGAAATGTGTAGTGGCCGATTCGGGAATATCGGCGACTCCTGAGTGCGTCGCCAGGAGTCGTCATCGTCGTTCGATGAGGCCCTCCGATAAGTGGGTCTTGAAAAAAGCGGCGACGCGAAAACGGAGCATCGGTTTCGTGCGCGAATAAGCTCTCGCGTTTCTCGCGTTTTACCGAAACGCGTCCAAGATTGTGATAAATAAAACCCGGACGTCGCCGCTCGTCGCGAACGAAAAAAAGTAACGCGAGTGCAAGTGTTTCGAAGCTTCTTCTACGAGGAGGTTCGGAGGCATCGGACAACGGCGGAACAATTATATATTGGTGAATAATTTATTTATTTTATTGTACTATTATTTATTTAAATAGTTTATAAATTTATAAAAAGTTTAGTATATACTTTAATATATTAAATATACTCATATTTAGTACATTTTTTGTGCATTGTAATATATATAATAATAATAATTGTAATATATTTATATTTTACAACTTACAGTTCACATAAGGGAATAAGGAGGAACCAAGGAAAAAGAGAGAAAGGAAGGAGATCCAGGATGGCATCGGGCAACGGCGGAGCAACTATATGGTAAATAATTTATTTATTATTTATTTTATTATTAATTAAATATTTTCAATATAAATAATTTTATTTTTCGAAATATTTATTTTAAATTTCACTATATAATTTATGTATTTATATTTTACAGTTTACAACTCCGCTGCTGCACATCGTATCGGTGAGTCTTCAGTTTTTATATAAATTTTGAATCATAATTTTGTGTAAATCTCCGCTTTTGCCTTTTTCAGTATTACCTTTGTTTGTCTTTTCTGATAATTGCGAATTTGTGTAAAACGAACGATAACGAGTTCTTTTAAATACCAATAGATGGCGCGATAATCTTCGTTTTTGCGTTCTTTCATACATATATCGTTTGATCGAAAACATATTTCATAGAAAGAAAAAAATTTTGAAAATAGACTAATAAGACTCTTCTATGCCCGAAGAAAGTACACTGAGAGAATTTTTTCTTAGAATTTATCCTGAAAATCATGGTAATCGTGGAACAATACGGTATGGAAAGAATTTTACGAGAATTTCTCTGATTAATATTTATCACAATAAAAATAATATCTATTACAGTAAAATATAAAACATGTTTGATTAATTTTACTAAACTGCATAGTAAAATTAATCAAACATTTTATATTTTATTGTAATAGATATTATTTTTATTGTGATAAATATTAAGGGGATGCTGACCTTGTCCTGTCTTACCGAGAGAACGATATTTTTCTGCACCCTTTTCTCTTTATTGGTTGAATAGAATAATAAATATTTTTCCACGTTGGAACCTCTCGATTTTATGTATAAAACAAAAAAAATATTTTTAGTTAAACAACTTTTTTTTGTTTTTTACATAAATTTGAAAGGTTCCAACTTTGTTTCTATATGTACTTTAATCGTGGAAAAGCATTTATTATTCTATTCAATCAATAAAAAGAAAACGGTGTAGAAAAATATTGCTCTGTCGATGAGGGTCAGCATCCCCTTAATCAGAGAAATTCTCGTAAAATTCTTTCTATACCATTGTTCCACGATTATGGTTTTCAGGTCATTCTGAGAAAATTCTCTTTGTGTATATAAGCCTAACAAATTCATCTTAAAATCTTTATTTGATTTGAACATTCAAATGGTCTAAAGAAAGAAATAAATCAGATCCAAAAGATTTTAAGACAGGTTTGTTGCCTAATTTCTATACCTGGCTCGTATTAACATTTTTTCCTGGATTTTTTACCTGAATTTTTATATTTATACATATATCAGAGCCTTCATTTTATTATTTCAATGTGAAAATAGACAAAATTTTGTCTGTTGTCAAATAAATCCAAATTGATGGTTCACATTTGGGACGTACAATAACTCTTTGAAAAAAAAAACTGCAACCTTGGCTTTCGCAATTAACTCGCTTTTTTTACCTGTGAATATTCAGTATCAGAACTTCATCTTAAATCTAATTTTCTTCGAAACTATATATAACAATAAATTATATATATATATAGACATCATGTTGTTTACAATGATTTATGACTTGGACAAAAAAATAATTTTATCAAAATTTTTAAGTATACAGATATAGAGGTAATAAAGATAAATAAAGATAACAATAAGAGTAGCGATTAAAAAAAACGGGGTGGAAAAAAAACTGCTAATCACACAAAATGTCTTCCTCAAAATTCTACAACCTACAACTTTCGTGTACAACTCTTCATCATCATCGGACTTCCTTTGTCATCGCGATTACTATGAAGACGCGAGTCATTCTCCTTGATATCTCTCGTAATATCTTCCGTGCTCCTCTTGTTAATTTGATTTAACTTACGATTATCTTTCCAGATATTTTTCTAAGAATAGATTATTAGAAAATGGAACATCTTGTAATTGCTTATTTTACGTTTCATAAATAATCGATCCACTTGGCGACGAGTTATCGATATAGCTTTGATAATTTGAAAGGGGAAATATTTTATTCCAACTATTTTCATTGAAAAATTAATAAAAGCTTTTCTTCGAGTAATTGCTTCTAATATATTTTATATATTATATATAGATATATTATTATACCTACATAGATTTTTATAAATATTATATTTATTTAGGGGAAAAGAATCTATATATAATCAAATATAAGTGTGTTGAAGAAAAAACTAGATTGACCTATCCGAGAAAACAAATCCATGATCATATACATATAAATATAATTATATATTTAAATTGTTTTCTTTCTTTTGTATAATTTCTGTCCATATATATACAAGAAAAAACTAAGAAGAATAAAAAATATAAATGAATTGATGAAAGGTTAATTGAGAGCCGAGCGCAGAACTCGGTGCGCATAAGTTGAAATAAATCGAATGTCTTGAAAGATTTAATATTGTTTATTATCGTACGTTTCGGTCCTCAGAATTGGACCATCCTCAGCATCTATTCGTAACAAACGTGAAATTCTATACAATCTAAAAAAAAACACGAATCCATTATTATTTCATAGTTAATATGTTAATAACGGATTCGTGTTAAAAAAAAAAATTTGTATAGAATTTCAAGTTTGTTATACCAATAGATGCTGAGGATGGTCCTGAGGACCGAAACGTACGATAATAAACAATATTAAATCTTACAAGACATTCGATTTATTTCAACTTATGCGCACCGACTTTCGCGTTCGGCTCTCAATTATAGCCCGTTTCATCAATTCATTTATTATTTATAATTGAGCCGTATCTAATTCACATTTGAATAAAAAATATATAAATTTTTATATTTATGATTACATGTAGACAATTTTTTCACTTCAAATTTTATTTTTTATTGAAAAAATGATTCAAAAATTATTTTTTCAATTATTTTTCAATTATTCTTTTTAATTTGTGTTTGTATACAGGAAAAATAATAAGAAGAATAATTTTTGTATCATTTTTTAAAATAAAAAATAAAATTTGAAGAAGTGAAAAAAATTGTCTATATGTAATCATAAATATAAAAATTTATATGTTTTTTATTCACTTAATTTTTTTCTTGTAGATATATACGGACAGAAATTATACAAGAGAAAGAAAACAATTTAAATATATAATTATATATTTTTATATATGATCATAGATTTGTTTTCTCTTTAATCTATAATAGTTTCTTCTTCTAATTATTCTTCCAATCTTCCATGAATCATTAAGAATCGATCAATCTTCCGAGTTCGATAGCGATTTTGATAACATTCAAAGAAGGCTAAGTGAACGTTTACAGAAATGCGAAGATCGATTGGGATAGGTTCCGTAACCACCGTGCTGTCGATCATGCGGGGGTGCGGCCTCGTGCGGTACTCGTAGCAACGAATGTACGCTATCCGACACGTACATACATACGTCTATCCGTCGACCTACGAACTGCAAGATTAACGATGTCGGAACTTCCGCGCTATTACCTCGGGGATCCGCTGCTTTTCCATCCCCTCGCCATTCCACCTTCATCGCGCCTCCCCTTCGTACCCCTTCAGCATCGGTTTTTCTGTTCGCTATAGCAACATCCGCGCGGTATATCGTGCACGAAAAAGGAAAAGCGTATGCGAAACAAATATATTTTACAAGAGAAATCAATGCACTGACTTGACAATAATGAAGACGCGATATTTGACGAGAGGTATATTTTTATCATGTCGAGAATCGAATGGATCGATGTATACTTAAACAAGGGGGGAAAGGATATGCGTGCGCGAGAAAACGCAAAGAAGATTGGCACGAGATAGCCGGATCCTCCCCCAACATTATGGGCTTGAGCTTTCCCTCTTTCTCTTTCTCACACATATGTATATATAGTCCCTTTCTCTTTCTATAGTTACCCTATCATCGTTAACCGGCGACCCTACCGTTTCTGTCTTCCTCTATCTCGGTACATCGCATATCGGCGAGAAACCGGGGCGATATTGCTCGCAGGAGAGGCGAACGCGAGAGTACGTATTAGTGAACCTGCCACTCAGGGAACGGAGGGCGGTGGTTGATTTTTTCATCCCCACGCCCTCTCCGCGCGTATATATATACGCGCAACGAGAGCGCGACTGGAATTCGTTTAACCTTCGTCGAGCAATAACGATTTAGTTCGCTGAAAACAAATTCGCCTCGTTGTGAAATCGTTAAATGTATTCAAAACGGGATATATTATTATACATATGTATATATACAATACGCATTCTGAAATACGCTGCTAAAGAACGATATTTTCTCACCCGTTAACCCTTCATGTATCGCGCGCGCTCGAAAACATCGTCATTACATCCAATTATGGCCAATTAATCGTTCGCCATTGTCGGTTCGATTCACACGTTTATACGCGTCGTCTATAAGGTATATAAGGTATTCACGTATAAGGAACGTGTCTCTAAGCGAATTCAAAGCGACGCGGCATCGCTAACGTTTACATTGGCAGAACCTCGTAAGTCATTAATAACCGATACGCGGAGCTTCGTTTCTGTCTCGCGTTAATTCGACGTATCGAATCGAACGACACACCGTGCTCGTTAATCTTCCTTCCTTCGTATCCGTCACTCCCGGCGATTTATTTAAAGAAGGTTGCGTTTTTTTTCTTCTGTTTTCTTTCATTCCGCCGGTCTTTTTCATCGTATAGAGTATAGAGCAAACGCTCGGACCAGAGTTAATTAATGCGATGAGTACCATCGGTATGCGGGTACGATATGATAATGTATCGGTGAAGAACGCGAAGTCTCTCGCGATATGTTCTAGCGAAATATTTTAATCGCGAGGTCTCTGTTCGAATAGAAATTTTGCCTCTATCTTTTTCACGTTTATCGAAAGAATCTACTGCAATTTATTAGAAAAAAATCAGTATGAAATTTGTCATAATCAGACGCGGAGCAAAGTATATTTTCATCGAAAATCAATGAAACACTCAAAAATCTTCGAAAAAATCTTGTATTGCTTTGATTAGTGACATTCTCACTGATTCAGTTGAAGAGAATATCGATGTATGTAGAAATGCAAAATAGAGATCAAGTTCATTTTTATATATTTTTTAAACAAAATATAATTTTTTCACATAAATCGAGGTTGATTCCATTGCTTAAAGAATCACATGAGTCATATTAAACAATTTATAAAAAAAAATAATCAAATCTAGAACATATATTTTCGAATTGATTGTATCACCGGAATGTGATTCAATGGTATCACCGGAATGTGAAACCTTTTTTTCGTGAAGTGCCTGTTTCTCTCTCTGCGGGGAATCTGGATAGATATACAACAAAACGAAGAATCGATTTTTGTTGTATATAATATAGGTATATCTATTTTGTCAACTCTCTCTCTCAGGTAACAACTAACAGGAAGTAGAAAAATGAATTTCTATTATGGGTGTTCCAGAATCCAGAATGATGGGGACTAAATTCGTGTGCAGGTAGAACGGGAAATGTTTGAATTTTTGTAAAAATTTATGTATTTAGAATTTATCTCAATTTTGATATTAGATTTTGTATTCAGTCATTTGAATAAAACCTCTACATTTGAATAATTCAATTGAAAACTATTTGATAGATCCTCAATAATTCGCAACTTTTTCACAATAGATTCCATATTTAATCACGAATATTTTATCAACTATATAGTCGACACAAGAAATTCCTATTGATGATTGGAAGTATTAATAACATGCTTAATTTTTGTTACAATAAAACTTTTCCAACATGTCGCATATCATAGCAATAACTAATCCTAAAATGTTAAATAATTAAAATAAATAGTTCTTTTTGCGATTTTAAATTTCTCAAAATTGACATGAAGGAATTTGGAAAAGCAATAGGATACGGGAAACCGTTAGCTTTTTTCTTTTATTCAAGAAAACACTATTTTAGATTGAACTTTATACAAAAGAAACAATTGGTAAATCAGACAAAGACCTTGGATTTTGATGTGACTGTTATATCAAGGATAAAACTAAAACTTTAAAGAGAAATTTCGAGAATTGAATTTATAAATACGGGCAATAAAGCATGGAAAGCATCATTAATCTTTCGTCACAGTAATTTCGGTTTGTAGCGGTGACATTCGCCATTTCATTCGCTCTCTTTTCTATCCTTTTCTATCGCTCGTTCGGCTTTCCTCTCCACCACACACCATCTTGCCTTCGTATATATCTTTCCCGTTCTCGCACTTTCTAGGATAATTAATGATCACGAAAGCGATCTCTTCACGGTTGTCTCGTCTCTCGGAGCAATCTTTCCCCGTCTCGCTCCCGTCTCGTTACCTTCCCCCGCCTTCTACTCCCTCTCTCTTCGGCAAATCGTTTTTTCGATTTAGATAATCATTTTCCGATCATGAATACGCTAAAAACACTATGGCGAAAATAATAAAAAGAAACAACTCTGAAATACTATTAAACAACTCTGAAATATTTTTTCAAATGCGTTACTAATTTTTTTTTACGCTATTTAACTTAATGGCAGCGTTAGAAACGACCATTAAAGAATTAGAAAAGAGAAAATTCATCCTTGTATTTTCAATATTACATATATCACGAAGGTTACATTACTGGAAAATATATGCAACTAGAATAGTCAATTGAAAAGATCATAAATTACCTTCTCCAAGGAGATTCAAGGCGTAAAAAGTATCGATGGAGGTTGGTAGAAGAATAGATAAACCTTTGAGAAGATTTGCATAGTTGTCTTCAGCTGTCGCGTAGCAGATTCTTTATAGAATCTTGACAGACGTCGATCTCTAATTATCTGGAAATAGGGAGGTTCTGCCTGTTGTCCCCTCCTCTCTCTGTCTCTCTTCTCCTCTCTCTTTTCCGATAATAAATATTTTCATGACAATCGAGCCAACTCTCGAAGGGGGCTGCTAGACGTCGCTCGTCGCATTATCTCGCTTTGGCTAATTCCTTCGCAAACGACTTGGTTTTCTCCTTCCTTTTTCATCGCGTCTTGCATCTCTCGTAGCCCTCTCGACTGAATACGGAAGCGACGAAAGCTGGAATTTCCGGTTGATTCGGCACACTAACGATGGGGTGGTTTAACCCCCCTCCGTGTGGGGACAGTCACGCAGACTCGCGCGCGATCATCTCCCCATTGTCGGGCGTTTGCGCAATCTGCCTCGTTGACAATTTGCACAATAATGGGCCTCGCATCGGCGAGGAGCAAATTAACACCGTGCGGCCGTTAGGAATCGCGGGTTTTTACCCAGCGCTTCGTGTTCGACGCGACTTCTTTTTTTTTTTTTTTTTTTTTTCTTTTCAATATTCTCGTAACATTATTTTTATAAATGCCATACGCGACAGCTCGTCCGAATCATTTTTCTTACGATCGACGTAGAACGCGCAATATCTCGCGCGAATTCAAAAGAAGCGCAGAAGAAGAAGCTGACAAACGTAATTGGAAATTGCCGTTCTAGATTCTCGCGAGGCGATTCCGCGAAGCATCGTGAAAACCGCTCGAGGCTTCGGATATCGGTTTTCTTGCATCAATATTTAATCGCGGTTAACAAGATGGCGATGGTATGCGCGCCACCCAGACGGGCTATAAAAGAGTATGAGGCCGTAATATAGTCAACGACATTCTCGGTACATCCTTATTGCGGCCGCGTACATTATCGTGACAAGGGGAAAGAGAGGAGACGGAGAGAGAGAGAGAGTGAGAGTGAGAGAGAGAGAGAGGAAGAAAACGGGGGAATCGCGGCGAAAAGAAGGCGAGGAGAGATCTCGTGGAGAGGAAGATAGAGCAAATAATCCAGTCTCGTGCCGCTCGCGGTTAGCCTGAGAATTGTCAATCGAAGGTGCCAAAGAAATAAGAGAACGTTTCGAGGCGCGGCTTCTCAAACATCCTTCCCTTGGATGTGGCCGCGAAGAGAGACTCTCGTTCGCCTCGTATAATTATACGTACCCGATTATATGTATTTGGACATAGCATATTGAACGCCGAGTCACAATGAATATCTCTACATTCGATTCCTGCTGATGTACTTGGTCCAAGTATATTTATACGTATATATTCCCGGAGATGTCACATATCTCTCTGTTGAGAGAATATTCGAGCGTTATAAATAGAAGGAAAAAAAATCTTTCACGCAGAAAGTACGCAGTACCTGTAATTTCAATTCTTTCGATTAGTACGAGCACTAATGAGCTTGGATAGCAGTGACCGTTAGAGATAACGCACGTGCAAATTCCGTAATATTCCGTACGTTAAAAAAGTAATCGTCGGCACCCTCACGATATCGTCGTGCATTCTTGTGCCCGATTTTCCGATCGCCGGGCGAGCACATATACGGGCGGATGAGCAGGAAGCACGTGGTCATGTCGTACGTGTTCTTGTATTATGCGCGTTATTAGCATAAATTATTCACGTCCTGCGCAAATTCGATAACAATGTATCTTCGATGCGAACGTGGATATTATTCTTGGCACGCACATCGTCAAGGAGAAATCGTTATAGCTCTTATCGAGGAAATACACATTTCAACTTTCTGACTTTTATAAATAATAGATTCCTCTGAACCTATATATCTGCTATATCTTGTGCTTTTTTCTCAAATCCGTAACAAAAATAACTTACTGAACACAAAGAAGTTTTGTATTCTATTATTCGCATTGTTATTGTTTCTGCCAGAGAAGTCTTATATGCGGCTGTATCCATTTTTGCTTTGTGTTATTTCGATACTGTATTCAAATTTCAAAAAATTATATTAAATTATTTCTTAACGATTGAAGAAAAATGAGAAGTTTAAGTGACAGTCCTGGGAACAGGACTCCTGCGAGGGGTATCTCATTCATCAAAAGTTTTAATATGTATTGTAAACTGTCACTGTGTCACACTGTGTTTTTGTTGGATAAGCTCCCTTAAAGAATCCGCCTATCCTATAATACATATTGTGAGACATCCTATTGAAATCAAATTTTCTTAGTTTGAATTTTTCAGAACAAATAATAATAGTTAACATCACAATGCACATCAGAATATAATAATTAACGAGACAAAATATTAGAACCTGAAATAAGAAAGATAACATTGAGCGGGCTAATACGAGTCAACATTCAGGTATAGATATACATTAATATACCAGGTGTCCCATTTAAAATTTGAGTGGGTCACTCAAATATCTCATTGTCAGAAACACTGCGTTAAATCGAAAAATGTTTCCTACAAAAGTTGTAGGGTTTCGAGGGGGACATAACATAGTAATATTCATATGACCTTGGGCGGCGTCTCCAAGGTCAAATAAAAGTGAGAATGAATTTTGAAAAAAAGAAAAAATATTAGGAAAATAAAAAAATGCTTCAGATAAAAGTTGTTCAAATTAATTAGTAGAAAAAGATGTTATAATAAAAAATATGGGTTTCCATTTAAAATATTCATTCTCACCTTCACTTGACCTTGGACGCGCCGCCCAAGGTCATATGAATATTACTATGTTATGTCCCCCTCGAAACCCTACAACTTTTGTAGGAAACATTTTTCGATTTAACGCAGTGTTTCTGAGATATTTGAGTGGGTCCTTTAAAATGGGACACCCGGTATATAAAATTACAAATTGTTCGATGAAAAAAGATTTAATGAAAAAAATAATGTGTACAAAATAATGGGCAAATTTTGTCAAATTTTAATTATTGTCTCTATAATGTGTTATTATTTTTAAATTATAAAATGTAAAAAATAAAAAATTAATAAATATTACAATTAAAACAAAATATTAATTATATAAAATTAATAAGAACAATAGAAAATTCATAATTGTATATTATATTATATTATTTTTGACTTATTGTGTGTGTGTTAACGTAACTCTTTCGCCGTTACCCACTGCAGAGCCTTCAAGAAATTTTTATGGGTTCTGCAATTTTTTCTACAAGCAATATACATATACATGTATACCCCAATCTATAAGTATATCGTATTAAATATACGTATTGCAGATGCGTATATGAAGATCTCCACATGGAGATATTTCTTTTTATAATCAATCTAATTACATTTTTTTTTACTAAATTAAACAGTATTAATATTTAAATATTGTATTTTATTAAAAAAAAAGAATTAAAACATAATTACACGCATTCCGTCACATTACTTAGAATTATACGGCGCATTACGTGGAGTTACTTAGAATTCTCGGTAATTCGCAATACATGTAAAACTTTTGATGAGTGAGACAACCCTCGGGAACAGTATTAACGACTTATTAGATCGGATCGGTGCACTGCGAAACAAGACTTTGCGAATCAGAGAAGGATAAGAAGAAGGCAGAAAAGAGAAAAACGAAAAGTAGAAGCTAAGAGGATGCTATCTCGCGAAATGGTCCGAGATGGGCCTTATTACTGGCGGGATCAAACAGCACAGGGTGTTAACTGCTTGCGCGGTCGTGAGGCGAACGAAGCGGCAAGAGAGTTAAAGTTTAAACGGCTAGCTGAGAGACGCGCACTTGCTGTATTCTTTTTCGTCTTTCACTTTCTTTCTTCCTCTTAATCTCTCCTTTTTTTTTCCTCTTTTTTTTCTTTTGTATTTATTTCATTCTTTATACTGTATGACAATCTATTGTAGAAGCTTATTATATAATCATGTTCCGAATTTTATACAATATTGACGGCATTTTGGTTATTCTCAAAAGGTTTATTTAATGGATTCTTGAATATTATTATACCAAAGAAAATTCTAATTTTCAAATGACTGAAGAATTTTTCAAGTAAAAAATTATACTTTTGTCAAATCCAACTAAGCATCCTTTTTTTTTATTTTATCAGTTTTTGTTGATTAATTGTCTTCTTTGTGTTCGTATATATACTAGAATGCCTAAAATCTTTTCGAGATTGGTAAAAGCTTTCAGTTATTGTCTGTTGCCTTTGTCCTTAAATAGGAAAATTCAGTTAGCCGTAAAAAGGAAATAAGCCGTAAGAGAGAAATAAATAGAACAAATTATTTATTTTGATATTTTAGACTTTGATATTTTACGCGGTGTACATGAACATAATAGCATTGAGGGTTTGAACCGCGTAGACATTTTATTTGATTCCGACGTTTCGTGAACATTTCAGCTCACTTCATCAGGGAGGAACAACCCTGATACTGGATTAGGTATCAGGATTAGGATCATACCAGTACCAGATTGTTCTTCGCTGATGAAGTGAACTGAAATATTCGAAACGTTGGAATAAAACAAAATGTCTACGCGGTTCAAACCCGAAAATCAATGCTAAATTATTTATTGTATATCCACTACTATAGTTATCACACAACGAGATAGTATTGAATAATTTTTTAATTGTTATGAAAATAAAATTAAAAATATCTCTCTTTCTCAAATTAATGATTAATTCACAAATGAGAGTTAAGAAAAAAATCTGTTGTGTATTTGAAGAAAAATCTTCGTAGATTTGCAGCATCTTATATATAAACAATACGTTAAGAAATGCAGAAATAAGTTTCCTACAATGTTCGTCAACAGCGCGTACACTATAAATAATCGAATATCCCAAGCTAACAACAGTTTGAAGCACGTTCAATCACATGTAATCTTATATCGTAATTTTATGTCGAAAATAAGAGACATTATTCTTCAGATTTTGATTGTTATCTTCGCCGGCTCGAACCGAACACACGGTAGACATGTGTGCAAGTAGGTAAACATAGAAAATTGTTTACTAATGATTAACTATACATGCGCAAGATAATACAGATACTTACGTTGCACAACCTTTACAGACGATTTTACACGCATGGTATATTTTGAAATTAAAATGTATATATACATAATATATACAAATTCAGATAGGAAACGGGCTCATAAGAGCCAGGCGCAAAAATTAAGCGCAACAAACTTGTTTTTAAATAATTCTTTTTTATTTAATTTAAACGTTTCGGTTCTTCCTTTGGACCATCTTCAGCATATCCTATTAAGCAAATCCTATTAGGCGACATAATATAACCGTGCGGTATGGTAGTCCCATAATATAATTTCCTCTAAATCTTCTATTTTAATTATCTCAAACTTTTCAATAATTTTTTTACTTTCAATAATATATTTATATAACTAAAATGTGATTCTTAAAATCGGCCATTCCCGCTTCAGCGACTTTTCGGACCTATATTTTTCTCGCCTATTTTCCCGTTGTAATAAGTCGAGGATTATTAATTTGATGGAACGTTGTAATCTCAATTCGAGATACCGTGCCGAAAAATTGGAAATTAATTTTCGGGCTTGGCTCTGTGGCCGATTTTAAGAATCACATTTTAGTTATTAAATACTGAGAGCCGATAAAAAGATTTTTCTTAATATATATTTATATATCAAAGACTTTTCGATTTATTAATATAATTTATATTTTTTCTTAAAAATTTGAATGAGAAATAGATAGACAATTTAACAGTAAACGATGGGAACAAACTCGATATTTTGATTTTATAGACGATTTGATATATGATTCTTATTTTCTAAATTTTTTTTTTTTTTTCGAGAAAATATATAAAATTGTATATATAAATATATAGTTAAAATATATATTTTATTGTACTGTGGTTTTAAGTATGGCGTGTAAATGATTACTTTTATAGTTATTTAAAAACATTTTTATGATATACAGTGTGTTTTAAAATCTATTTTCTTTTAAGAATAGTCTAATCTTTTGAATAATTTAAGATAAAAATCTTCAAACAATAAATTCTTTAAATATCGCTAGTAAATTAATCAAAGGATCAATATTGAAATAATCGACCAAACTAGCACAAATTTTTTACTTTATTAAAAGTTACGACGTTTCGACTATATGGTTGTGGTCCTTTTCAAGTACAGTTATAAATGTGAATAATAGATAAGCATGTTCAAAAGATTCGCTCACAAAAGGACCACAACCATATGGTCGAAACGTCGTAACTTTTAATAAAGTAAAAAATTTGTGCTAGTTTGGTCGATTATTTCAATATTGATCCTTTGATAAAAATCTTCATACATAAATCGCTCATAGTTTTTAAATTATTAGCGATTAAAGTTTATGAATCACAGATGAGCTTTTGTTCGTTCAGACATAGTAAAATAATAAGTGCTACCATAAAAAACTTGGCTCCTTTAACAATATCAAAATTATAAAAAAATACAGATATTTTTATTAAAAAAAAAAAAAAAAAAAAAAACAATTTTTGTCATACCTATAAGGCAAATAAATATAGTATCTAATGAATTTATTTTGACATCTAAGACATGTAATATCTCGTTATTGAATTAATATATTTTGTGACCTGTTCCGAGACATTAAATACGCGGATGTAATGTACAAATATATAGATTCCGTATAAAAGCAGAAATATTTTTCTAATAAAAATATCATTGCATATTTGATAACAAACTCGATATTGTTAAAGAAATCCAATTCGTATGGTAGCATTTGTTATAAATATTTCATCGTGCTTGAATGCGCAAAATTTCAGCTCTCTGATTGGTGAATTTTAATCATTAATAATTAAAAAATAACTATTATAGCCTCGGTATTTTCGTATTAAACTTTTCGTCTCAGAATATTCCAAAGAATCCTTTAAAGGAAATGCATATATTTTATCAGTGATGTATTTATGAGAAGAAGATGGCTGTCAGGCTTCTCTTGCCTTTTTCTCGAAATCCGAAATCTAACCGACTAATAAGCATTTCCCGAGGGGTTGGTCACTAGTGGTTATAGTGTACAAAAATTACCCTTGATACGGATTACCTTTAAATTACCTCAGATTACTTAAGATTACCTACTATCTCAGATTACTTAAGATTACCTACTACAAATTATGCCCATCATACTTAGAATTTAGAATGATATCTTTTTCGATTATTCCTTTTTTTTAATTTAAAATTAATCTTAAAGAATTTTTTTAAATATATATTTTAATTTTTTTGTTGTAAATAGTAAACATTTTTTCCTATTTTAAAACATTTAAAAAATTTTTTTGATATATTTTAAAAATATTTTATTATTTCTTAACGCTCTCAATTTTATTCCCAAAAACGTTGGGAATGAAAATTAAATTTTTGATACTGTTAGTTGTTTTCTTTGCAATACATCCATAAAAATAAAGTGCAGTAAAAATGAAAATAATACCGGAAGATATTCAATACAGAAAATTGTAATATATTTTGTTTTACCGTTAAATGACGATGGCTTATCAAAAGTTGTAGATAAGAATGCATTTCGCAATTTTTAAATGCTCGTGTGTTCGTGGTCTGAGAGAAAAAGACATGGTACCGCGAAAACCTAACCACGACAATTCTTAAATTATAAAAATCACGTTTTTACGAAGCGTCGACTCCAAAAATCGACTGCAAATGTATATTATTGTAAAAAGATACAATTCATCAATGACGTTCACTAAGTTCAAAAATTAAAGATTATCTTAGATTACCTATAGATTATTTGATATTACCCTTAGATTACTTAGATTTCCTATTAGATTACCCAGCAAGATTACCTGAGAATGCTAAAGATTATTTAGAATTACCAAAAATTACCTTGGATTACCCAAAATTTCCTTTGGATTGCCGCTGAATTACCTAGCCCTTGTACAAAAATTACCTCAGTGACCAACCCCTCGGCATTTTCGCATTTATATAGAGCACTATTTTATTAATCAAATAAATAAAACTACACTCCATTGCTTAATGTTAAATATGAATTTGGTTTAATCAGTTTAATGTAATCGCTCGCCCAGAATAGTCCCTCTTCTCTCTCCTTTGAAATAAAATAAATACTCTACTGTATTTTATAATATACATATATGTATATGTATAAATGAGTTTTGTCTATAAATACTTTAGAGTTTAGAGAATCATATAGAAAAGTTTTATCGCGTCATCATATGCGTCGAATAAAACGTTTTTGCATCCAAATGCGCATGATTGTAAAAAAAAATGGAACATTATTGTAACGCAAATCGCGCGGGAAAAAAGCCCGGGAAGAGGAGAAAGGAGAAAGGGAAGAAGAAAATATGATCGGAAAGTGGAGAGAGAGAGAGAGAGAGAGAGAAGGAGATAATTCGTGGGAGGTGTTTGGTAGCGGGCGGTGACTATCTCGCTATTGCCGCCTATCCCTGATGCTCACGCGCAACATCACAGCGTCCGCCTCTATATAGATGCGTCTGTGTGTGTTTCTTTTTATCGCGAGGAGGGGAGAGAATGGATCGAGAGCACTAAGGAGGGATCGTGTTATATTAGTCAGCGCCACCGTCTTCAGAACGCGGTAGTACGTGAGAGCGCGCGCGCACGTCCCTTGCAGCCTCTCGCCCTTATTCGCGCCGGGTTCAATTCGCGGAGTCGATCGTCCACAGAGAGTCCGTTCGCCTCTCGTCGTCCTTCGTCGCCGACCTTAACGCCGACGCGTTATCATATTACATATGTCGGGCCAGCGAGCCCGCGATCGCGCTACGAGCGGAAAAACGCCGGGGATCGGATAATTTGTTGCATCGAACAATTTTCGATAACGGCGCCCGTAGCGTATCCCCTCCCTCCCTCTCACCCTCCCGCTCCATCATCCCCGCTTTCGTTCATTGGCTTTGTGATTTCTCCCACTTTAACCGATCATTTCGATCCCCCTCCCTTCCCTTTTTCCCTCGTCCTTCCTTTTTCTTCCCGATTCAGTTTACTGCGAGAGGAGGTTAGTTCATTAGTTGCTCGAAGCAATACGACGTGTGCACATCGTACATTCTGCAGCATTTCACATTGTTGTACATTCGCTCGCTCATATCGCATCTCATATTACGCATACTTTTTTTCCTCTTGCTTCCTTTAATCTCTCGTAGAAATTCTGATCCTATTGTGCGCGCACAACAGAAGCCCTTTGGGTTCGTCGAGAACAACGACAGCGTTTTCGCAACGTAGCACGCAAACGAGTGAAAAAAGAACACGAAAGAACAAAGAAAGAGATAGAGAGAGGGAGAGAGAAAGAGAGACAGGGAGAAAACAGTGCGACGAAATTGTGCGGGAAAATATACATCCTCATCGATCTCGTTCGCTCGCGATATCTTCGCTTTATCGATATAACCTCTTCTGGCGTCCGGCGTGAAGTTGCCGACGGTACTTTATTCGCGGCGGAAAATCTCGCAAATTTGTTCGCGCGCGACACACATATTCGACTTGAACTTGACTAACAATTAAGATTCGAATCTACCGGCCCGCATCGTAAGTCGCGGCCGAAGTTGCGTGTCCGAAATTCTCAGAATTCTCCAACAGCGCGTCAACGCTCGTTTTATCAATTGCGTGTTGCGATAAAACAGCCAAAATTAGGGTAAAGAGTGATCCGAAGCCATCCTACGCGATGGACTCTGCCGACGAACAAGACATCGAGACTCCCGGAGGGATGGCAAACGGAGCAATCGGAACTAACGGAGCCCACGAAGCAAACGGAACAAACGGACAGCATCCGACACCGGAAGGTTCATTGGTAAATATCTTCTCATCTTCATTTGATGGAATCAAATTGTGTGCTATGCGTTTCTCTTAAAGTGTAAAACAACTTGATTTTTTTACACTTTGTTTTACATTCGTTACATGTGTGTAAACGTATAATATAATATTGCATCAAATTCGGAGTCGTTATTAATAAAATTCAATTAATTAAAATTAAGTAAGGAAAAAATACATCTCTCAATCGTTTCGTAGAGGTTAAGTCAATCGTTACTGTTATTCTAACAAACGCGCCACGACATGCATCATTTTAATGTCCTTTTTCAGATAATATTTCTGTTTAAGAATCGCTTTAGGAAAAACGCATGATCTCGCATATTGCTGCGTTTCTAAGCTAATTTTTTTGGATGCACTAGTCTAGATTGATGCACATTAAAGATTGTCGCGTAGAAATTCACAGTAATATAAGTAAAACAATATGATAATTAATATTACGAATTAATATTACGAGAATTATGCATATATTGTACTATTCAATATAAATGAAAACTATTGTAGTAACATTAATGTGCACTGGCCTAGTGCAATCAAATTCATATTGGAAAACGATCGTATATATCTTTGCCACGAGTATTATGCAGTCTTGGCAGTCTTTTCTTAGTTCTAAATCGCGGAGAATTTATGAAAGAGTTTGTGAACAAATTTTGGAATTTTACGTAAAAATGAAATCTTCTTTTCATTTTCAAAGATATCTCACAAGTTGCATGAAATGCAACTTGAAAACAACGTTTACTACGCTACTATACAACATACTATGTTAACTTTATACCTTAGTTACGTTACTATGATGTTGTCGTAACAGTTATTGGTATACGACAAACTGTGGGATACTATTAAAGTATAGAATACTACTAAAATAGTCTCTGCAAGTGACTGAATACTATAAATCCTGCGCTGCAGGATTTTAAAATACTGAAGGAAAGGAATTTAAGAAATTTATTTGTGTCTAGCGTTGCCATAACAATAACCTTGGTATCGTTAATCTATGGCAGTTTACCTGCAGAGTCAGGTTTCGACATAGAAAATTGTGCTTTTATTTTTATTCTAAATTTTTTTATTTATGGGTTTAAAAAAGATTTTGACAAGTTTAATTTTTATAAATATTGAGCTTTGAACAATTTTCTGCTAACAATAAGAGGAAGAGAGGAGCTTTTGGCAAAAATATAACTTAAATAGTTTCAAAAAAATTATCTGACTAAAGTATCAAAATAGATGTTATTAGGTAGAAAATTCAATTTGAAAGGAGGGACACAAAAAATTTTAAACCGTAAAATAGCTAAATCGTGAAAATTTTTCGTTTTTGCACACATTTAATATATCTTCTTAAGAATCTGTAATTTCTTCTTAATAAAGAATTAAAACTTTGTTATCGAATTTTAGATAAATTGTCATTGAAATAGTACATTATATGAAAATAGCAGATATAGTAGCAAAAAGATAAATAAATGTCATATACGTATATGTAATATAAATGAAAAAACATTTTCGGTGATATATCATTATTGTAAACTGAAAATTTATATAACAGTCATGCAGATATATGTAGATTGTAAAAATATATGAATGACAAATTATGGTAAAAAAAAAATGTACATATATATGATCGTGTGTATCGAATTCATATAGAGATTTCGTGATTAAATTTCGGTTTCAAATTTCTCCGGCATCGCAAACAAGTGTGACTTTCAACGGGTTGAGTAATACATTTTGGTAGCCACGATCGTGTGTGATCGCGTCGATAGAAATATATGTTAAAACGATTCGATAGCATGCGTCAGTGGAGCGATATTAGTTTACAAACAACGCCAATCTCTCTCGCGTTCGCGCTCGCTTGGGGAATATTTCTTCACATCAAATGTATATTTTACGTCCTTGATTATTCTCGTCCTCATAAAACTCGCGTTTCGATGTATTTATAAAAAGTTTTTTTATCGAAATTCGAAGGAAAAAAGAAATATAAGAAAAAAAATATGCCTTGTTAAATTATTATCAGCTAAATTACGTTGTGACCTTTCACTGTACATTTGATATAAAAAAAGTCGATATATTTATAATTATCAATACTGCTGATCTTTGTATACTTTTAACCTTGGCTTTTTATCGACTAAAGCAATAAAAAAATTATAGTGTCTTATTAGAAAAATTTAACAGCTACTAGTAATAAAAAAGTAATAAAAAACATAATCGGGAAAAATCAAGATTATGTTATTCGAGGCAAAATTACTGTTGGCGAGAGATCTCGAAACAATTGTTCTTCACAATATATAAATATTTTTCTCTGCAACACTTTACGCGTTTAATTATTTTATTAAAAATCATATCGTGAGCACGAGATTTAAACTTTCGATTTTTTTATTACGTTCGAAATTATGTTTAAAATTATTCACATATAATTCAAAGGAAAGGAAAATCGGAGTAATAGTGGAATCTAGTATTAAGTGTTTTATGCACGCGGAGCGTAAATAATTACTGCAATCTGTATTAATAGCGGTAATTTATTTGAAATCTCAAGATGCGCTAATCTACTACAATTTTCATTGTGACGCTTTCTGACATTAACGAGCGTTCAAAAATTAACCGCACGGGTCGTACTTTCCATTTTTATCAGATCTACATTGTATCATTTTATTACTCAAAAAAAATTATCGAAAAATTATCGATTTTTTAAAAATTGATTTTAAATTGATCAGAAAATCTCTATTTAAATCATAGGTTCAATTATTTGTAATTCTATTATGTATTATGTTTAGTAACTTTGCATTAGACGGACCTAATTCAGAAATTAAATGCACGGTTGATTCTAAATGTATATAATTAACTAAAAGTAATTACATAAATGACGACACGGAAAGCTCCTAATCTCCTGTACATCCAACGTATCCACTTTTTCTAGGTCATTAGTATAGTAATAACTATATTTGATGCTCTTTCTGGTGATTATCTGGTATGAGATGACTGTATTTAATGCTTTCGTATATATTTTCATTTCTTCAATTCGTACCTCATGACATTAGACTTTACGACCTTCGTCTATTTATGTGCGTTTTACAATTCTGAATTTTTAATGTATAATTGCCATCGTTAATTATTATCTGCTGGTTCGCGTGCTAGTCGTGAGTGAAATTTATAAAGCTCCCAATTCACGCGCGAGACTAAATATCTATCCATCTATGTATGAAAATACATAGAGGCTCTCTATCTTACTTCCTCTCGCGATTTTGATTCGCGCGAATTTACGTAAACGCGCTAATCTTCGGAAACATGCTAATCGCGTTGATATGGAGTAGAGAATACTCGAGAGAGAGTGTGCATGTGCGCAAGTGAGTAAGCGTCTGATAATTTCGATGCAACGGAAGAGAGTAAGACCGGGAGATATGTCGCGACACACACATACATTCAGCGTTGTGTAGATAGGTAAAGGTGTAAACAGGCTCTATGAACTTATGTATGTGCGTTATCAGTGCGCGACGACGCTACGACGAGTCGTGAGTAAAAAAAGAAACGGAGGATGTTGCGCGTGTGTAGGTAGGTGTGTGTATAGGAGAGGAACAGAGGTAAAGAGGAAAGCGCAGCGAAAGGGAGAGAAAGATAGAGATTCGCGTGGAATCGCGAAAGGGTAAAGGTAGGGGAAGATTCGCGGTGTGCACGAACGACGCAAGGGCGGGGATTCCCCCTTCGGCCAATCGGATCGACTAGCGAATGCGCTCACCTACGGTTCTCGCTGCTCGTTCACCTGCAGACGCCATGTCGTGACGTCACATCTCATTACGACGGGCCCCGGCGTTTGCGGTGAAGCCGCATTTGTCGTCTAACGGCGGATATCGCGGGTGTCCTTGATCGTGGAGATTGCAAAATTTGTTCGGTTCGAGTTTTGATTTTAATTTCTCAAATTTTGATTTTGACAACGCGTGTTTCATATACGTTTTTTTTTTATCAATCTCTGTAACATTTTTTTATCTTTTTTTAAATAATATATTTGATGCATGTTGCGACGATTACGACTGTTCCATCGTTGGCCAAAAGAAATATTGAGATACAGAAAAAAAATCTTAAAATCTTTACCTACTTTCGATGATACGTATTTACGCATTCACAATGGGTAAATGATTTAATAATGAAAGATAGGAATGGCATTGGAAAAAATAATCCTGCCGATGCATTTTTTCAAATCCTTTCAAATCCTTCCGACATTTAGATTTTACTAAATCGAGATTCGAAAATATACAATCTATTATGCCTAGAGAAGAGGAAAAACAGAACGTGTAACCTTGACGGTTTCACGGGGAGTTACGAACTGCTCTATTATTCCGGCTGTTTTACGATAGGGCCAATAAAGATCTCATAATTAGATTTTGGAAGTAATATTCTGAAGGCTCTAGAATGGCTGGCCGCAGGAGAAGGTCAGGTTGAAAATTGCAAGGGCCCAATAATCGTTTATCTCTTTTTTTCAAGGATGCATCCGTAAAATCGAATCGAACCGAGCAATAATCTTTCTTAGGAGAAATCGACTCTAGGTTGTCCGAAAATGCGCTTTTGTCATTAGAAAATAATACAAAGGATATACATATGTACATATTCATTGAGAGAGAGATATCTCGTATCGATGTATAAATCTTTCGACGCGAATGCCATCGCGTGTTCCTCAACATCTCGAGGAGAGGGTTGATGAAACGTTATTAATTAGACGAGAACGAGCAGTACAGACAGACGGGCGGCCGGGTTTCCGTCCCCCCCGCGGCGTTAAATTATTCGTACGCATCGAAGCGCGTCTTGGACGCGATTCGCAGAGAGGCGCGTGCATCCGCGCATGATCCCGATTCACAGCAGACGCGCACGGCGAAGAAGCTGTACGCGTCTCTCTTTCTCGTTCGTCAGGGTGGGGAACCACGGCGACGGCGCGGCGCGGCGCGGCGGCGCAAGAGCATCGAAGCGCGGCGGCAAGAAGAGGGGCGTCCCTCAATGAAATGAAGAAAAAAAAAATACGAGGAGGACTGAATCGCGATTGGTCCATGAGCGCCTCGCGGTCACGCCTTGCTTTTATCCGCGTACGCGTCGCGCACCGTATTCTATATGCCGGCTTTTCTCTCTCGAGATGACCGCGAATCGATGATGTCCCCTGCATACAGAGATTGAGAGAGAGAGAGAGGAATATTCCTCTGCCTTGATTTTGCCAGAATTGGCCGTAAAATTGGAGGAGAAACATAACTCGCGTCTCTCATTTGAATACTGGAGATTAATTTCGAGAAAACGTGTATAAAGTAATAGGCACTTTTTCTATCATAAATTTCTTCTTGGGATAGAATTTGATATCCGCGTTGGAGAGATCTTCTCTCGCGATGATGTTCGTGGAGAAAAAGGCGCCGGAAAATATATGTATATCGAAAGGGAAGTCTGAAAAGAAAACGTATCATTAAGGGGTAAAGTTTTATAACATGTCGGGATGTGGCGTGTCTAAGACTTGAGTAATCGGTCACTCGGCTCGATATTATCGATACGCCTTGATGTAGCGAAAAGATGGGAGGGGGTTTGAAAGCGACAAGGCGAAAAGCTCGATACGATCGTCACGATCGCGCAGTGTTAGTGCGCTATTCCACGTCGCCCTTTCGCGAACAACGATTATCGATCGTTTAATGACACCGATTTTATCGAAAACAACGCAGAAATGCTGTGCCTCGGGTCCCCGTCAACGTCGGGCGAGTCTATGTGTTCGGAGGAAGTTTCTTAATAATACCTTTTTAAGTGGACTGCAAAAATGTTAAACTTGCACAATTCTAACGATAATGTTAAGAAATTTTATTTTCCCCCGCATGTCTCTACTTATTCATTATTGCGCGTATAATATTCGCTATATGTGAGATTTGTATGATCTTTCACATTCTACAATTATTATTTTTAAAAAAACTGAATAACAAATGATTGAAATAACCGTAAATTTAATTCCGTCGTAAAATCATAGAAATTTTATTTAATAGACGACGTTCGCGGTCGCTCATTTAATGATGCTATGAATGTCATTGATAAGAATTATTTATCAGTATATATATATATATATATATATATATATATATATATATAATATATTATAGGGTTTTTATTGCAACGCGTTTGAAATGACGCGAGGCTATACAGGGTGTCCGGTAATAGTCACGCCAACCATCGTGTGCAGATTCCTGGGATCATTTGGAGACGATTTTTCCTCAGCAAAAATGTCGAGACACCAATAATTTTCGAGTTATAAGCGATTAAAAATAAAGGGTTTTTCGCAAACTAAGCCTTGTGGAAATAAAATAATAATAAATTCACATTCTTCAGTTAATTTTAGGTAGAGTTTACTTTAATAGAATTTTAATTTAAGGCTTAGTTACAAAGATACATGATGGCAAAAATTGAAAACATGCCAAAAATAATGACCTCCCTCGACATTTTCGCTGAGGAAAAATCGTCTCCAAATGATCCCAGGAATCTGCACACGACGATTGGCGTGACTATTACCGGACACCCTGTATATGAATCGATATTGCGCGTTTAGAAGATAACGTGCATGAAATGAAGGATGTCTTATGCGTCATTTTTATTAACGTAAGTTATAATAGTTAATAATATATGACAGTATACTATTCTTCTCTTTAAATATGAAAATTGCTCGACTTTGAACTAAATATTAAATTGAAAGTTCATATCGAAAATAAGAGAAACATTTTTGACTCAGGTATAGACATTTGAAAATTATTTTAAACAACATTTTATTCGATGACGATACGATATAAACTGCAAATGGAAGAAATATGTATACTATTTGAGTATGCACATACATATATATGTATATATAAATGTATCAATATCACATTCATAATAAAGTTTCGATTGAGGCTGATAATAATTAATGTATCCTTTGTTGATAGAGGATGAATTATTATTATATCTTTATTAGAAATGTGAAGATGAAATATTTCTTTCATTGTAGTTTACATCGTATCGGATAAAAAGCTGTTTCAAACAATCTTCAAATGTTTATACCTGAATCGAATTTTTTTCTTATTTTTGATATGAACGTAATCTAATAATCTTTATTTTGATATTTTAAGCATTTTCTTTTGAAATTATTTAATCTTTGAAATTTGTTTTGTTTTGTTTGTTTGAAAGATCTTCTTTCAAAGTGGGAAACTATTCTTTATCATATTGATTATTTAACATACACAATAGGAATTCGATTCTTATATAAATCAAACTTATCGAAAGTCTTTACGGGAATTCGTAAAGATAAGAAAATTGAGGTTGAAAATAAAAGGACAATTTCGATTCGTGTATAGAAATCTGCGATCCAAGTGTCATAATATATTAGCAACTAGCCTTTAAATTGCTAATTAGTCCTTTTCTCTAGTGATTCTTCGGATATCCCTTTTTATCGATAGGATGCGGCGGAACATATTGAATGGCATGTATCGAATATTAAAATCGCGGTATGAATTGACCGTCTCTTACGCATTATAGACCGCAGATTACTGATCCAACAAGCCATAATAGTCCGTACATCTTCTGCTTCAGGCTGGCTTATTATATCTCGCACCTCACGAAACGCAATCGCCAATTCCGTATTTCGACGAGTCTTAACTGCACAATTACTGTGGATTATCTCGCAAGATTCATCCCTCTTAGCCCGAGAAAGAAGATTAGCGTTTTCGTTTTTTTAGCATATCTAAAATTTAAAAGCCGAACGAAAGAAATAAAATTCATCTTTCTCTTTTATCCGATAAAGTATATATATACATATACATATATACTGATTTCACAGAACGTTTACGACAATAGAAATTTCTAAAATAGCTTCGAACAATATCGTACCAGCATCAACGTTCCGAGATATATTATGTTAAGACGAATATTGAAATAAGAGGAAAATTTTAAGGAAGATGAGATAAAAATACAAAAAACGTAATACACAAGTATTTTACAAAGTTTTCCCCTTTCTTAACCGATTAAGATAAGGAAGCACACGCAATTTGGTGCATCAGACGATATGTCAGATTAGATTGTTCGAGATGAGTCGGTGGTTCGTGGTATGCGTTTGTTGTCTTCTTCGAGTCAAGAGGGACTTTGAAAGGTTAGCATCCAATTGCCTAGCTCACCTTGTCTGCGGAGGAAAGGTATAGGGCGACCATTAGCAAGACTTATGAGAGGAAAAGACTACTGAATCGAGTCGTGCGCCGTCTTGGCTAAAAGAGGGATCCTGTATGAGATGCAAGATGCCTCGACACGAGCCTCCGTAGTTAAGACGTAGTCTAGACCATTTCTAGACGCACGCCGCGCCGCACCGCGCCGGTTCTCTTTGATAGCACCTAAGCCGATTGTTTAAAGAATTGGGGTAGAATTTACATTCGGTCGAATTATCCGCAAGAATAACACGCCTGTCACGTTATGTCACATTTGTCTGCATCACAATGGCGTTTTGTGTTGCATGTATTAAATCATTTTTCATTTTTTTCTCGAGTCATGTGTAATTTACTTATTGAAAACAAAAAAAATCGAATCGCAACTAGAGCGAATTGCAAATTAGTACAGCTCTCTATCGGCGTTGTTTAAAGTATAAACGTATCCATTTTAATTTTTCATATACATTTATCTTTATTCATGTAGATCGTGCAACAACCGCGTCGCAAAGTATTACTTAAGCGCTTCCTTTTTTTTTTTTTCGTCGTATCTCAATCAAGTACAATCACGGGGCGTTCATGTCGGCGAGCAACATAAAGCGATTTTATGGTATTTCGGTATAGCTCCGCGCCTCTCCCCTCTCGGTTGAAATATTTAATTTGAGCCATCGCGTATATCACTCGCGGTCCTAAGTAAACTCGGACTGGATGGATGTCCGCGAGGCCGCTCGTTCGAGGGAAACGGGTTCTTCGTCCAACTCGTACAAACAACGAAGCGGGAGACGCGCTTCGACAGACCACTGAGGTCCATGGGCTCTCGTGTTGACTCTTTGACTTTACTCGCGCCTCTTGCTCGCCTCCTTTTTCTCTCTCTTTCCCTCTTTCCTCTGCTTCTCTTTCCTTACCTCTCCACCTGCTTTACCGAGGTCCATCGCTCTTCTGCATCCTCTTCGGAATCTCGCGGCTTCCTTCGGGTCGACCGGGTCGTCGACTTCTTACCTGACCGTTTCGTGGAACCGCGTGGAACAGAGGAAAAGAGACGCTTAAATTTAATTTCGTACGTATTTGATTAAGCAAAGTGGGGACATGATTTTGTGCTTCGAAACTAACGCCGCGTCCTTTTAATTTTCCTTATACGTATTTAATTTTTGGAGCACCTTTTGATGCACCACATACAAAGCGAAATCTCTCCATTATATAGAGATCTGACAGAGAAATGACAGACAGTTAAGCGAGTGTATCTTGATCGAGGACGAGACAAAGACTGTGCGGGAGAAAAAAAAACGACTCGTTCTTCATCACGTTATATCATAAAATGATTAGTTCCGTAAGATCGATCTCGTCGAAATGACACGGCCAATGACACTGTCCTTTAGCGCCTCGATCTCGCGTTTAACGCGCTAATGGTGATTTGTGCCAACTAAGTGAGGGGATATACTTTGCGTACAGGGGGGCTCGCGCGCGTTTATGTTCACGCAACACGCAAAATTACGTAGCCCAGCCAAGTAGAATAGTAAAACGCGTCCATTCACGTATCATTATTCGCGCCGGTGCCTATATAAATGTTGTCGCAATCGGCGCAATTATATTTTTATGATTCCAACCAAGAAATCCGATTCCGTGACTGTATTAATGCCCGGCGGAATTATAACACTCGAGAATCGCGCCAGTTACTAATAACCTACTTGCGATTCCGGGGAATGCGATCGTTTTTCCTCGTTTTCCTCTCCTCTGTATCGTTTCGAACACTCGGAAAACTACAGCGAGTGAAAAACGAAGCACGAGTAAAGATATAATATTTGTGACGCCGCTGAATTCAACATTCATCGCTATTGCGGACGCGAAGCTCTTTTCCGCGGTTCGTGGTCGATGCTGCGAGATTCGATTTAACATCCATAACTCGTTTATTACTCGTCAAGATCAGGTTTATGCGTTAGTCTATAACTGAACGTGTAGCAGAAACAGGAACGAATGAACATTTGAAATTATGCTCAGCAGGTAACAATTTAATGAAATGGTTGCACATTTTGTTAGAAATTTGATTTTCCGATTTCTTTAGAAAAAAATTTGTGCAAGGACGAGAAACTTGTGAATAGAAAGAAAAGAATAAAGAATCTTCATATTTCTCATTTCAAATTCTTTGGATATTTTATAGTCACAGCTTGCAATATAGAAATTATTAAAGACTTGTCCATCTCACACACACAATCTCTATGATTTTGTTATTGATGCGTGAAAGGGTCAAAATGAAAAGCTTTGTTGTAAGTTTTAACGTTTTCTATATACAAACTTTCTACATAATTTTTCGTTTCTTTATCTGTAACATGTATTAAATTTTCATTTATGGATTTGTACTCAATAACTTTTGGTCGCAGGTAGCTTGTTTTTCTTTTTCTCTTTCCTTTTTTTTTTTAAATTTTCAGCCTTAAAAATTCATGCTTTTTTTTTTAAATTTCGATATAAAACACTATATTTTTGGGAGGGTCATTGTGCTCGCTACGATGGACTTGAAAAAAATTGTTATACAATACGTTCTTTTTTTTAGAATTGTATTAAGACAAAATATTTCACATTCACTTTGCGATCTCGACAAAATTTTTCAGAGTTTAGAAAATTTACCCCAACTTAATCGGTGAACAGAAAGGAAAGAAAGAAAATTCCATTCTAAAAATCTAATACATAGAGAAAGTTATCAACTATGTTGCGACCAAGACTAAGTAATAAAACGCTATTGCCGCATCAAGTCGCAGTCGTTGCTTTGGTGGTAATAATTATTCCCAGTATATACCGTTACGCTGCTGCTGGTATTAGAATATAATGCAACATATTATTACCTATATATTTATGACCCTGGCAATTGATTTCGTCGACTGAGATATTATAATCTTTTGCATTCGCTCACGCAGGATAGTCATTGAATGACGATTCGCCGACGTATTCGACTATGCACGTTTTACTGGCGCCCTACTTTCGTCTTAATAAATCATAGTATCGTACCTCGATCGTCGACAACGATCTCATTGTTTCAGAATTCTTCACCGTGAAATTATTGCAAAGAACTAGATGGTAGCGCGCCGCTGACTCTGACGCAACCGAAAGGCTATCGTTTTAAACACTATATATTACGATAGCATCACAATTACATAAATGTAAATTTAATTGCGACATTTCCGATAACAATTCGTCGCAGGTTTTAGTTTACGATGAAAGTTCCAATAACGGAAAAAAATCTTGATGCTTGAATGCTCGACAGAAAAAAATTTCTTACCGTGCACAATTTCCGGATCTATGAATCTGCAGATTAGTTGACCCACACAAACCATCGGCACCAGAGAAAAACTTCACTCGAGTATTAGGCGCCGCGTCTATTCGAGTTTTAAGGATCTGATTGAGCGAAAGAGAGAGAGACAGAGAGAGAGAGAGAGAGAGAGAGAGGAATTTAGCATCGAATACCTATAAGTACAAAGCAGAGCGCAATACACCGGACAACAGACTTTTGGTGAGCAACACGATTTTAAATCAAATGCACTCTGGGTGTTAGTTGATTTTGGGCATTGCTATCTAAAAAGTCCTGCGGCTTTTATCTAATTTTGCTGCAGCAATTCCATTTTTTTCATCTAAAATTGTATGAATAAGAATATCGAACCCTCTCCACAGGAGGGTTCACTTTGAGATCACCGACGAAGGAACGGTTAACTTCTTACAGTTTTCTCAGTGGTACCAGGGTCGGATTAACCTAATATGCGGCCCTAGGCAGATTTTGGTGCGGGCCTATGTAGGATTTTTTGAAAATTACTTGAACATTTGAGCACTAAAAAAGGAACTGTAATTAATATAATACAAATAATAACTAATAGTGAAATGCATCATTAACCATTTACGAATTTATTTATAAAATATAATTTTTTTGGTTATATAAAAAAAATTTTTCTTCATTGGTTGGTGGCGGCCTTTTCGTGGTGGGGGCCCATAGGCAGTGCCTAGTTTGCCTATGCATTAATTCGGCCCTGGTACCACTGAGAAAACTGTAAGAAGTTGTACGGAGTGGTACTAATGTTATACCTAGCTGATTTCTGTTATCTCAAAGTTTTCCACTAAAATAACAATTTTTTTTTATTTTTAATTTTGGCGAATATTTTTTTTCTGTGAAAATTGTTTTTTTTTATATATTATGAAATATTTCATCTATTATGTGTATCCGATAGACATATTTCGATGATATTGAATATTAATATTGATTATCTATTATACCGGATAATATCATTGCGCGTGTGTACCTCGGACATACATATGTATACATAATAGATAATCAATACACAGTCAATATATCATCTATTATAAAATATAGTCACTGCTAAAGTCGCGCAAAAAATAAAAAATAAAAAAAAAGAAAGTCAAGCTATCTATCTATTTTATAACAATAGCATAGATAAGTGAAGACAGATTTTTCAAGAATCTTAGGATATTCGAGATAATTTTTCGATAGTGTTATCTCTTCCCCCGCTGCCCTTCTCCATCTACTTTTGCAGTTCTTTATAAATATTTTTATTTACTATTTTTTGATCATTTATTTAAAATATATAATTGATATAAAGATGTAGGCAAACTCTTTGTTCACGACAAAAAGAATAGATTTAAGGATAGCGATTGAAGTGACTCGACCATTCTGCGGATCCTTTCTACCTGCTAATCGGAAAATTGTGGAATCACGAAATATTTTTAGAAGTATTTTTTCTGATCCGTATTTCAGAAACCATGAGCTACTGTGGTTTTTTCTTTCTCTCCCTCTCTCTTTCTGTCTCCCTTTGGCTAAAGGGACGGCAATGGAATGGGCAGCACATGCCCACCGTATGTTTCTAGAAAACATACCAAGTCCTCGAAATTTCTAGAAAAAGTTCGATTTCCGCTCTCATGCCGATACGCATTTCGCCTGTGTGCGTATAAGATTAAACGCGGCCGCTGCAAAAGTTAATGCGTGCATACTTCCGGATTCAACATACATATTTATCAATCATGCCTGAGACAAAATTTTCAATCTCAATTTTTCTACGTGTATGAATTGTGAAGAAAATTTCAATAAATTTACTTTATATAAGAATTGAGTAAACGACATAGTTTCCCACTTTGAGAGATTTTGAAAAGGAGCTAAATTATCAATTAAATAGTTTTCGAAGATGAGCTTTATGTATTAAAGTAGGTGTTGAATTGAAAATTGAGATTGAGACCTGAGAGAAAAAAAATTTCGACTCGAGTTACATTTATACTCGCTGTTATTAATGTTTGCCATTAATTATTCCAGTTGGTAGCCTGAGTCACTCTTATACATATTGACATCGTGACGTCGATGAAATATTCGCTCGATGCGGGTATTTTGCCGTGTGCGCGAACTTAAGCTCGGCTGATTTAGAACATTATCATTACGACGAGTGTACGATAGGTGCTATAGCGTATATTAAAATTGTGCGTTCTGTCGGTACCTACCACGTATAATCACGCGCCGGAACAAGCTCGTCGTTGTTAACGACCGGTTTTAAAACTACAAACGTATCGCGGTGACTTGGACGAGTCAATGTTCGCCTCCGCACGACAGAACGATCGCATGCTTGAAAAGCCGGTGCACGCTTTAACGATCACCCTTGCTGGCGCGCAACACTTTGCCGCCTCTTCGATACGAAAATGGCTCGTGCAATCGCGTAATGAATGGTTATTATCGATACTTTAACGACCTTTGGACAGTTCCGAAAAGAATCAAATCCGGCTTTATTTAGCGCGTATCGCTCTCCAATAACTATCCATTACTAGAGTAGAATGCTTAATTGCGCGCCTCGTACCATTCTCTGAGTGAATTTTAGAAAGTATGTAGGTAACGATAAGAGAATCGTATAGCACAGATCTAATAATGATCAATGTAATGAAAGATATATATAAATAATTATTTCCGGTGCGAAGGATCGTTATCGAGAAATTCGTCAGACAGGGGTCCGTTAGTCCCACACCTTTCGGAGTTATTTGCAATAGCCTTACGCGAAGCGGGAGCCTCGTCGGCGCCTCGCCTAACGTTTCTCGATTTTACTTGGCAATTTTTCACGCGTGTCACTGGGAAATCGTCACGCTTCGGAGTTATTTTTTAATGTGACGTAGACGCGGCTCTCCACTCCACTCCACTCCACTCGACTCCACTCAACTCGACTCGACTTCAACTCAACTCCACTCGACTTGGCTCGGCTCGGCTCGGCTCGGCTTGGGGCGACGCCGCGTCGTCCCCGCGCGGACAATAATTCCAACGTCCGTTTGCGGCAGCGATTGCATTCTGCCACCGAGGCATCATTGTCGCCCGCGGAATACAATTAGCAGTAAATTAGCATACGCCATCGGGACCGATAATAAAATCCTGCATATTATAACGATTGCATCGGATCTCACAATGCCGTTGTCGACCACAAATTATTAATTTAATGGCCCAGTCGACCCGCTGCTCCCTCGGCGAGGGAGGGGTATTACGACTCGGGAAGCGACGGCCGCTGGAAATTCTACGCTCGTTAGAAAAGAAGAAATTGTCTGGCCATAGAGACACGACTTCTAGGCGCGACTCTATCGTCTTGTATTGTTGACGACACGCGTGTGCCGTTTCTCTACATCGCGCGTTCTTGCATTTTCCCCAACGCGCCGCGCGACATCCCCTGCGTAATAGAGCGTTCAACTACAAATCATTTTCCAGTAACAAAAGTATACGTCGACGATTTAATTCTCTATCTCGCGCCTCTCTATGCCTTAAGGAAGAGGGACAAGCAAAGTGCCGAGAGCATGGGGAAAAAAAAGAGCGAGATATTTCGGAGGTTATATGCTCGTGCGGGGCCCGCGTCGCGCCATCAAACTTCGAAACGGGGGTTCGCCTCTTGACGTCTGGCGCGAGTTGCATTCGCTCGTAAAGGCGTCTCGTAACTCGAGGCGTTATAGACATCGTCGGGGGTATATAAACGTCTCATCCTATGTACTTACCGCCTATCTCTCTCTCTCTCCCCTTTCCCCTTTTCCTTCTTCTCCCGGTTTGCTCCCTCTCGATCCTCCCCCTGCGCCTTATGTACATCACGTGTTGTACGCGTCTTCTCCACCACCGACTCCGCGCCACCTTCTCTTCGGGTATACATAATGCGATCCGGGGGAAGAGGGAGTATATGTATGCACGTAGCGCGTACACCGACATATCGGCTCTCGAGCTGTCTCTTTGTATAGTATATCTCTCCTCTTCGTACATGTCACTACTACCTGTACGAGAAATTCTATAGCGATGCCGTTTGACATTACACGAGGCAGATCAGAGTCTAGCTTTATCTGTTTTTTTTTCTTTATTGCGAGAAATAACAGGCAAACATCTCCGAAATGCGCGTTATCGTCACGTCACGTCGAATGTACACAATATATCTTTCACCCCGTTAAATCTCGAGGGGGAATCTCCGAGTCGACAAATGGCTCGTAGCTCGGATAGGTGAATCGATCGTATATTTTCCCACAATGAGTCATACATTATATTTACGTAATATATAATTTCGCGATGCATAAAACCGCCTAACGTCGAGTTGGAGTCGGCCACGGTTCCAACGATTGGCGGACGAGAGTTGTCGATCGTGCCGAAGATGATGGCGACGGTATATACACGCTTCCGTTGGTGTTGTTGCATCGTTGCGTTAGCTTGTGTGCCGTGGTCGTAATACATTTTAGCCGCGGGTCGTTCGTCCGCCAACATTATATTCTGCTCTATTATTATGTACGACGATGAGGGCCGTTCACCATCCCCGGCGTCGATATGAAATTCCGTGGGCAGCGATTGGACGGAACTTCGCAACCCCGCGAGAGGAGAAAAAGGAGTAGAGCGAGAGACAGACGAGAGCGGGAGGGAGGCGGCCAAGGAGGTGGAAGATCATTTCGAATATATCGTCGAAGCCGTTCGAATCGTACGGCCCGAGGGCACGCGGCAGCTGAATGTTCGCTGCAGCCGGCATTAAGAATGTGAACGCGATTGGACGAATCCGCGGCGAACCCGCTCCTCTCTCTCATTCTCTTCTCTCTCCTCCATTCTCGCCTCTTGCCTCTTGTCTCAATTTCTTCCTAGAAAGCGGCCTAATTGGCGAGACCGGACACGGCTTCCTCTCTTGACGCATTCCTGTACATGATAATCTTATCAAGTATAATACGTAATGTTTACGCTTGGATTAATCGATCGTTAATAATGTTCAAAAAAATATAATAGATTTTTTTTTGATAGCGTGCATGATTTAATATTCAACCGAATTGGACGACTGCTCCTCGAGATGAGAGATTATCCTTATTCTTTCTATCCTCCATTTCTTTTGCCTTCCTTCTAAGAAGCGAAACATCGCGAGGAGGAATGAAAAGTTCGTCCCGTAAAAGATCGGCGTAATCGTTATAATTAGAGATCGTAAAACGCCGAGGAGGGCTCGCTCGAGAAGGAAGAAGGCTCTGCACGTGTAACGCGCGAGAGTCCAGGGAGTCGAGGGAAAAACTTTGTTCGCGATCCGTGACTATAATCTCATCGATAAGGCCGGCTGGCCAAAAGACCGAGAGAGAGAATAATGCGCGGCCCGTTCGATCCTCGGAGAATGAACGATCCTTGGAGAATGACGTCCCGTATAATCGCGGCGCTTAATAACTCGCGACGAATCGCACACGCTCTTGCCGTGTCCGTCGGAAATTCTTTTGCCGCGCGTATATAAACGAAATACGGGCGCGTAACTTTATCTCGTCCGGGCGCATAATTAACCGCCGTTGCGGCACGTCGATTTCTCGCACATTATTTATTCGAGAGGAGGGTGAAACGCGTTGCACGTACGTACCTAATATGCGCGGGATGTGCTCGCGAATATCCTTTATATTCGGCGCCGCACAGTCCCTCGGCGGTCCGGACACACCTGTGCGGAGCGTAGACCCATAACCGCAAGCGCTTAATGCACGCTCGCAGACAACGCGAGGCCAGACGAATTTTATAGGTCGTTCGGGGTTTCGGCTTAATAGCCGAATTCCACGTGCGCGCGCAGACACCGCACCGTAGGTACACGTTACGCGCGGCGACGTGTTCAATTTTTTTCAACGATACACATGGACTCGCGATCCTGCAAAAGCTCATATCCTTCCGTACAATCCGATCCTACTAATGTCCTACAATTATCTTTGATTGAACGGCACGTATAAAATTGCGCGACAGGAGGGACGTTCGCAAGGGGACACTCTTTCTCTCACCTGTCTTCTCGTCTCCGCAAGACCCCGACACGGATAATTAGGAATCGCGATACGCGGGTATAAGCGAGGGCTCGACACGGTACGTTTCAAGCAGCTTGTCGCAGCCAGCTGTCCCTCTCTTAATTCGTTAGGTGGGAGGGAGGAGGAAGTTGTTTCCGCAATGCGACGCGAGTTGTCGGAAAATATTTTTTCTCGCTTTTTAAAGCCGCAATTTGTCCGAGCGAAACAGAGAGAGAGCCGACAATTAATGTAATTACGCGTTCAATGAGAATTTACATATGCAGCTGCACCTCTCCACCGCCATTTCTCCGCGATCCGTGATTTTTTGCGATCGCGGGGCTAGACCGTAAAACACCGAGCCTTGGTCGGTCCGGAGAACGGCCCTTCTTCTTCTTCTTCTCTTTCTCTTTTTCTCTTTCCGTAGTTTCGCCTGCAGTATCTTTGTCTTCGTCTTGCACGCCTTATCGCCCGCAACTATTACCTGCCACCAGTGGAGCGATCGTTGCCGGTTATGTATTATCGAATTTATGAGACGTAGCCCTTCGCGTCCCGCCCGGGAGATGTTGACGGGCGGATCTTCCTCGCGGATCCGCGCGATCGTTATGTTGTTGTACTCGTATAAAGCTACATATCAGCTTAAGGGGTGAAGCTAACTCGATTAGTGGCATTATTGGTATCGGATAATATGCAGCGCAGGGGTTCCTCTACCGCTACCGGGTACATATTAGTAACAGAATCCCTATAAGGCCTCTGCGTTTGATATTACCTACACTCCTTCCGCCGCCGAGCGAGGAATATATTTTTCTCGCCGATCGACCGATGCCAGACGACGCCCCCACCTGTACATTGTATATCGGTTATAAGCGAGGCATAAATTATACTCGGCCGGTGGAGATAATGTCCGAGAGGGCAGGCGCGGGCCAAGGTAACGTCATTCGTGGCTGTCACTCTGATTGATACACTCGCATTCAGATTTCATATGTACGTAAGCTTTCCCCTTTTCTATCGTATACGCGAGTCTTGAATTTCTTAACGATAACGCAGGTATCGCCTTTTTTTGCTTATTAAAATTAAAACATGACATTGGCTGTCTTTATCTATCCATCTACCTTTCTCTTCAAAGTATCGACGTCACGAAACTCGAAAGACAAACTCTTTGACAAATTTGGATTCGGTGTTGAAAGAGGAGGCGCTGCCGATTTGTCAGCGTTGCCTGTGGAATCACAGTGAGAGGTGACGAGACGAGACGAGACGAGACGAGACGTAGATACGCATGCTGCGTGTCCGCGAGGTCGCGTGCTGACACCAACCACCTTCCCCATGTGCAGACCTTAAGTCTGTGGTGAGAAGCCCCGTGTGTTTACGGTATCCCGTTTCTTTCTCGTTTACTGTTCGCGCCCTATGCACCACGTATCCGTTATGTGACCGCTTTTTATATATGTATAATATATGTATATATTCGATCTCCTTTCGCTTTAATCGATCGACATCGAGGCGTGCTGGGTGAGATTGTTATCTGAAATCGTCAGTCGTCGCAATATCAACTATTTAAAGTATGAACGTATTCCGTATAAACGGGCGGAGCGTTTTTCCCGCTCGCTTCCTTTCATCTTGACGTCACGTAGCGTCTTCGCTACATTTCCATCACTGACACCGGTCGTCTCGTCTTTCTCATGTGTGTACGTCGCGAGGGGACAGATGAGCACGGTTTACAGGCTTGTCGCTGTGTCGCATGTCGACTTGTTTTATCGTAAACATACTGCTGCTAGTCTCTCGCGCGAAGGGAACCACTCTTGCACAAAATCCTTTTTAAACTTTTTTTAATCTTACAAATTACTAAATGTAAGTAATCGATTTCGGGAAACGATGAACGTATTTTATCATGTCTGCGCGGGATAAAAAGAGGAGGACTCGTTTTAAAGGAATCTACAAAGAGATAATTTAAATTAGCAAAATTAATATGCATATATTGTATATGTATATAGCAAGACACACTTTCGTAACTGCAACGAGCCGAGTATCGGAGTATGAATTTGTACAAAATATAAAACAGCCTTATCTATTTGTTTCGATGCCATATTTTTACAGCGTATTCGTATACGTGTGAGCGGAATTGTAATATTGTCGTTAATTATATACTATTGTCATTAAAGCAGCAATAACATAGAAACATATGGAAGTGGGTCGTAAGGTAATCTTTTATTACTGCTGCCATTATTATTAATGATTCTGTTTGTCGCAATTGCGATACGAGTAGCGAGGCAAACCGATAGTTTCGAGCATTCGCGCGGCGGTTATAAGATTTCTATTTCTATTATATTTCGTGGAACGCGAAATAATTTGCCCGTTAAAGGTATTAATGATTTGCGGGAATTTGTGTCTACAAAACTCTCAATATACATATTGTTGCATGTTGCATACATGTTGCATATTATTATCCATATAATTGTAAGGCAGCCTTAATTAAAAATAAGCTGGTATGCATGTCGCGTGTCGATACTTGCTCTGAGGCATATTTGATATTCGATACATCGCTTTTGCGGGAGAAGCGCAGGAGGGCTTGCGAGAAGGATATAGGGATGAGGAGGTGTAAACGGGAATACTGTGCCCTCCGTATAAAGTTATTCCACGAATTATATATCGAAACATTGCGTGACTGCGAAAGTTCCCAAAAATTTCCGTAGGTAGTATAATAACGTATACCAGGGAGAGAGGATCGTCTTTTGATCTCTCGTGTACGGTTTGAGATGTGGTCGATATAATTAGATTAATTAGCGTTTGTCGAATAAAGCCCTGTAATCTGTCCGAATTGCCCTCGGTAGGGAAGAGTTTAATGCAGGGAAGAAGGGGCTTTATATATACGAACGTGGTGGCGTGCTGCGAGCGTAAAGAGAGCAAAACGGACGTTCGATATAAAAGTCGGCGATTGATTCACGAGGCTGTTCTTTGAAAAGTGTACATCATCGTACAGTTGCATAGGTATATATATATATATATATATTTTTTTTTTTTTTATATTACTGACACATCCGACATTGCAGCAACGAAATCTGCTTTATGTTTATGGAAAACGCTGATTCTGCTTCACGCGTGTGATTGCGACAGCGAATATAATTTATCAGTGAGTCAAACATGAGTTTTTTAAATAAATTAAAAATATTGAATATTAATTTAATAATATAAATATAAATGAAAAATTATACATAAATCAGATAAAATATAAATTTAAATTTAAAGATATTGAATATGTAAAAAAAAGATATATATAAGCTTTAAAAATATTGTAATAAATATATAAACGATACGCGCGATTTTTCGTATGTGTCGTAGAATTAATTGATCATAAGAAAGACAAAGTGAAGGCGCTATTGTTTGCCAATTTTTTGTACGGCGTAGACGATCTCCTTCCAGCATCGGTCAACGCACGTGCGGCAACGACGATTGTATTATCCCGATAGTTAATGCTATTTCGCGAGCCGAGTTTGACGAGTTTACGACGCGATTCTACGAGGATACAGAACGGATGGTTCGCGACCGGCTTCCCCCGCCTCTGTCTATCTCTCTTCCTTTCTTTCTCTCTCTTCGCCTCCAGGAACGTTGATTTATGCTCGACGTTACCTTTGCCAATGGATTTACATCTCGATATTTATTATTCGCAATATTATCGCGCGCGCCTTTATTGCGTTAGTCGAAATGCCTTCACTTCACCTCGAAGAGACTCCTCCAACCGTCCAGTTCTTTCTACACTTCTTTTTTTCCGCTCGTTTTTCTTTTTTTTTTTTTTTTTTCCTCAGCTCGATTCTTTCGCGGGCCGTCACGCTCGATGCTCGATCTCCCGGGAACTTGTATATCAGTAGTCTCTCATCTTCAAGGGAATATTTATTACGTGAAAACACGCGTCGAAAGGACGTTGAAACGTATAAAGTTGATAGACATTTCTCGCGGATAGCATCTTTGTCGAAAGAGATCTGATTACATTCCGGCGGTACGATATCCTATCAGGGAGTTACGAGTCTCTCTTCCTTTCCTCTGATTTCGTGAGATTGCTTATCAAGATGTGATTGTTATATATACTCGTCTGCGAGACATTGTTCCTACCGAAAATTCTTCCGTATCCAGGACCCTCTTCCGCGAAGTGACTGCCGCACGGAAACACTTGCCTCTGTCCGTCCGGTCGTGTATCATTAAATTAATGTTAAATGATCGGTTATACGTGGGGGCGTGATTTCGGGTGTAGAGATCGTATCCCCGGCGTATTATTCCGACAGAGTAAATTCGAAGCGATTATTCATTCAAGGAGTTGAGAGAGGAGCCACCGTGGGCTCCCGTTTTCTCGCCGAGACACGCGATCGTACCTCGTCGTCGGACTCTCCCTTTC
Source organism: Prenolepis imparis (assembly GCF_030444845.1). Lineage (NCBI taxonomy): Eukaryota > Metazoa > Arthropoda > Insecta > Hymenoptera > Formicidae > Prenolepis > Prenolepis imparis. The sequence continues at coordinate 1,098,395 of NW_028141167.1, read as the reverse complement.
GTCGTCTTCCTCGGCGGCCTTGGATCACGCCAAGTTTTCAAACTCGTGCCATCGTGATCCAGCTTAGATATTTTAGTTATATATCGCATATTTGTTTCGCGGAAGCGCGCGCGTACTCCTCAACTATTATAATAAAAGTCTTTTATTATGATTAGACACGTGCGCTGAAAATACAATTAAGTCAACTAAAGCTATATAGATAATTTAATGTTTTTTCCGTCCTGCACACTAGCTTGAGCTTGTTCTCTCTTTCTCCTTTTATACGCGTAAGGGGCCGAGAAAATTTAAAAGAGAATATTTTATTTCACAATAAAATTCAAAACAGTTATATATTATAACGTATTGTGCGTAGGTATTGTGTGTATTTTGCAATATTTAATTGTATTTTTAGGCAACAACGGTCATTCGCGACAGCACATGCGAAGCTCGCGGTTATCGTGCGGCACACACATCCTACCGCAAAATTGTATCCCCCTTTTCTTGCCTGTAACTTTATTATTGCTGCCAAAATCGTAAACCATCTGCCGAAGAAGTTGATCGCAAATACATTGTTGTATAAAAGGATATCGCTCGCGTTTCCGGACGTGCTGATGAAAACGCAACCGCAAGGACTACCGGACACGGTGCATACATTGTTGCAATGAATCGATATATCGCGCAGTCGAACGCAAAATACTTTTATGATTGAGTCGTTTGAAAATGCAATTTGAAACAATCAATTTTTTATTTTTGTAAATTAAGAGATGTATAAAAAAATGAAATATAAATTCATCAGACGAAGCTTTCGCGAATAAACTTGTCAAACAATTATGCAAAACTCTGTTAAACTCGAGTTTTAAATATTATTATTATTATTATTTTTTTTAACGTTAGGTTTTTTGTGAAGGATTTTGTTTATTGTGGTCAGGAATTTCGTAGCGTTTTATGAGGCGACACCAGATCAGTTTTTAGCTACTTTAGGAGCACTTTTCAGCAGGTCAAATAGAAAATCTTATTTATCGAGTAGTTTATATCGACTATCCTGTCGTCTGGGACAAAAATGTGTCCCAGATAACATGAAAACAAAGAAACACTTTCAGTGATATATTTGATCGTTTTGTCGCGTCAGCTATTTAACTTCTTTTCTTTTTGTTTCTTTTTTATTTTGATCGATTTGTTACGTCTCACGAATCAACAGCCTTTACAATCCTTGTATCCACATATAAAATATTTATTAAAAATACATAATATACTATAAATACATAATGTACAAAATTACAAATTTTCAGACGAGTATATGATGCTTATGGAATTTTTTTAGAATATTTGTCGTCGCGATCGTCCTACGAGGATTACAAAGTGATCAAACTTGTTTTTTCGACCGGGATTTATAGTTGTTTTCATAACAATGATAAATATTTGAATTTTGATACGATGACCGGTAACTTTTGCCTTTTCAGACTTTTATCATTGAATCGAGGCCGTCAAAGGCATTCTAATTGTCAAAAATATATCACTGTAAAATTTTTAAAAATTAGCCGTAATATAATAGTGTTTGTTTAAAAATTATAATATGTATATTTCATTTGAAAAAAGTTCTAAAAGTTAGAGATAGACTGGTTGACGCCAGCTTACATTTCCTCATAGTTATTTCAAATTTAGATGGTTCAGGTATTTTTGCGGAAAAAAACTGGGACCACAGGGTCAAAGGGGAAGATAAGCGGAGAAGATTCTCATCGTGTGGTGGGCAGATGTTAGTCTATGGTTGACACAATGGATTTTTCAAATTTCGCTTATATTCACAAATATATAAGGGTCTAAAGGATGCGAAATGCTTAGATATCCTTTTTTTTTTCCTTCAATATTGAAGCATCTTGTTTTATTTATTCTGTACTGTCGTTTGCCCACATTCTCGACGATCGATCATTTGAATCAGTGATTTTTCACTATACGCAGGGCTGTAGATAAGACAAAAACGGTAGTGAGGTTCTAATGGACATTCCGTGCATGCCTATAAAATTCTGGTATCTCGTCCTTTGTCCATCTCCCTCTATCTCTTCGTCCATGGACACGTCGCTAAAATAAATGAGTCTCCGATTATTCGATAAAGGTTCGGTATCTAACCACCGATGGACGAATGGATGTATTATAGTTCTAATATTATGTGACTTACCTTTGTTCTCGTTTTTCGAACCCGTGTCGAGACGAATGCAATTAGCTCTTTTCCCTCAGGTAGTTGTATATCTAGGTCTGCAAAGTTGCCTGGAAATTCTTAATTCTTGGAAAGAATAAGGTTCTAGAAAAGGTCCGATTGATCGATTCCGCAAATGGTCGGTATGTTTTCTCGATTCTTTTCCAAATTCTAGAATCTAGAGTTTAAAGAAATGATCGATAAATTCTTGTCGCGCGGAAAATTCCATGTTTATGAATTTTACACGAGTTTATATGCGATAAAAGGCCTTGTGCATTAAATTTAAGCGGCGGATTTTCTATGTCGCGAGCAATCGGGCTCGGATGAGTTAATAGGTCATAAAATCGCGCTGTAGCCTCCCGCTTCCTACGTTTGTAAGCCCATGTAACCCTTGTCTGTGCACGTGGTCGTGTTACACACTTCAGAGTCCGAAGCCTCTCGTTTCTTCTTCCCCCTGAATTGACGGCGCGCGACTTAATTGTTGCCTGTCGGTTTCAAGAACAAACGTTTCGATGCACCGACTACTCTTCTAAAGTTCTTTTTTATGCCATGAAATGATGCACGGATCACCCGAGTTTCCCGACAATGAAATTTGTCATTTTAGCAAAAAGGAAGGACTTTAGAATTGTACGAGTAATAAATCTAAAGAGGCTAAAACACGCTCGAGTACAGAGATGCGGGAAAAAAAAATAAATAAATAAAAAATAAAAAAAAATTTTATCTTTCACGTTAGAGCTGAAATTGTTCTAGTTTTTCTCACTTTGTTAGCTTTAAAAGCAATTAGTTATATTAATTACAATTTAAATCATTATTCCTCGCGACTAGCTTAATAATCTTTTATAAGTATATAAAAATGCAAGAGAAAAAAAAATTCTTATATTATTGAAATAAAAATTTAGCAGAGGAAAAATGTATGTAAAATTAGAAACTCAACTCTAAATTCGATCAAAGAATTTATAGAGATGAAGGGAAATGGGTACACGCAAAAAAAAGATTAGCAGTAGGAGCTAATATATAGCTGTGATAGCTAAAATGTGTCCTTAAAATAAGGATAGCTAATGCTGTTTCTGTCCAAGCTAAATTTATTAGCTATATTTGCTTAGGTGCTATAGCAACAACTTTTTTCTGTTAAAAACACATGACATTTAGCTGAATGCTATTTTATTCTTTGCTGCAGGACTAAATAATTTCCATTGTGGCTGCTAAGATTTTTTTAGCTGTAATTGTATAATCTTTATTATTAATGCTAAGTCATTTTTGCTGTCTTAACTATCAATTTTGCTAAAGAAGTAATATTATACTAACTCCAGGAGATCTCACAACCTGAACTGTATATATACTGTACATATATGTTTATTAAATTCTTTATTTCACAGCATTTTTCTCAAGCTATCTTACAACTTTTTATTGTCTTTATGAAAAAAATGGAAAACTCAAATAGTCGCTATTTGACACTGATATACTTTTATTCAATATCATATATATAATTATTAGATATTGAATGGAGACATCAATATCAAATAAAAGACTTAGAGTTCTCACTTTTTTTCATACCAGATGTAAAAAATTATATTGCTCCAGAAAAAACGCTACTAAATAAAGAATTTATACAATTAAGACACAAAAACCATTCAGAGGGTTATTTCTCCTGCGATCACGTCAAAATTATACATAGCAACGTAACAGAAACAATTGTAAATCGAAGGTTTGCGCGTGTAACAAAAAAATATAGCTATGCATGCTAAATGTTTTAGCTATGAAGCATATTCCATAATGTATGTGTATGAATAAAAAATTTAGGTACAGTTGCTATATTTATAGCTGCTTGTTTTAATACAACTTACAATTTCAGCTAATAAATTTTCATGCCACAGTAAATATTTAGTTATAATAGCCAGCACTTAGCTATGACACTAAGGCGGTAGCTCTTATAGCTAAGTTTGATTCAGCTATTGAAATTTAACTGCTATTGCTAAATCATTTTTTTGCGTGTAGGCGATTTCTCGGAACATCCTGTATTATAGAGGAATAGCATTCCTTCCATATGCACCATCAGCGCACGGCTCGTCTCTTTGGATTCATCTAAATTATTTTCTCAGCTTGAGACTTCGAAGGTTGCTCTTTCGGACATCGGACACCGTACCTAAAGAAAGAAAGAGAGAGAGAGAGAGAGCGCGAGGAACGTAGGTCGATCTTATGACGCTCGTCGTCGGGAAATCGGGATCGAGAGATGGCGATACAGAAATACCGAATAGTTGTCTAAAAGTGTGTGACGGACAGCTGGCCGTCATTAAAACCCCATTAGCAAGGAGCTCTCCCACACCGGAGCGCGGACGACTCAGCCCCCGAGTTCTAACAATATCTTCCACGACGCTCCGCCACCACCCACGCTATTAATATTGCTCTATACCTCCCTCCACCACTCGCGTATCCCACCCCGTCTTTCTATTCTCCCATCCGTTTTGCGTCTCGCGCATACGGATGTCCAAATTCCGTTCTTCGATTTAGACGATCCGTCACTGTCTCACGTTCGACTCATATATTCGCCCCGGCGGAATATCGACTTGTGAAATCAGAAACGTGTTTACCCCCTTCGGATACTGACTGAGGTGACCGCGGACGATTGCGTAATCTGTCACAGTTTTATTTCGATCGGCGTGAAAATAAATTTGATCGCGCGAAGATTTTGAACTGTTTGCGAAATAGGAACGCGTCTGCTATCCGAAATGACTCTGTCTGATCAATCTGTCTTTTTCAAAGACTCCGCCCCGAGAAGAGAAGAATGAGAGAAGAGAAGCTCGTAGGAAGTCGAGAGAATGTGGGTCAAGTTTGAAATAACTATGCGCTGTAGAGTATGTCTGTGGTTTGTCAGCGACACAGTCGCGATCCTGCCTCTAGCTGTCAGATGAATCTATGCGAGATGCAAGATTATGTCGTAGTTATACGCATCTCGAGTAAAATCGCGGGTAAAATCACGAGATCGCACATTTATATTTAATTTGTGTGTACCAATTCTCTCGACATCAAAAACATGTTCGCGCCAACAGAGACAACAGCTTGATTAAATTTCTTATTGCAAGTATATCGTATAATTTTTAAAGCGCAAAGTACCGAGAAAGAGTATCCTCTTCTCGCTCAATTCTCTCTCTTTCGTTCTTGCAAGACCGAAATAAACATTCGTCGCTTTTTCTTTCGCTCCCTTTCGTTCCGTCCGTGACCGCGCATACATCGGGGAAGATAGAGCACAGGAACGATGACGAAAGAAGGAAGAATACGAACGCGATAGAGAGAAGAGAGGACGTCTTGCCTACGCGGTCTTTGTAGCGGCAGATCAAACTCGGCGGGTCATTAATTAAATCTGGCGGAGCAGCCATCGTCCGTCCGTCTTTCCGCCGCGTCTCCGATTTACTTTACACGAAATACGCCACGGTTATAAATATGGGTGCCCGCCATGGGGACCCTTTTCCCCGAACTTGATCTCGCGGACCGCCCTCGAAGTCAGCAGTCAGGTCAACGCGCAACGGTTTTCGTTGACAATCTTTTTTGTCGACGAGAGAATCATTGCTACCTAATTCTTATTTGCATGAGAAAAACTGCGCGAAAGAAGCACAATTTGTGAGATTTGCCCTCGACTACACTGATCGTTTATGCTCGACACTCGATTGGCACTTGTTTCGGGCATGTCTCCCACGAGGCGTCTCGCAGAAGTTTGCGTAAGAACGAATCGATAAAAATAATTCGCGCTCGCGATGAAAGATACGTGGTGATTCCCGCGTGCGATCTGGAATCTGGCAAACATATGGAAGCGAGAGGAGACGTATGGCTGCGCGACCCTTGTCTACTAAATGTCTTAAATTCAACGAGCTCTTTCCGGAGATTCCTTCATCTGTATTAGGAGACTCTGGGGAAACAACGATATGTACCTATCTACGAATCTGGCAAACACACATGGCGAGCATGCATTTCCTCCTCCGATCGAGTGGACGAGAATATCGGGATCAAATTGTGGCGTGTGCTAAAAAAACGCGTTTTGGAAAAAAAAAAAAGAAATCATCTTTCGTCGTTAATAATGAAAACGTCACAACGCGATGTGAGAGGATTGGTCCTCGATTCCCCGCGCAGACATTCCGCGGGACGCTTCACCTAAATAGACAGCTCTGATCGATGTGCTTTCCGGGCGATATTGATAAATAAATGCGATTACGGCGATGACGATTCCGATGGTCAATGAATTTATATACCTGACAAGAGTCCCGGTGGGGCCGATAAATCAGCGGCTCTTCCGTTCAGTTCACCCGCGGCCATCGCGGTGGACACACCGGGGTTATAATCTCTCAATCTAAATCGATCGATCTGCCAAAACGGCTCCGTTTCCGAGCTGTTTATCATCGGACGCTTATGAATTTATTTTATGTGGACCGTAGAGTTACGTACGCGTATTCGTCTCGCATACGAGAAAAAGATGAAGCCGCGATGAAGCCGTGATCCCTGCGTGGGAGCACCGCGGGAGGGCCCGCGGGAACTCGTGTAAGGTACTCGAGCTTTCATTCTTTTATTGGGTATCGATAAACGCCGGGACCATTCGTTAAAATCGTTACTCTCTCTTCTTGCATCTTCGTATATATTCGCCTGTATACCTATTAATGACGGATCGACCGCGCGATTCTCCGGATAGATATCACGAGTCTCGTCGGACATTTATTTTTCTATCGAGATTCGACAAGAATCTCTTTTTTTTATCGATCGCTCTTAATTCGGAAAACGCGCATACATATTTTCACGAATTTCTCGTTTGCCTCTTATCGCTTGATATATCCTCGATATTTTTTTTTCCTCATTGCAGCGCCATTATTTGACCTCCCATTTTTTTAGCACGATTAATCATCGTCTCGCGTCATTTCTCGGTAGTCTTCGTTTCGAATTTATTGCTGCGAACTATATATATATTGTGTGCATATATGCTTTTATCGGTTTTAACGCGCGGGAATCGCAGGCGTTCGTGGAATATGGTAAAACCCACGACGATGCTCCGATGGCACACACCGACGCTACAATATGTAAAGTAATTATTTCGTAGTCATTTCCTTCGATATATCGGCGCGATATGCTTACAACTGCATACCCCGGCGTTACCGAGGAAATGAGTTTGATAACGCGTCTTCGATAACGCCATCCTATTTCACGCGTTCGTACATTACGCGGCACATTTCGTTCTATAAGTGCGTCGAGAATTATCTATCTGCATTTACCTATGCTATATAATATCTATTAAAATATTTCGTATTTTTCCTCGTTGAGTCACGCGGTATTTGGTAACCCAAGATTTTGCGTAGATATGTGGTGCTAACCGAAACCTGCGATAACGTAAAAAAAAAATTAGAAAGTTGATTATTGTTGCGACAAAATAGGAATTGCTCGTATATCGTGTCTTTTCAAGACATATTTTTTTGTATAATATGTGTTTATATAGTTACGTTATGTATTAGTGTTTATAGCGAGACATTCGCGATCACCATGAAGAGTCACCGGTTTATCTATCCATTTGATTTGCATTTGCTTGTTTTGCCCGTGCTTTTTATTCTAATGGTATCGTGTAGCGGAAAATAGCGAAATATGCGCATATGTAAAAGTGCTTTACACATTTATCTGATCGACAGTAGTTTCTACGATTCGTGTCCATCGCGCATTATTTCTCGCGCTACTTTTATTTTAATTTTTTATTTTTCATTAATTTTGTTAAAGAAAATTTTGCCTCCATCTTCGCCGTATAGGTGAATCCGGTTACAGAAAAAAAAAAAATCGCGAGACATATTTTTCGCCGACAGTTCGATACCTTTATGATATACATTAGCGAGACAAGTTATCGTCTTTTTCATTTCGCGCTCTTGTATCTAATCGTTGTTATATGTGCGCGAAGCATAAGTCGTCCAAAAGTCCAAATACTTGGGCAGTCTCGATGGATGAATTTGTATGTCAGAGCGAGCCGAATACATCTAATGTACGTACAGAGAATGATTTTCGACCTATCGCGCTAAATGTTACGCGTATTTAACAATTTATACAATTCAGTTCTTCGTGACGCGAGGCATCCTTGGTCTTGCAGTCACGATAACCGTAATTGCAGCGGTCGTAAAACGGGCTGTACTACAGATTTATTGCAAGAAGACTACGCGGTCCAGAAATAACAAAAAAAATTAAGTAATACTTGTATGTTCCCTCCGTGTAATAAAATTTCGCATTAACCGTAAAACTGTCGGGGATAAAATTGTCCAAATTATCCAAAAAAGATTTATCTATTCGGTAGATAACTTGAAAGTATAAATATTTTCTATATACATAGTTCTATATACAAGAATTATATATTTTAATGCTTTTTATTATTCCGTAAAATATTTTGCAATAATTCCTTGTATATCTCATATACATATAACTAATTAAATAAGATTGCGTTAAAAGACGCTTAAAATTTATCGATAATTTGATCTTTTTAAACACATTGATAACATTTTTTTCTCGAAATCTTATTTCTATATCTTATATTCGAATAACATTACTCTTTTGTACGATATAATGACACGCTATTTCCACGAAGCTTTAAAGGCACGACAATTAGTCGCGTAATAACTTCCAGATTTAGCTAATCGATTAGCATGTTCATTTCGCAATTCTTGATATGCATAGCGATATGTTGTATTCGGTAAGAGCCGATAAAGTTAGAGTCGTAAATATAAATATCTAGAACGAAGAAAGAAAAGAATAATCATGACTTTTTCTTTCCTCTAGTTGCATTAATTTAAATTAATTAAATTATTAATCGCCCTGATGTAAAACTATATTTTTAATAATGCATATCACTTATACATATTATGATGAGGAGGAAAGAAATCGTTCTTATCGCGATGCATTTTGACTAATATAATCACAAGACTTGACGCACACGTAACTCTTTTAAATGAAAGTTGTAGTATCACTTGTAAGCAATACTTTTAATTAGAGAGAGAATCAGTTATAGCGATAGCGATTTTTCAATGAAATCTTGATTATAATCAATACAAGGCAAAGTGCGAATATTTTCATTAAAGATCAGCGAAATACTCATTGAAGAATCTTTAATATCATCTTCAATTATTCCGTCTAAGCGAGTAGTATCGGTGAAGATCTGTCAACGGGAAGCTCCCTCAATTAAACGCGATATAGTTTGATATTAGTAATTAGAATATTTAGAACCGCGCTGTCTGCAACAGCGTGCCCGGAGCGTTTAGGCGATGATTTACAGGCCGCGTCGAGGCATCATAACGCACACGCGGGTAAAGCACGCGTGCATGCACGCATTCGGGTCATGTGTACGAGGCACGCACCCACGAGTCTTTGTTGCGAATACACGCTCGCGAAGCGGTGGAAACTACAAAGGTATAAACAATAAAACGATCGGATGGTGCGGCGGTGCGCGGCGATAAATCACGGCGGACACCAGTTATCTGCAGTGGCTGCGAGGGGTAACGCGCCGCGGCTTAGCCTTCGGTAAATTTAGCTATTGTCGTATCCTAGGATATATTAAATCTCGTTAAAATGTCTTCATGAAACCGCAGCGCCGCGCCTCGTTGCGATTATGTGCGGAGAGGGAAAGGGAGAGAATGCAACGAAACGCCATGTGTCTATATATGTTTGTTGTATAATATTTGGCATAACATTCATATAAAACATATCTTATTTATTTATTTAGTTTTCTTTTCTTTTCAAATGACGCCAAGAGACACGTCGAATAAAGAAAAAGCAACGATTGATAAAATATGACAATATAATACACGGATATATCGACATTCGTCGTGTTTATTCTCGGGTTAGGAGGGAGAGGAGAGGAAATGTGAGAGCGATTTTCTCTTTTCGAGAGATGAAACCGCCCACTTATTTATTCACTCCGATAGTTTTTACCCGCATCGGATATCCTCTTCGTCGATTTATTCCGGTCATCCTCAATTGTTATCAAAGAACTTATCTCATTTAGAAAATGGAGATGCGTCATTCTATAATCTGTGTCAATAAAAGTTGAATATTGAGGAAACTTCTATGTAATAATTCAATTAGATACAAGTTTCTATGCGATAAGAATTAATCTATACATACACATCTACATATATATTCTGCAAATAGAAAAGGCTCGTCTTATGTGGAACCTCAAACTCCCCGAGTCCAAGTCGATTAATAAATGCTTATCCATTCCGAGATACTTGATCCGCTTCGGCGGATGCAACCATCGTATCATCTCCCTCGTCACTTTCCATACGAGATAAGACACCTACGTATATATATATGCGAGCGCACGGTTCGGGGACTAGAACAATGGCATCCTCGAACGCGGCTCTACCGTGATTATTGTAATGACGGTACCGTCCGCAAACACACTTTTGAATGATATAATTCGTAACCCGGCGCGCCACGGTGAGAATAACGATGCCACAGCGTTAACCAATAATTTATTTTCACGCCTTCCCCTACCTCCCGAGATGCGGCGATTCCTACGATACTTTTTCGCGTAAACAGCTCTTTGCCTCCGGAACACACTTTCACTGATGCGTTATTGGAAGCGCGATTAGATTCTATTAAAAAAATATATACGCATGTTTATTCCAATATTTTATATATAATTTCGATTCTCTGTTATTAATAAGCTTATCCTTCGTCCTTCTCTCTTATTAAGCGCGACGGGTTTAACTGTTTGAACGAGTCGATTGAAAAATCTGAGAGAAACGAACTTGTTTCGTATTTGATCAGGATTCTATTTCTTGCCGCTCATTCATTTCTGGCCACCACCGTGGAGGGTCAATATTATCACACGTGCTCAAAACGCCGACAGAGAGAAACCGTTTGTCGCTCCTCGCCCCCATCGCGGATGCCTTGTCCTTCAATCGTAGTCCCATTTAAGATTGGGCGACCAACATCGGTGCATTTACCGTTGGAGATCCACCTGCATCCGATAGGCATATATTTACTCAAGTCCGCCCTTTCCAGGTAAAAGCTCGCCTCTCGCCGTTCGAATACATTCGAAGCTTCGATGAATCTATTTACATCTACTTTTAGATATAAAAAACGTGTATATTCCTCCTCGTATGTAGAATATAGTGGAGTTTCACTCTCTTCGAATGCCTTTCGTGCTCTCTCTCTCTCTCTCTTTCGCGCGCATTTTTATCATGGATTAAAATACAACATGAATCCCTAAAATTTTCCTCGTCAGTAAATAGGTATACGCGTGCAAAAGTTAACGCTTGCATCGAGAGTCGCGCGCATTTATCGAGCGGTCGAGTTAATTCCAGGTGAGAAAAAAAATGTGCAACGTCCATCTCCTCTTTTTTTTTTTACGATGGTCGTTTCCGTTCCCGGTAATGTGACTTTGTAAATTTTTATGCCGGCACCGACGCGCAATGGGCACAGCCGTAAAACACTTATGACACCCGTAGCATAATAATGTTACTCGATAGCGGCTATCTCGGTGTATATAACTCATTGCATTCGCCATTTTCCTAATTAATGTTTAATGTCTCGCTATCTATGCCCTCGTTGCTTCACGATTGCGCGGTTGGTATCGCGTTATCAATAGATGTTGCTGTGTTTCTTATTCCATTCCGACTACGCAAAATATACCATCGCGGTTTTTCGAGGTAATCACCTTGCGAAATCTCGTCACCTAATCGCGAAATTTGCATAAGTTTGAAACGAAAACGAAGAAAAGCGAAAAGCTCGACTGATTATCAATATACATAGAAAAAATATTAGTAGAAAGAATATTTGCGTTTAACAACTTTATATGACACACAATAATATCGTCTATTTATTAATATAGTTATATAGATGCGATATTGAAATTTCTCTAATATTGAATTAGGATCTAATATTGAAATGGAATTTCGTAGAATAAACGATCAAAATTTTGTGTTCTCTTATGGTTTCAGTCGTATAGAGAAGAGATTGACTCCGATCTGGATGATGAGGTACAGGATGAAGAAGACTTCCTTTCGCAACCGCTTCAAGGCAGCTCGCAGCCGCTGGACATTGGGGCTACTAGCACATCTTCATTAACGCACTTAAACCATTTAATGAACATGCATCCGCAGATTCTGGCGAAGCTTAAAGGCATGGTTGGTGAAGAGCAACTAACTTGTTTTACTTGTTGTATATTAATCTCTTTCGATCATTTGCTTCGGTATAAAGTATTCCGCTTCGAGTATATACACGCTTTATCGACACTTGTAAGAGAAAAGGAGAGAGGGGGGAAGGGGGGCGAGAGGGAAAAAGGGGGAGGAGAGAAAAAAATACAGATTTCGAAAAATAGTCTTATTGTGATGAGTTCCCTATCGTTTGTCCTATTGAGTTTCTGTAGAGATAAGCAACGCATAATTCGTCATAAAAGTTCTTTGACACATTTGAGCGTTCATTGACTCACAAAAGTGGGGTAACACGAATCGTGGAAAATCGTGAGATAGTCGTAACAGCGTTGACAGTCATAAATGAGTTACCATTGCGTCACCGTGACAATAGATTTCTTTTTTTTTTATTACACAACAGCCTAAACCGGATGACACTAGATGAGCGCAAATATCTTTACAATCGGTATTCTGATAAGAAAGAGAGAGATCGCATCGTGCACAATAGTATATACTATAATACATGTGTGTAGCGTGTGAAAATTAAAAGATCTTCTTTTATAAAGTTCTTAGAAAATTTCGCAACAATTGGAGCTTTTTAATATTATATCTCAACTGACAATAAATGATAATAGAGCGATTGATATCTGACTGGTTACATTTTTCAGTAAAAGACATAATTTATAATGTTTTCAAGTTTTGCAAATGATGGAATAAAAATTTTGTAAGAGATTACTTTATAAAAGAACGACTCGTGTGTATGTATGTGCGCGTGTGCCTTTCCTCTCTATAATGTTAATCAACTAGATGATAATTTTTTTCACCGTATAAACTTTTATGAATCGGATATTATTGTGGGACAATTTTTTTTGTTTCATATAGTACACTGAGTCAGAGAGGCAGCAAAACAGAAATACTAATTTGGAAACTCTGCAGGCTGCAATAACCAGTGGTAGCTTCCACGTACCCCTGTTTCCAGCCATGTACGGATCACCGCCGCCGCCGTTGCCGCCGATGATACCGCAGCGGCAGCAACAGCATCCGCAAAACAATCATTCGCAACCACTCGCTTCGAGTAACGCAAATGCGATGAATGTCGAGAATCAACTGATGATGGCCTCCGTCTCCGTGAAACCTCCCGCTACCAATTCGCAGACCGGCGAGTCGCCGCAACGAAGCTGCAGGAACAACAGCGAATCCTCGCAAGGAAGCTCCAGAAATAACGGAGAGTCTCGCGAGTGTGAGTCTCGCAGCGCGGCGTCGACGAACAATCAGCATCCGTCCGGATCCAACTGGAACTTCGAAGAACAATTCAGACAGGTGCGTCAGGCAAGTACTTATTAGTAAATACGTACGTCTTCCTCGGCTTTTCGGGTATGATCACGCGTCTTGAGCGATACTAACATGCTTTTACGTATCGGCACTCTTTCCGATATTCTCTCTCTCAATCCAAGCTTGAAACTTGATTAAGTCTAACAGATCCCAATTTTTGCAAATTTTATAATATATTACATTGCAATATAATATGTACGGGGAATTTGCTCGCTTAATCATCCTTTTGCTGAACGCTTCTGCGGCAGAGAACTGTGCTTTAAATTCTAATTAGCTTCAAATTCTCTGAAAGATTATCATCCGGCTCATATCCAATATACGAATCGCGTGCGACTCGACAAAGTTACAGACGGTTCGACAAAGGAACGCTGACTGAAAATGCGTCTGTAAAATGAACGATCCGAAAAATTTCCCCGAGAACGTAGCATCGGCGATGCGTGCCGTGCGTGCCGTGCGCGATCCCGCGAACCCAGGCCGAGTGTCGTGGGCGTGAACAACTCGCGCGGTCACCTTTGTGGGACACTGGTTAGTGCCGCGAGGGACGTGTAATTACGGCAGAGCTCTCCCCGCGCGAAACGAGATGGCGAACCGGCCAGCGAGTGAAAGAGAAAGATGGAGGGAGGTGCTTTAATTAATGCAACGATGGAAGCTAATTATTATTTTTACACGGCCGGGAGATAATTACCGACCGACCGTCCCCGAACGGCGAGTTCGTTGACGGTGTTGCGAGGCAAGAAGACGATCGGGCATTTCGGAGCGCTATATGAGAGCCTATATAAGATACGTAGGGACTGCCGGAGAATGGAGACGGGGGTGGGAGTAGGGGAGGGGGAAGGGGCGAAGTTATAGAATTAGCCGGACTTCGCATCGCAGCCTTGTTAACGCTTTTTGCGGTGACCCCGCTCGCGGTTTTTCGCTTTTTGCGAAGAGGGTGTGGTATTGGATTACCATTTAGATTGTTGTTCGCGCGCGCGGGCCAATATCTTCTCACGGACCGCGTGACAAAGCTATACGCACCTATCCATCTACCACCGAGGATGATCGCGTCGCGCTTTTGAGAGCATTCGTACGCGAATCTAGAAAATCGAGTACACGCTATTTTCGCGTATTCGATACTTTCGGAGAAGCTGCATTCGCGCCGTTCTTTCGCGAAGCGCTCATCATCGATTAAAGCGTGTACAACGAGCGGGGACCAACGGCGCGCGAAAGACGAACGCTGTAGGGAAACGAGAAACAACGTGCACGCGGGAATGGAAATAGAAGTCTCCACCTACTTGCGAACGGCGCCCGCATCTCACGGATCGCATCCATCATTCCGGCGAGGGCGTACAAGCTGCTCTTTAATCTTTCTTCTTCGGGGTGATGGTGGTTTCGTCTGTTTTACTCTTCCTCCGCCGTTTCGTTCTTTCTTTTTTATTTTTCTTTCCTTACGAGGTGTCGGTAATCGTTCGCGTACCATACTTTCGCGATTTTTTTTTTTTTTTTTTTTTTTTTTTTTACGAATTTAGGCGTCGCTTTCAAAAAATTCGCCATTCGAGAACGAAATGTTCCTCTATTTAGATTTGCCGAATCGGACCATCGACTCGACGGAACGTGAAAACGCTCAATCTTCGGACGGGTTTATAGTCGGACGGTTATTGTCTTGACATACACGAGGTGAACACACGCGCGAAAGCCGATTATGTCGCGTCGGGGCCAGGAGCTTGGGGTTTTAGTGAAACAAGGCTCGTCGTGTATCTGTCTTGTATGTACACAAAGTTCGGACAATACAATCCATCGACGGTGATACCCAACACGAGCAACGACCCGTCCACGCGAGACCAACCTTCGCGTCTCCTACATGTATTCCGATGTAACTTGCGCACACACATACACACTCTTTCGAGCCACTACGGCGATATAATACTGTAGCACTATACTTTGCAGCCATTGTGAAATAACTCGTAAACCTGCAAATTGCCAGCTATTTCGCTCCTATACGCGCGCGCGCGTCTTTTACGCCTTATATGGCTTGTCTATACGTGTGTGTACTATGTGTATTCAACCGTATGGATCGAGAAGATTGACTGCTCCTCTCTATTGCGCGTCCACTCGTTTACGCGCGGGAGTACTTATTACAACGTGCAAAAATGCGTGGCTCGATGCACAGGATAGTCGGGTAAACTCGCCCCAAATATTTTGTTTTCTTCGTTTTAAAGTAAATCTTTCCTTAACAAATACATTCAATTACAAGCAACAAAGTTGTATAGATGAGAGTATTTTCTTTGTAAATTTTGACTTACAAGTCTGATAATTAATGATACCAAAATTTGAGCTGTAAATTAATCTTTTAAATTTTAAATGAACGGAATTGTAAATTTATAAAATACGAAGAATATATAATAAAAAAAAAAATGCATTCCTCTATACGCAAAATCAGGACACCTTATGTGCGCAGGATAGCGAAACGATGACGAGCGCGCGAGCTGGATCACCCTCGAGTTATCATTGTGATTATGTAAATGCATTATCATTATGCAAATGCAACGATGCACCTAAAACTCAGAACATACGATTCGTGTCGTCGCTGCCGTCGTGGTTGAACGTGGGACGCGGATGGGAACGGTCTTTTGTAATTTCGACAAATAATGTCGTTTTTGTTCAAGAGAGAATGCTCTCGAACCCCTTTTCGAGAAAGAGAGAGAGAAAAAAAAACCCGCGCTTTTATATATCTCCGCGAAATCATTCGGGAGAAGGCAAGAGAAATCGAATAAAAAGTTTCTCTCGCTACTTTCCACGTGATCGCTTCTGTCAAGTGAGACACGTGTCGTCCTTGTTGCGTTTTATACAATTGCAATCGCATTCGGGTCGTCCAATTCATCCAGACACTTGGGATTAGATTCTCGCGCGGTTTCTTTCCCGATCGATGCGCTCGTAACTTGCGTTCTTGTAATCCGACAACACTCGTGCCGACCAAATAACGCGAGTGACAAGAATTTTGCATTTTTTTAACCACGCTAACTCGTTATGTAATATATTAAGGAAGCGTGATAAGACGCGACGGGAGTCTTCTTTCGTTCTATTTTGGGAACTCGACTGATGCGTGACATATCGCGATATCTAACGTCGCCGCTACTGACGGAGTATATATAAAAATATGACACGATCGGTGTGACGTTTGCGCGCTTATTTTTTTCGAAATATTTATAGAGGCATTTTCTCTCCCTCTCCCTCTATATGTCTGTATCGCACAGCTCGTATTAACCTTGTCGCGCAAATTTGAGTCGATATCGCCGGACGTTAAATATATTGTGAAATATTGTAAACATTATCGACAACGACAATCGATTTCTATTACAGAATATCGCAGGCAACGAAAATTATGCCGCGTATCAATGCGCGATAATGCATATCCGCTTTGTAACGATGAACAAATTGCTCCCACGCTATTTTATATCGGAGACATTACCAATACTATGACGATATAGCCACGTTGATAAACGATAAGAAACTACACGCCTACGGCGGCTTGCAAAGGAAAAATGGAAAGCTTTCCTTCTTCACTAATATTGCCATTCGCGGGTCCGTCCTCTTGCTTTCGCTTATCGATCAATTAACCGGGTTACGCATGCGAAAGCGCAATTACTGCACGGTGCAACGGGATTATTATTGTGCGTTGCATATGTGAGACTCGTTTGTTGGAAATCGTCCGAATGGTTCCATTGTCGCACCCTTCCGTTTCTGGAATAGCGGAGGAAGGGTAGTTTAGCTTTCTCCCTCGAATGACGTAATTCGAGAGACAATTAAATCCTCGCCGCTGCGGTGCAGCAACTTTTACGAGCGTTAGACTCTCGTAACATCGATGCAGTTCGCGTACAAATCGCCGACAATTAACGCGATACGCGTAAGAGTAATTACGCGTTAAGCGAGCCTTACGATATCTTCCGACGAATGCGGCACTCGCGATTATATAAGACCGCGAATAGGGCGAAAAAGAAAAGTGACTAATTGTAAGCCGGATGAAAATAGCCGCGTTCGACAACCTTATCGAGCTAATTTACTTAGTCCGTGCAACACCTGTCCGTGCAACACTTTGACCGTCTAGGTTCGCCGCTTTTCTTTTTTCTCAAACGATACATTAACCCGCAGATTCTTTTAGTGTTTAATAATCAACAATTGGATGAGTTATGAGATTCTGAATATAATAGTCGTTAAGCCAAAGGTTTAACACTTTCGAGTCACTGAAAGATTGTTGTGGAGATGTCGGTCTTTCATAGCCTAATATATTTTCCCTTGAGTTAATATATTTCTCAACAAAATATTTAAAAAATCTCCGAAACAAAGTATATTGTAGTTCTTTGTCATCGATTCGAAAATCTTTCTGTTTATATTATTTCAAATAGAACTACCAACGTTCCACAGCAATTCTTTCCTCTTACAAGTCCTGCTCCAAGGGATACTATCCAAGGGATATCTTTCCAAAGTATTCTAACAGGTGCGAACACAATTGGAACATAATGCTGAATAATGGACTGTTAATGGAGAGCATGTAATCTGCCTTTAGAATTATTATTTTCTCAACTTTTTATTTGTGGATTATATATAAAAAACGACCGTGATCAATGTTGTTTTAAATACCCTCCATCGTGTAATCTATCTGCGGTCGATTGTCGATCTTTACACAGTTGGCAGGAAAAATAACCGGGAAACAACTGGCTTATTCATAATTCTCCGTAATTTCGTTACGATTTTTATCGCGAGACACGCTCTAGACAGGTCAGCGCGACACTTTTGACAGCAGATGGTTAAAGGGTTCGTTATACGCCGCATGCTGATTCGCAGAAACGAGATTTCCAACAACAGGATGTGGCGTATCGTTGATCAACGGTAGCCATTTCTCCTGACGCGGGCGTTTTTTTTTTTTTTTTTTTATATTTTCTGTCTCATTTTTCTCTCTCGTGTATTACACGTGTAAAGTTACATTAGACTTATGAATATGATGAGATTCGATTTCTACATGCATTCTCTCGATTAACGTCAAAATATCGATCTTCCGAGCGATAAATTTTACATAATATGTCCCTTAGATTTACAATATGTTTTTTTTTTTTTCACGATCTGCGATAATAATAATTGTAGTAATTATTGCGTGTCCTCTTATCGCGAATGAATTGCAAAGTAAACCAATTCTTACGCTTCTTCCGTTCGGTTCCACTATCGCGCGTGTAAACGCAACATATCATCTTGGTCTCTTCGTATATATTCTTCTCCATCTTCATCTCTTTCCGCTCTCTTTCTATCTTTTTGCATATTCTATTTCTTTTTTAACGTTAAACGCGATCGCGCTCTAACGATCTCTAATGATATAAATATAGCACGTTACGATAACGCGAGACGATTGAGCGTCAGCGTGGGAGGGATGGATGCGTGTTGGAATTCGGGGATGTCTCCATCGTGTCCGGAGGGGGGATACGAATCTCGTCGGCGACAGAGGGTTACATTTTGACCCCGGTTAGCATACCAAAGGTGCATCATATTATACGGCTCGCGCTCGCTATTATAATGAATATCTCCGACTAACATATATGCATATATGTAAAGCACGCGCGTTTTCATGGGGTGTCACGCTGTCACAGACGACGAAGGAGCATCGCGGGAATCGCGCCGATATATACGTGCACGGTGGGCCCCCCTCCCCCCCCACACACACACAACGCAGCCATACACAACGCAGACATACACATACACATACACTAACGCGTCTGCATCATTCCGAGAGAGACGAGCCGGAGAGATATCATTTGAATTTCAATGAATCATGTGGGTGCAAGTGTCGCTCGTATTCATTCAGGCTACATTCGTGCGCTACATCTATAAGCGCACCGATATATGCACGTATATGTATATATATACACATACACATACACACGCGGGATACGCGACGGGACCGCGTAACGATGAGAGAACACGCGCCCACCCTCGTGTATATACGTCCGTGTAAAATATTGTCTTCTTTTGCTCCTCATTCGTCGTCTCCACCTCGTTTATCCGTGTAAAGATAGAGAGAGGAGACAAATGTCGGGGAATCTTCCTCTCCCCTTTCCTTCCTTCTCCTTCCTCCTTTATCCGAGCACATTCACGCGCGCGTATTTGTCGGCGAGCGACACAAAAGTGCAATTGTACCAGGGTCCACAAAAGGAGATTATCTCTGATCATTTTTACCGAGGCTTTTCCGCTTCGCACGCACCAAGTATCAAAGCAACTCTCGTCTCGCTACGAGTGTTTCTTCCCCGTCCCTTCCTCTCTCGGTCCTTCCCTCTTTCCTAATCCATCGTCATAATAACCAAACTGGTCAGATTTTTTAGCCAGTCATGGAATGACCTGACGACAACCTATTCCTTAGAAATGTTGACCGCGCGTTCCGTCACATGATATCCATTCACAATGTGGAATATGCAATTTTTATTCTGAAAAACTGTGTGTACGTATATACGTAAAGAGTTGCAATGTTGTGGGTAAATTGTTGAAATTCAACGATTGTCTATCCAGTCACAATCAAGATCAGGTAGAAAGGTTTAGTTCTTACGAGAAAAAAAATTCTTATATTAACTTCCTAATTATTTCCTAATATAATTGAGGAATAAAAACTATCGATCAAATCTCTTAAGATTGACCTTAATCGTTCTCGAGATACGATAAAATCTAACTGGACGGTTCACGAATGATTTGGCGGGAGATGCTACCGTGTATCTCTACCGTTTATCTCTTGATATGGAATCAACTCCCTAGTAAATTCTGATAACAATAAATTTATATACGCGAATTTCGTTTGAGCGCAGCACAAGTTGGAATAACCGATATGTAATATAATTTCTTTTATCTTTAACGATACTCCAGCTGCTCATTAGCATGTGGGTATTTCGTGTCATCGTTAAAGGGTTAATAATGGGACGTAATACTCTTCTATATTATCTGTAAAAAAACAGAAGAAGAGAGAGAGAGAGAGAGAGAGAGAGAGAGAGAGAGAGAGAGAATGGAAAAGAGTGATCACGCGGCTTTTTGCGTTATCCGTCCGAAATCTCGCAGCGACAAGACTGACCCGGAAAAGGAAGACGTACGTTGCTCATCGTCGTCGCGATGTACCGATGCTCGCGATTATCTTCGCCACGGTAAATACATGGTGTCGTGTTTTTTTCGTCGACTCTCGTCGACAGGAGAGGAAAAAAGTGACACACGACATAGAGCGAAAATGACCCTTGTCCTTTTTCCGCGCGCGCGCGCGCGCGCTTTTATCTCCGCGAAAATTACATATAATGGTGCGAGAGAGGCGCGTGCGCGCGCGCGCAAGTCCCTTTTTTCGGCAGCTGTCCCGAAAAGTGACGGTTACATACGGCAATAACGGTGCGTGGCACATCGGGTGCGCGCACGCACTGCACTTGCCCTCATTGCATCGGTATACACTCGCGGTCGTCCGTGCACGTCGGTCTTTATACCGCCGTCTCGAATCGAACGACACTTTTGCAACGACCGACCGCATCATGCACACGCTATACCTATACCTGCGTATGTACGTATGTCGGCACACGACCGTCCTCATTCGCGAACTCGGCGGAACCCTCTGCTCTTTGTGCGTCTCCTTGTGCGCACGGATTACCCGGTGAAATCTTGCATCTGCCCCTTCTTACAGGTTCATATATTTATCAATGCGTTGCAGCAGAAACGCGGAAACCCCGCCCCTCCTACCTTTCGATCTTGTGCGCGCACGAAAGTTGAAAATTATTGGTATTATCGAGAGAGGATCGACAAGGCTTGTGCGCTTATCTGCCGCGCGATCTCCGCAAAACGGTTCGATACGGTAAACGCGGAAAAGCCGATCGAGCTGACGCGATAAGTCGTTAATTACATTCGGCTCCGCGCTTCTCCGATATTTCCGGTGTTGTAGAAATTATTCCCGTTACCAGGTTACAAAAAAAAGAGTTGCGTGTGGCCGCACTCTTCTTTGGTATAAAAATGAATACCAATCTTTCGAATATGTCGCGTCAGGGGGAATTTATATCGTTGCCCCAACATTCTGGGCGAATTTTGGCCAGGACAGGAGTAGGATAAAAGAGAGGATAAAAGAGAGGATAAAAGCGAAGAAGAAGGGAAGGGTAAAGAACGCTCGGGCACGTGTGGGACGCGTCATTTGCTTAATTGCGCTATTTCAGAGACGCCCGGTCGCGTTATTCGACCACGCGTGCAACCGCATGCGCACGCTCGCCAATCTAAAAGATTCGCACGACCAAAAAAGAAATAAGAGTGAGACATCTCCTCGGTTTAGAGACCTCGAATGCGATGCACCTCGAGACGCGCGCTATGATTTAATTGGACTGAGAACAGACAACGGCAGAGCTATAAAACGATGCCGGTGAATCGCGCGACGGCTCGCTACGGCAATTTAGGAATTACATCGTAAATTATGCCGCGCGTAACGGAACATCTTTCTCTCTCTGTTTCTCAGCATTGATTTATTACGTATCAGTGAACATTATCCCGATCGGCGGAAAGTGCGTAAGCGCAGGCCACATACGCAATGATGAATTATTAATTTATTACGTCGCGTTTCTCGCAGACAAACGAATAGGTCATGAGTGAATGATTACCCGGCAATTCGCGATAATTTAATAGAGTCTGCATATAAGAGAGAGTCTCGTATAACGGTATACACACACAAGAGTGTCTCTCTCGCTTTACGCGCCGCTCAAAGTGACTTATCCTTCCATATGGTAGGCGTGCCGCAAATGTCGCGGTACATCGAATGATGTAGGAAATTAAGACGCTCCGGGACGATACGAGAGACGTGTATATTTAAGGAACGTTTGAAAACGGAGAATGGAAAATGGGAGATAGAAAGAGAGCGGGAGATTGAATACGCAGTGATGGAAGGACGACGAGATGGGGAAAGGAACCAAGGGGCGAGGAGCAGACAGGGGAGAAGACCGTCTTTTGACACGACACGTGTCGGTCGTCTCCCGTACGAGATCTAAGACCGTCCTAGCTTCCGCTAATCCGAGAATCGGGCCTTTTAATACGGGGACGAGGTTTCGCGATTATAAATATCAGAGATACCGGGAAGCGCGCCGAACCCCCTCGTTTCCCCCCACAGAAGGAGGAGAGACTCGTCTAGACTCTAAATGAAACTGCCGACGTTACTAGGGGGGGGGGGGGGGGACTGAGAAAACGTGCGCTCGTTATGTCGCTAATTTTAAAATCATTTCGAGATTACGATTAGGACAACTACTTACATTCCTCGTTTTGATCAACTAGATTTTTTCGCGTGAATTAAGCGGATAAGGATATTTTATTTCTGAAGAATACGAAGAGAAAAGATATAGATACCGTATATAGTAGTTTAAGTACATTTTAAATCCTTGTCCTTTCGTAAGGAAGAGTTACGAGCCGACTGCTCGCAGCTGCGAAGGGCAGGGCCGTTTCGGAAACATTGCAGTCGGGCGGAAAGACGCGATAGAAAAGTTTGGGGTATTACGTGTAAGATGAATAGAGAGAGAGAGGGAGAGGCCGACTAATGGCACGCGACTCCCACTCGAGGCGTCGAAACGACTAGTAAAATAGGAGGCCGATGCCGCGTTTGAGATAATTTTAGGAGAAGTCGGTGACGAAGGACTGCTGCGGTCCAGATGCATCCGCGCAACGCGTGCTGCATTGTTGCGCGACACGATGTGTCACTATTTTTAGCATCAAAACACGAGAGAAGCGAGGATAGAGTCACTACTCCTTTTACTTCGTTTTTGCGTTATTGCGGCCCGCCGCGTCTGATCGTAGGAAAAGATAACGGCCTGTTATAACAGGATGTCGTACAAGAGTCGTAAGGTTTCTTTTCACAACTCTTTCTCTCTCTCTCTCGTTTTTATATTCTATTTATTTACTTCTCGCGCGAGCGATAAATTTTAATTCGTCTACTGATGATCGATAAACACTCGCGTTTCGAGTCGATTAAGTCGCGGTGGTCTAATTAAGTGTAGATGGATTCGCGCGCTGAATAACTTGCATAGAAAACACTTCCCTCTTCAAACACAATCGAGCTCGACTTTTTCACTCGTGTAAAAATTTCCCGGTTCTATCCTATCTCTGAAAAAGCACGTGCTACAGTTTGTACAACGCTTACATTATGAATGACCTTGCACGAGTGTTCCAAGCTATATATCTTGTAAAAATTCGTCCCAAACACGTGCTGGAAACTACTTTTTTATGTATACAGAATAATCTTACATAAATAGGATGTATTACTCTATCTCTTGTCATAAAACGAGGCAAAATTTCCGGAAAATTTTCGCTTTCGAGATACCTTTTTTTAAATATTTTAATACTAACATAATGCATTTTCTGGTTTTGTGTAAACATTTTGGTAATTCTGTTATAATTAAGTCTAATATTTATATTTTACAATGAAACACTTGAAGAAGTTTCAAGTTGACATAAGACAACTTCCTTTATGGCAGCGACGTGTTTTCCGGCTCTGATGTAAACAAAGTAGATAAGTATAGTAGTAGTTCATGTCTATATATGCTATGTAAATATTATACAGTTGTAATAGAATTTTTACACGAAGAATTCCGAATGGAGAAATTTATCTCTTACTTGCGATCTCAATTTTCAATCTGACATCTCTATTTCGAGAGTTTGATTACTTATTTTGATTTATTTAAAGTATAAAGTAGAAACGCAATTCCTATATAATGAAAAAATTTAATTTAATTGAAAATAACAGAATTTCACGCGGGATCCAAGACAGCAAACAAGTGCACCGTATTGATATATTAAAAAAGAATGAGATATCTCGAAAACGACACGTTTCCGGAAATGTTATCCAAAGAAAGAGATGCTTACTTTTTTTTTTGACAAAGTACCGATCATGTATCCTATCTATATGGGACAATCTCTGGGATCGAAGAAGTAAAGTGCAATTAGACGAAAAGGAATCGCGCAATCTGCCTTCCCGCCGCAGCTACAGTCGTCTGTCCCGAGTAAAGTGCCGCACTAATAAGACTCGCGGCGGCTGCGACTCACAATCGTCGCTCCCGTTGTCCGTACACGTATGTAAGCAGGTAAAACTTACTGCATGTGCAGTTGCGTTTCACGTCGCGTGCACTCGAAGCGAGTGCACGATGCACTCTGTGGGTCCCTTATCCTCGGAGAACATCTTATTCTTTCGCCGTACGGAGCTCGCAATTAACTTCGGGATTGCTCGCACTTGCTCTTCACGGGGATGACGCTTTATTGCCTTTTATTCGACATGCTTTAAAATGTACGTTACAGTGGCGCAGAAATAGGTTGACATTTTGAATATAATTATTATAATAATAATTATTGTGTAAAATAAAAGTGTGCAGATAAAATTTGATAATAGTACACTGACATATAATGCATTTTGCAACAAATGATGGGGCTAGCGTGCTGATTCAATGGTCAACCTGATCAATTACAGCAACAATGATTAAAAAACACTTTGAAAACAATAACGGGGTAATTTAAAATATCGAAACAAAGATTAAATTTCTCGCTACATGTCAAATTTAGAGAAAAATGTATTTCAAGGATTAAGAGACTGCCGACCGGCGTCAGTCTTTGTAAAGGAGCGCGAGTCTTACTTGGGAGAGACGATCTAGAAACTCATTTCGAGAAAACTGTCGGAAAAGTGACGAGTGGGGGATGATAATATCCGCGTGAGTCGTAAACCGCCAAGTATCAGACGGCGAGTAGAGAGGAAGCTCCGACGAAAAGGAGAAACGCGGGGCCGTGGGACGGAAACGGATGCAGAAGCAATAACTTCCTCGTAGATTTATACGACCGTCGTGTGGTTGGACCACAATGAGCGCCGCGTAGATCGCTCTCTCTTTACTCTTCGATATTTCCCTCCGCTTTATCACCTACATTCTTCCCGTAGACTCTTGGACGTACTCGTGTCATTTGTTCGGAGCAAACACAAAAATATTATAGTCGAGCGCGTTTGTAGAAAATTTTACATCCTTGATTATATTCTGTAGATCGATGGAGATCTGTATCTGTATCCTGTATCTCTACTTTTATCTTACATTGTCATTATCTTTATCTTGTCAATTATGAAAGTTTGAAAGAAGACGAAATCTGGAAAGCGTATCGGATGTTAATGATAAAATTATACGGTCGCTTCGTGCTATACATATACATATATACAGAGTGTTGTCTTATATAGATAGAGATCGATGATATTCTTCGTCAAAAAATGAACATTTTTTATCTTTTGACAAAAATTCCAGAAACATATTGTTTTTGGAAATTTCTTTTTTTTTATTGAGATAAAAAATAGAAGAACAATCTTGATTCGGAATTTTTCCTGTAGGTATAGAAATTCTATTATAATTAAATCTATTTGCATTATATAAATTATAAAAATATTAATATCTACTTTATTTACATCGAAGCATATCGCTTTATGTCTAAAGAAATTACACTTTGCCACAAGGGAAATTGTTTTATTTCAACTCAAAAGTTCAAGTGTTTTGTTATAAAAATATAAATATTCGACTGAGTTACCAACATGTTTACATAAAGAATAAGGAACCAACAAAGGCAACGTATTCACTTATATATAAAAAAAACAAGATATCTGGAAAACGATTGCAAATTTCTGAAAACTATCAAAGAAAAATATTTATTTCTCGACCAAGAATATGATAATACTATCTATGTAGAACACCCCGTATACTTCTCGATTTTATTCCTAAACATTTTTGCTCGTTGAGGTATTCATCGGCTACTCGATGCAAATTTTTCCCACCTTTGCTCTTCTGTCGATGCTCGCCGCTGGCAACGATAATCAAAAAGAGCCTCGAACGCCCTTAAAGAAATGGAAGAGAGGGCATTATAATATATTCGTCTGCGTGTGTGCACTCGACTCGAAGACGAGGAAATCGGTTCGCATCTCAAAGTTCGTGCGCCTGACGATTAAAACGATATTAAGATACATCCGTGATATCGAATTGCGAATGGGAAGATTGTCCCGAGAATTAGGAAGGACAGACCCCCCTTACTTAAGTAGCGTGCGCATCATACGTGCCTATCACACGTCGCATCGTGCCATCATTAAATTCCGAGTGACGTGCGACGACACCGATGACGGACACCGTAGGCGAAATTGATTTCATCGTTTTCGAGCCTCCCGGGCTAATCTGAAATCTCAATCATCTCTAATTTGTAAGAAATTTCGACAATCGCGCGTTATCTTATCTGAGATCGGTCTGATATTCATGAATTAAATCTTGGAAACTCTCCCCTTTCGCATATACATATATATATATATACACATATATATTATACGGGACGGGCGATATCTCTCGCATTGTTTACCGTAATTTATGTACGCTCGTACGAAACGAAATATGATTAACGATAAGTCACGGTAACGAGTCACGAAGCCGACGATCGCACAGTATTACGAGCGAATCATTAAGGTATCTTTAATCGACACGCTCGTATAACTATACGGGGCCGCTATTAACAAGCGAGGAGAGTGTGACCTCTCTCTCTCCCCCCTTTAATCGATCGCTTAATGATCGGGCCCGAACGATCAAACTATCTCTCCGCCGGTAATTAATACGATCGACGATGAAAAATGATGGTGCCGTTTGTTGCACGCCCATTCTAGAGGATCTATCGGGCCTCGATCCACACACTCTCTCACGCATATATACACGTGGTACATATATTATATCGTCCTGGAAAAAAGTAGACAGATTCAGGACCGATTTCACGCCGATCTTATCTCTCCCTCTTGTAACGGTTTAACAACTCGTGCTCGTAAACTTTGCTTAAGCCGCACTTTTGTGCAAACGGACTTTGCTCGACGATCTCTCTCTCTCTCTCTTTCGAACGGTGAAAGAATCCTCTCGCGAGGACATATAGCGCGATGGATAGAGAATAATTAGCTTCGCGCGACGAGCAACGTTTACCGGCATTACGCAGCACGACGGCGTGTATTCAGAATACAGGAGTGGTGCCCGCACACTCGTAAGCGGCGCTACAAACACACACATAATACATATACACAGCTAGTAGTCATTCTCCTCCGCGCGCGCGAACGGAGAGAGCTTTTAATATTCACGTCGCGGCGATCAAGACAAATTGAAATCCAGTCCTCGGGCCGCGCCATTCACGCGCGCGGCTACGCGCCACCTCGGCCTTTTGTAACGTGATTTAGAGTCTCCCGCATATTATTAGTGAGCCGATAATGGGACGTGGAGTCCGAGAGATCGCCGAGGTGAATCTGTAATACGGTTCGTGGCACCCGGACCCGCGTCTTTTATCCCGACCGTTGCTGCGCGACCGCGCATCAGAAGAAGAAGAAAAACGCGTCAATTCGTTCCGTTCGCACGTGGAATCCCGAAGAATGTCGCTCGCCGTTTTTTTTTTCTCTCTCAAACGTTTCTCTTGTACACATATCTAATATACATAATATATATAATACACGGCCTCATTGCGTCGCGAATGTAAAATTATCGTCTCTTGTATAAACGCAGTAGTACAACTTCCTCTCGGAGGATCGGGATCAAAATAACTTTGCAGATATAACGCGTATATTTCGTCGGGGAAAAATTATTCCTAATTAAAACGCGGTTGGAAAAGCGCGTGTGGCAACGCGATACGCCCGGTGAAACTCGGTATCGCGATCTTACCTTCCTTCTTGCGCGCCTCGAGTATAATAGCTTTACTGTATGTAGATCGTTAAATTATTTTACCAATTATAATCGCGATTATTATATGCCTTCCTTCGTCTTTCTTTGATTACACGCGAATCGTCTTTTAATTTCGTTCTCGTTAAGTCGAATCTGCGGCGCCGAAACAGACGCGCTTGCCTGACTCGCGCGTCTAATTATCATGTCATTATTTTTATCAAGAGGAGCGGCTGCGAAAACAAGTGGTCTTTGTTTTGGAAAAATTATATAGTGCTATTGAGTCGCGCGATTATTCCAGGCAAGAAGATCGCTATCTCGAAAGTCTCTTGAATTTGATAGAGGCGGATTTGATTAATTAGATTAATTTAAATTCCGCCCGTGTTTGTAAAAAATGTTATTCATTCACCTCGATCCGGTCAACAACCTAGGTTAACGACTGCTATGTGTATTTAATAGCCATTTAAATTTCGAAGAAGAAGAAGAGAGGAAGAGAGAGCAATAAAAATAATATTTCTTGCGTTATAAGAATTCTAATATGTCTATGTAAATTTTCCGGACCGATGGGGTAAAATTAGAAAGATTGATAGAAAATTCGACCGATATATTATATAGAAAAAAAATAAAAGTAAAAGTGTTTGTTTAAAATACCTTTTCTTACGACTCGTAGCGACTCGTCGTATATCGTTAGTTTCTTGTCTTATATTTATCTTATTATCTCGCTTCTTTCTTAATTACTGCCATTATACCACATTACTGCAAAAGAACGCCCTATCGTGCTATGCCTTTTGTATTATTCAGCATCAAAAAATGTATTATTATCATATCATTAGTTTCGCGCCAACATTGCGAACATTGGTATCAAGAAATGCGCGCGCAAAAATGGTATCGTGCGTGTTTCTATGTAGGTATATGTGTGTGCGTAACTTGCGGGAAACACGGGTATAAGCAACGATTCCATCAGGCCTCCGGGCGCGTCTCGACTTGTCGTACCTGCCTCTGAATAAAAGGGCAGGTACTCTTTTTTTCTCTTCTCTCCCCCTCACCCTCATTTTCCGCTGCCGTTTCGAGATCGTTATCGCACGAAGACGCCGCTCCCTCCGTCACCCCCGTTTTGTGTCGACCCGGTATCCTCTCTCGGCGCAGTTTGACGCTCGTCACCGGCGCCAGGACCGTGAAATCGTGCGCACGATCGCACGATAAGTTACCCAGAATTTTGACCGCAAGAGAGAGGAGATCCCCCGTCGTAATTAGCTGACGCCTCCCTCGATTATTACGTGCGCGCGTGTGCGTTGGCTGGATCGAGGTCGCGCCAACATTTAGCCTCTGCCCATTAACTCATGCATTTGGACGACTAGTGTTCGCCATTCGTGGACATCGGGTCGTTTTCCCACCAAAACATCTACGGTCGCTTCCCGTTCGAGAGCGTTAGGTACCCTAGCGAGGTCTCGCTCGCTTTAATTGACATCCAAGGGATCTCTATTCTTCCGTCTTGAGCGAACGTGCCTCGTCAGTGTCGGTCCTATAAATAGCCGAAAAAGTGGCGCGATGTTGGAATGCAGATACGAATAGTATTTTCCCCTCGCGATTTGTTTGGAATGTATTTTTCATTTAAATTATTAGTTCTTTAATTACATCAACACTTCTATTTGTTGCGTAAAGATGATCTTGATGATTTTATCCTCTTCGTCATTCTCTCTCTTTCCCTTCTCTTCATATAATCTCTTATGAGAAAAAGAGGTGAGGAAAATAACAAATATTTCATCATAACTCGGATGATCTTAACCATTGCACAGAGTGTTGACTTTTGAAGCCTTCATCTCGTCGAACATGATCCTCTCTCTCTCTCTCTCTCTCTCTCTCTCTCTCTGAAAGAAAACGTGCGTCTGTTGGTGGTAGTGAACGATGTAAAAGGACGAATAAAAATTTACGAAAAAAGAAATAGTTTACAAGTGGAAGGGGAGACCGGGCTTTTAATGCGGTCTCGTGTTACAGCGCGCAACAAGCACTATGTTGTCACGTCGAACCTTTTACAAATGTCTTATACTTTGTACGATCGCGCGGATTAAACTCATTCGCGATCAATCTTGATCATCAATTTGAAAATGCTGCTATTAAAACCGACTATGACGCTTAATTTACACTCATTTTCAGGCTTTAATTAAATTCGCTCTTACATCTGATACGGATTCTTACTTCCATTCTTACACATCGTATACAATAATATATCATTCCTTCTCCCTTCTATTCTTGGTAAATTGAACTACACACTGTTATACGAATCCGCGCGCGAGTCTTGGAAAAATGGAAACGGCTCCCACAGAAAGAGAGACAGCCGCGAGAGAGGCTGAGGAGAGAGAGCACGGAGACGATAAAAGCTTACACCGTGAAAATACACCGGTTCGTGACCACCGCGCTCGTACGGGACAAAACAATATTGTCGGACTGTGCACCGCCACGCGCGCAGCGAGGCCCCGACTCTTTAATATTACACCGCGAGCATTGTTTTCAGCACGAATCTTCGGTCGCGCGTACGTGCCCTTTTCGCGCCGTCGTGCCGGTACGCCCGATTCCGGGGAGTCGCTATAGCTCCGTCGGGACGTTATTAACGATCGGCGGCCGCAGTCGCTCGGTTATCGCCGATTTCCGTCCGACTCGAGAGCCGCACCCTTAAGCGATTCTCTACGTCGAGAAACGAAAGGGGACCGAGGGGATACTCTATATTGACGTATCGCGAGATGTGTCGATATAAGATTGCGATCTCCAAAGATCGTACGAGTAGATTCTAAAGGAGACGGTGCGAGAGAGCACCGATCTCTGGAGAGACACGCGGGTGCAGCGCGCGGTTCTAACATTGTTTGAAAGCGCGCGACTTTGATCTGAGCCCGGTTGGCGTACATCAACCGAGTTTTATGCCTACCGAGAATTCTCTCGCTCCTTTCGCTTGACGAGTAAACATTTCGGTCTTTGGTGGCGTTCAACGATTTAGTAGGGTCCTCGAAGAAGCACGTCTTACGCTTGTTCCTGTTTTGATCGGACCGAGATGCGAGATGCTAACAAACGCGCCGCTCGCGAATTCGTTTGACACATGTGCGTACATATGTATATTGATTCGCGACACACTGGGGCTTCAACAATCCCGTCAATTTCGCGACTTATTCCAGAAATCACGCGATTGATCAACTGCGCTATATACATTTTTTTTCGAGAAAGATCTTTCTCTGAAATTTATTATTAATTAAATTGAAGATTCCTAATGTTAGAAGCGAGAAATCACTTGAATTTTTTTTATGAAATACTTCTTGTTGAATTAAATAAATTTTGTTTACATCCTAACACATGCATTCGATGAAATATATCAGAGATTCTGTTTTAGATTTATGAATTAATAAGTAGCCATCAACATGTATATTTATTAATGCAGGATAACACAAAATTTTGATATATTTTATTAATTTATACTATTAATCCCAGTCAATATTTTTCTACTTTTTATCAAATTTTTCAATTAAACATCTACTTTGATAATTTAGCCTTTCTTTTAAATCTCTAATTGAAAGTATTACATATAGGAAAATATAGTAGCAGTTTGATTTTTATATAAATTAATAAACCCATTGAAATCCTCTAAAAAAATCCATAAAAGAAAATTGAGAAATAGGAGCAAAATTTCGATTAATTGTAAGGCTGCAATGATGTCACATAATTCCATATCATTACAAGAGCATTTAAAGAGCATTTCACGCGCGAATACGCTATCTCGGATCAAAGATGCGCGCGATTTCGGAAAAGGATTGTCGCTCAAGGGTTCATATACAGGGCCCATCAAGGGGGCCGGTATTCTCACGAATAAGCATCGGAGGGAATCGTGTTATATACGATGCGTGGCGTGATATACACGGTATATATCGTGCAAGTAACGGGCGCGTCTCGCGACGGAGCGCCCTTAATGACGGGGTACGAGCTCGGGGCCCCGTATAATGCGCGGGGCGGACTTTGGCGCCTCCCTAATCAATTAATCAGCAAATCTCACTTTTATCTACGCCGTTGTAACCACGTCATTTTCTCTTTCTCGCTTTATTAGCGGGCCGATTAAGGGGCTCTCCCTTCCTTCGGGTTGGGGGGATCGGTTGCGGATCGTTGAGCCGCCTCGACGACCCTTCGAGGGGCTTAATTGCGGATAATATAACATCCGAGTAAGGGAAACGTCTCGAACGGAAGTGGCTCGTTCGTAACAGCTTTGTGTATCGCTTTATCGATTTCTCGTTTTGGCGTATCTATATCTATCTATCTGCTCGCGGTGATCCACTTCGTGATATACGCGGTGCATACATTAAGAGAGTGAGGGGGGAGGCATTACGCGTCCCGTCGTGACGAATAGATTAGTGCGACTATTTATTAATGCCGAATATATCTACTTCATGTACGGCGTCTGCGATAAAAATTGACGTTCAAACATTTATAGATATGTCACGTTGAAGAAGTATCTTTACGATTGTGAAGAAAACGAGGTATCGGTTGGGCGTTACCAGTGTTGGTTATCATTGAATTAACGGCTCGTTCGCGAGAGACATTCGCGGGAAGAGAGAGACGGATAAACGGGAGCGGGATGGATGGGAATCGCGAAACAATAACTCGTTCGACGTAGCTCGAGAGATCGGTTACGTCCGAAGGGGGAGGCACGATGGAGGAAAGAGAGAGAGAGAGAGGGAGATCAGTCCCGGTGTGCTCTGCTCTCCTCCGTCCGTTAATGCGTTGCCACGAAGATCTATGGACTGCCCGTAGTTTATATGCTAATCCGTAAAGAGTGTTAAATACTCGATCATTTATCACGCCATCGCTTCGCCTCCTCCCGTCCACCCCTTCTACCCTCTTCCGTCCGCTCTTCTTCTTCTTCCTCCTCTTGTTTCTCCCTTCTCTCTCTTTAGCGTCTCTCTCTCTGTTCCTCTTCATTTCGGCGCAACGCGGCGTTTGCGTGTATCTCCGAGTAATTATATTACTTCTCGCGATTTTTTTCTGCCTCGACGAGAGTTTACTCGAATCTACCGGTGCTGACTTCTCGCCTCGTCGCGTTTCTCGATCTACGAATTTACGAGCGGTCGGGTTAATTCGGGGGGGAGGAAAGAGAAGGTGAGAAGAGGATGATGGGTGATTCGACGGGGATGTTTACGGCTTTGGCGACTCCGCATCGTCAAGATTTACGATTCGCGTCGGATAATCCAATAAGCGGGGAAGGGGTGCGCGAACCGAGGCGTGGGTGACGGCAAAAGTGACGGAAGCCTGCCAGCTCGCCCACGTATATATAAGCGCGTTCCGAGAGAGATCTATATGCACGCACCGATTGTGCGTGCGTGCGCTATCGTATGGTAGGTAGGTAGGTTAAGCGCCATCGGGGCTCGCGCGCATATATAGGTATATGCAATAACCGCCGCAATAACGTCATGTCGAACGCGCTAAGCACGCGGCGAATGATAAATCACGCTACGAGACCGCGCTATCAAAATACGCTCGTCAAGCTGGTTAATAAATCTCTCCCGGACGAGATGGGGAAAAAAATTGCCGAGACGCGTCTCCGACATTCCAATTTGGCCGATTCGCCAAAGAGCTGAGAGAGATAAATCGTAAATTCGTCGAGATCGAGACGCGCGATGTCAGTGCCAAAGGATTCGTGCGGACTCGTCCAAGCGAAATTACGAAAAGTAATAATTACTCGGCGATATATATACCTACATATACGTATACCAGGTGTCCCATTTTAAAGGACCCACTCAAATATCTCATTGTCAGAAACACTGCGTTAAATCGAAAAATGTTTCCTACAAAAGTTGTAGGGTTTCGAGGGGGACATAACATAGTAATATTCATTTGACCTTGGGCGGCGTCTCCAAGGTTAGTGAAGGTTAACTTTAAGTGAAGGTGAGAATGAATTTTGAAGAAAATAAAAAAATGCTTCAGATAAAAGTTGTTCAAATTAATTGGTAGAAAAAGATGTTATAATAAAAAATATGGGTTTCCATTTAAAAAATTTATTCTCACCTTCACTTGATCTTGGAGACGCCGCCCAAGGTCATATGAATATTACTATGTTATGTCCCCCTCGAAACCCTACAACTTTTGTAGGAAACATTTTTTTATTTAACGCAGTGTTTCTGAGATATTTGAGTGGGTCCCTTAAAATGGGACACTCGATATATAGAAAGAGAGAAAGAGAGAGAGGGATCAACACATGACGCACACGTTTGTGCGTCAAATGATTTCATTGTGTTTGCGCGTTGAGTCTAACGTCTATTTATCGGGAAAATTTTTTACATTTCCATAAGTACGTGCACTTGCACTTTCGCTCGTGCGAGCGCAACGGTGAACACGCGGACGGCACTAAACCCCAATTTTTCGTACTCACCTACTTAACTCACGTTTACTTATGCACTTGATGAGAGTCTTCCGAGCGAGCGGAAAGAGCAAAACGGAACATATAAAATTAAGTACGCACCCGGTCGATCAGCAGGTAGAAAATCTCTCACCCGGGTTGTCTCACTAACCGATTTTATGTATCTTCTTTTGTTACGAAAGAATTCTCGACCTAGCACGAAATAAAATTTCATCGTTTCTCTTTAAGATATAATATTCGACTATGACATGTTTTTAATCGCGTTGAATATTATACGTGGAGAAAGCCGTATCGAATTTTTAACAAACACTATCGATCAAATTGTATCTAAAACATTTATGCGGCGCCTTAGACGTTTTTATTCGCATAACATTTTCTATTTTTTTTACGGCTTATTAATTCGAGTTTCAGCTTGATTAATTAGGTTTTAGACAGGCCTGACAGGCTATCTTCGGTAATCTTAAAATTTTGGACTGCACCTTATTCATGATGCATTTCGCAAAGAATTCGTTTTTTTTTTCAGAATACAATCGATATTTCTTAAAGGAGCTCTCGAAATACTATAATTGTAAGAACTTATACTTAAAGATGTTTTCTCGAACATTCCTTGAGACAACGAAAAACGTCCCGAAAACCGGAAATGCCCTGACTGGAATGTTTTTCTTTCTATTTAGTTTCTCCCTGTTATCTCTTTTGATAGGTTCTATTTTTAGGAATTGTGTATTGTATTCAATACAATTCTTACTTTTGTATCTCAAATAGGCAATAACAATTTCCTACTAATGGTGCGTGACGCTTCATTTAAAATGATAAATGGAATTAAGACGAAGAATTTTCGCGCTTTAAAGTGAAAAAAGTGAAAATAATGCGGAGCACACCTTTAGATATTTAAAACAAAAGCTTCCGACACAATTATAGATTAAATATATATATATATAAGTTTCAAAATACCGAAAGTAGGAGAACAATTTCGACTAGAGAAAATATTCGAAGTCTGCGGAAAGAAAGATGAATAATATAAAAATACTTTTTAGTTTTTTTCATTTAAATTGCAGTTTTCTACAATTATTAATCTTATTTCGGGAGAAAATCTTTAAGCACATATCCAATCATTGATTGACGGGAAAGTCGCGATATACAAAGCGTACCTACATTCTCGGTCGGTTCAAACCACACATTCCGGTTATTCTTGACGGACATCCGATCCCTGACGTTCGAAGCGACAAAAATTGTTCGCCGATCTTACTCCAATTATGGCAACGTGTTTATATATGCTATACACACTATTATACGCGGGGAACCGGTCGCCTTTTTTTAAAAATAATCCAAATCGTGCCGCGTCGCGAGATTCAATGCCATATCCCGGGTGAAGTGTTTATATTCGCGTTTCGCCGATTTTTTCTTCTTCGTGACACGAAACCGCGCCATACAATTGCGCACGATCGCGCGGAGAAGAATATAAACGGACGTCTCTCTCTCTCTCTCTCTCTCTCTCTCTCACGTCTCTCATCCCTCTCGATCATCTCTCGGTTATAAGAGATTATGATTCTCGCGTAGCACGCATACCGAGATACCGAGCGGATAGCAAGGAGTCCGTATACCGATGCGAGAGAAGACGGGGGGAAGAATCTGTTATTGCACTCGACGGCGGGCTGGATAATCGCGCTCTGCAGGCGAACTTCGATTCCCGGAATCGAAATATATTCCTCGCATGCAATATTCAAAATAACCTGCGGGGATCCGCGAGAACGTTCGCCGTTTCGCGTTCGTGGAAACTTTAAGTTAAACGGAGAGAAAGAAGGGACGGGAGAGAAGATCAGCCGCAGCATCGCTATCGTCTTTACCACGATCGGAATGCTATTAATCCTGCGGATGTCATACTGTGGGAAAAGCGGTTTGATGGCGAGACTCGACGATTCCTCGTCGTATACGTGAAGCTGTCGATGCCGTGCAATTTTAATCTTTTATATATTGAGTGTCAATGATTTAAAACTTGTTCGATGCATCTCGAATAATATAGCTAGAAACGAGAAAGAAAAGAGAGGAAGGAGAGAGCGAAAAAAATAAAAATGATAAAATCAGTAAAATATAATTTTACTTAATATCTCGCTTAAAAACTAGAATGTATTATATATTGCGTGAAATTTTTTGTTGTGGAAACACGTGAAACTAATATAAAAGACAGTGATCATTTTTCTTTCGCTGATTTCTCTCAATCCCTTTTTTCTCCCTTTATACCTGAGATCGGCGCCAGAATTCTTAGACACAAAAGATTCAGGCCAAAAAATTAAAGAATTGCACACTTGTCCTCGCTGAAATAGAAAACGCACGACAGGTTACGTTTGGATCATTTAAATCTAAAATATCCAGAGGTATTTCTGGTCTAAGCCGGGCGGCTCCCTCTCTCCTTAAGCAGACTTGGATTGAAAATCTACAATAGAATCTATTATATTATACATCTACATTTGCATGAGAATGGCGCGGTAGTCCAAAAATATTGTTTGCGAGAGATAGTCAAACGGATTTTAAAAAGTGTTCTGTAGATCGGATCAATGCTTAAGGAAAGATTCCTGGTATCCGGTCTTTAACCCTTTACAGAAGGATATAGAAGGTATTATAGAACAAATAAATATGATGAACCGTGTCGCAAATACCAGATTCCGAAGTGGGGAAAAATGCGTTCTTCTATGCTCCCGATTTACATCAAAGAAAAATATTTCCGAAACATTTATGCAATGCAACTAGCGCGATTTATATACAATGATGGATTAAATTCTCTAATCTGTAACCTGACATTTGACAAGTAGACGTAATCCGATTTCTAATTTGAAGACAAAACTCCTTTCTGAATGACGTTTCCACGATGTTTTCGAGAAATTTGCACAACTACCATTTGCACGAAACATATCAGTAAATTGTAAACAATTTATGCGATGTTCAAATGATCTTAAATTCATTAAGTGATCTTAAATGATTTTAAATCAATTAAAATAATAATAATGTTATTAAGTGTGCAATAATTCTGCAAATTATTTTCTATAAATTTTACGAATACAATTGATAAATCTTAATAATCTTAGAGAAAAGATGTACAAAGAAAATTACACTATATTGTTACTCCTAATTCTCTCTGCTATTACTATTAATAATATACTCTGCTGAGACATATATAGTAGCTTACGCTGTCGTTTTATCATATAAAGGCGCAAGAGAAAGGAGCCGAAATAGAATCCACCGTCCAGGGGAGTAGTTCCTAAATGAGCAGAAGAGGAAAGGAGGCACCCGCAGCTAAGGGAAGAAGGGGAGGGAAGCGGGGGTTGGGCGAAAAGAACTTCGGCCGGTCAGATAATCGCGGGCGTTAAACTTTTATAGGCCTGATTTTCATTTATATGTTAAACGCGTCATAACTCGGGAGTTCGAGAGAAGGAGAGATGGACGTGTATGTGTGTGCGTGTTGCATGCGTGTAAGTTTTGTTCCCGGCGGTGCGCTTGGTTCTCTCTTAGGTGGCTGGTATAAGAGAGCGGGGGAGAGAGTTTTATTTCTAACAAATGAGCGCGGCACGATGTTATAATATAAAAAGATCAGGACACATCTCTCTCTCTCTTTGTCTTTCCCTCTCTTGCGCACGCGCGTGCGCGCGGGAAAGAGGGAACCGCGGCTTCTCTTGACTAATCGTTTTTTTATGACTGGTGAAATATCACCGCGGACACACGCACACCTGGTACCCACCAGCCAGTTCTTGGCGAGGCTCCCGCTGATGCATACAAAAGCACAAGGTGCCGAATTGCACCGGCTTCGATGGCTCCATTTTCTTCGAAGCGTTCTTCTCGAAAGCTTCGACTACTCGATATTAATACTTCTACTTATAATTTGATCGAAATCTTAAAACGTATCTGCTGAAACGATATATATTTCGGTCCGATGAGAGAAATTTCCAATTCCTCGCTCGTTTATAACATATTACATTATGGGTTTTTTTTTTTTACTCCCGTTTGTGTCATTTTTTTCAAACCTTTACGATTCTTAATCTCGATGTTGCACTTTATCATATCTCTCGATGCTGCATTGACGACGTGACATTCGTCATAGTGCATCTTTCTTATTTCATTAATTTTACCATAAACCATGAAGCATTCCTGCTGCTCTATAATACCCTCTTCCTTGTCGGAACTCGAAAAGAGAAGCACGGTCATGGATTTCCGGACGACGTTATATCCCTTTTCAGAGACACTCACTCACACAATACAATATCATACCTCGAAATCCTTTGAAAACGAATCTTTGAAGCAGCGAGACTGGTTGTCGCCTCGTCTTCCACGAGAGTCTGTATGACAAATGATCGCAGGGGAATACATTACGCGCCACTTAACCTTCAAGAAATATAGACTAATAAGTTCGGCGATATAAATAGGAAGAAAATCGGATAAAAGGAAACGGTTGGTTACCTGAATTCAAACAATGAGTTATTACATTGAATCTTTTTTCAACAGATATCTGAAAATCGAGATGGAATGTCGGTATGTATTTTCTGAAACTTTGTCCGTCTTTCAAAAGATATATTTTTTAATATTATGTTTTTTTTTTAAGTCAATTTTAAGTTTCTTTTCTTCAAATAGCATTTTTTCGTTTACATCTTATTTTCCCAAGATTTTCCTTTCAGGAAAGTCATCTTACACTCGTGCATAGGAACGCGTTAAAATATGTGAAATATACCGCGTCTCCTAGGGTCTCGTAAAGGGATGTGATAAAAGTCGAACGATCCATTAAATGTTCTTCGTTCTAGTAATCGTTTAATCAGCATCGTAAGATCGTTATTATCGTGTCTGTAGTAGTCTACGCATCTCTACTATAAAATCGATATAAAGTCACATAAAGGTCCATCGTTCAGCCTCCTAATTCCTGTGGATACGATCTGCCGAAGGTCTCGATGGATATATCTTTCCCTAAGATGTTTCCCCGTCGCTGTAACAACTTATAAAAATGACAAAGATGGCTCTGATAAAAATGACGCGACAATTTTTACGAGTACTAATCGAGAAAAAAACCGCGACGCGATACGACGCACTAAAGTTATTAATAAAAACATTACACCATCCGTGATACATCTGTAAATCGGAAAGAAAAGACTCTTTAGAGCCCGTTTCCCACCTGAATCGTAAAAGGCGGGAATTTTCAGGATTTACGTCTCTCGAGCGAATCGAATCCATTTTTATGCTATACCACGTAAAATGTGTGCCGCCACCTTCGTTTCTTTATATTTTTCCGCATTACTATAAAAGTATAAACCGACTATTATGACAATGCCGAGACTCGGAAGCTCAACGAACGAGATATCGAGCCGAGTTTTGATAACCGTCGTGCGCTGCTTGGAGACATCGATGCAGGCAGAAGAAGGAACATCGCGAGGCTCCGCGGAAATGCAGATGATTTCCAAATTACGAGATGCATCCAAAAATATCAATCCTCACAAGGGGACAAAAATAAAGTGGATAAAATCTCGAACAATGTTGACGCGTTTCATCAAACGTACCGATCGAACTGCCTTAGACGCGGTCAGACGCTTAAAGGAAGAAAGTCTGAAGGGGAGGCGAAAGGAGAGACGGAGAAAGACGGGGGGAGAGTTGTCTTTGCCAGAACGGGGCAGAAGTGAACGAAAGAAAAAGAGAGAAAGAGAGGAGGGAGACCTTCGGACGGGAGACAGAGAGCGAGAGAGGTGTCCGAACAAATAGAAACGTTCTCTCCGCTCGAGTCAAGACTGCCCTGTGAGGTCGCCGGCTACATAGCGCTGTCGTGTAAACACGCGCTAACTGCCTCCTCTCGCAAACGCCGGCCGTCGTCTCCATTCTCGGCCACCTTCGTCGCGTTCGTTTCTACCTATCCCGCGACCACCGCGACCGCCACCCGCCATCACCTCCTTCGTCTCTGTGCCGGAGATCTCGTCGCGACCGACCGACCGCCGCCTCGTTAAACGACTCACTCTTTGGCGATCACGTTTGCGCTGAGCGCCACTGGACGCTCTCTTTAGCGGCTACACGCAACAGCAGCTGATACCATTACTCGAAGCGCATTGCCCCCGCTCTATGTATCACAATTGTCTTGCACTCCGTCGTTCGGCGTTCAGTGATGCTCAGCGCCTTGACGACTAGGTATCAATGATGTACAAAACAAGGGTATTTATAAATTTCGGATATATTTACGAGTACGGATGACTTTCTCGCAAATCTCCATCTCCGCATCAAGTGCTGATGATCAATATTGGACTTGTAAAATTTTTCAATCGTTATAAAATGATGAAATTTTTAAGCGATTACATGGTAATTCCTTTCTCTCTCGCTCTCTCTCTTTCTCTCTTTAACGAACGAGGTCGAATTTCCTACGTTAGCAAACATATACCTCGATAAATTCTCATCAGGCATACCGCGTCTTACGGTTCGCTCGTGAAGAACAAAGATGGCCGTTGATACGGCCATACGGAGAGGAACGGTGCGTTTTGTGTGCCTGTTCGATTAGCGTCGCGGTGCGAGTTGTTTCGCTTCCTCGTTAATAAGAGAGCTTGTAGCAGCGCGTTTCCTTCCCTCCCTCGTCTTTGGCTTTCTTGCCTCTCCTCTTCCTCTCTCTCTCCCTTTCCATCTTTTTCACCTCGTCGTCTAATACGCGATTCGAGCCAGACGCATAATCTTCTCATGGCTGAGCCCGAGTAACTTCATGGATACGGTAGACAATGCCTTTGCTGTTTTCGCGTGGGAGTATTATTCTCATTCCTGGACGAGCGCGTGAATTAATGTCGACGACTCTCGACGGATGCGATCGAGAGTTGTCTGTCTGCATCTACGATCTTGTCGCAAAAATATCACAACGCGCAGCGATAACTCGCCTATACAGATCGAATATCATTCGCCAAAGTTAATTGACTCGGGCGCGCGCGGCATTAAACACATCCATTCGCATACGATATGAGATGAAGCTCGGCGAAGGAAGGGAGATATCCCGATATCCCTCGGGCGAGAGACATTAATACCCGTTACGACCCTCTCACGGCCGCGGGTTTTGCAGTCGCGACGCGATCTTCGATCGCGCGTTCTCCGTTCCTCGCGCAGCTCCACCATTCCGTTGTCCGCTTTCGGAGCCATCCGTCCCTTCATTATTTACGTCTTGATTTATTATAATCGAAGCTCACAGCTCCGTTTGATCCGTACCGTGTGTGTGGTGAGACCCCCGTTTCTCTTTTTCTCGCCCTTTCTTTCTCCCTCCTCTCTCTCTTTCTCGTTTCTTCCTCTTTCTCGACCTATGCATCTCTCTCTTTCGTGCATATCGTATTCGGTATGCAAGACACCGGATAGAAAGAGAGAGAAAAAGACTGGACCACAGACGCGTACGGTCGAATGCCACTTAGAAGCTGTATTTTACGTCAAACGTCGCCAGGTTAATCGATCCCCGACGCGTACACCCTTTTCGCATACCGCGTAATTTTATCTCTCGCTCCGTGTCGGGACAAGCGGAAACGTCCGCGGAGTTTCTTGACTTATATTAACCCTGTCCCTCAGTCGTGGTACGTGCGACAACGTCACCCCCTCCCGTTGGTGGAACTTTGTGCTTGTCGCAAGGCAAAATGCCAAGGATAGAGTTTCGGTGTACGATGCTAAACTTCCTCCGTCTGTCAGCAGTAACCGCTATTTAATTAACTCTGCCTTCTCCAATCTCTATAATCGGTATTTTATTTCCCATTCGAATAATTCCGCCACTTTAGAGAGACCTCTAACTACGCTACTGTCGAATCAAACTTACTATTATATCTATAGGATTTTTTTTTTACGACTGTTGCCACACCCTCCGAACGAATGTAGACAGAAGGATTCATCGCGACGATAGATAGCCAATATCAAGGTGTGGCTCCGAAACGAAAGGATGCCATCGTGCGCGCGCGTTGCCTTTATCGCGATATCGAAATCAAATTGAACGGGCTACTGAATTAAATTGCAGAACGCGTCGGACGTAAATAAATCTTGGACGGAGGACGTCTCGTTACGATCCTGTTACGTCGACGTGCAGGTGTGAAAAAAAACGAGCATTATAAGGAGTATCGATACACATACACACGGAGATATATTAGTTGCGAATATAGCGTCGTTTGTCGAATCGTCGAGACGCGATAATAAAAGAGGAAGAGTAGTAGAGCGATAAGATGACTAACGCGTCGGCTAATTTATATTAGCCGTAGAGAGCGCGGAGTTTATTATTATCTAAATTGAATTAGCGCGCGCGCCAACATGTGTCGCGTTTATTTTCATATCGTATATCGGGAGATACGATGGCGGTATAGGGTACGACTCTTGAAACAACAATCTCTTTCGCCGTACGTTCGATTATTATTGGACAATTTGTCATCGCGCGGACGTGACTTCGCCACGTCTGGAAACCCCGATCACACCGCGGTCGCCGTGAAATTGCACGCCCGACGATCAGGGGGGTAAAGGGAGAGGGGACAGGGCATTCTTTTTCCCCTTGTCGACGTTTACGAGCGAATTAACCGCGAGTAACGAACGGCTGAACGCAGGCGCTGCGTTTCCGGTTTCCGTCTCCGCTGCTCGTCTCGAAGGATCCAAGATAGATGTTTACGTCCATGGCCAAATGTCACGAAACCATTTTGTTCGAAAATTTTAATCGCGCAACGAGGTAATAAAACAACGTCGATATATGTCCGTTTCGAAAATCGCTCCCGATCGACTTCGATTTCGCGGATCGATTCTCATGACGCGACAGTCCGTGACCAGCGCGGCATAGATTATTCGAGTTTATGTATATTCCGGATTGGCAACCGCGAAGGAAGGGATCAAGCGTTAGAAAGCGTTACAGAGTAAACCAGGGGGCCCTTTCGAAACATTTAAAGGGTTTATAGGCCACGGGTGGATGCGCGTTGGCCGCCCACAGAGGGTCCTCGCTCGCGAGAGAGAGAGTGGTCTCCGTTTAAGAGCGGCGAGTGAGAGAAGGTGGAAGAGAAGCGAAAAAACGAAACGCATAGAGCGAGGAGGACCATGGGCGAGAAAAAGCAGAGTGGGAGAGTGCTTGGATGTTGGAAGGGAGAAGTCAAAGTCAGTTGTCGGAGATTATTAGGCGGCCGACATAAAACGTGCTTAGGTGCGATTTAATATTTCCAGCTACGAGCATAAAATCTGTGACTGTATCGAGTCTCGCTCTTGAGAGAGAGAACGCGGGAGGACGCAAAGGGACACGTAGTATTTCGTTTCTTACGTTTCTTTGTCGACGCCGACATCTGGCTTCACATAGAGAGAGAGCTAGAGAGAGAGAGAGAGAGAGTCCCTCATCTCTCTCGTAAATACTCTTACCTCTTTTGTCGCAACGAGTCTTGATTATTCTTAGAGGCTATTTTCGCAATTGCATTTCGGTGTTGAATGGAGCCTGTGGAAATTTATCCGACGGCCTTTAACAAGTCAATTTCGTCTTGATGAGAATATTACACGATGATCCAATGATCTATTCTGAATCAACTTTTATGCGTGCAACTCTCCGTTGCTCGCAAGTCTGCTTCTGCTCTTTAATAAAAATAAATGAAACAATAATGAACAAAACATAAAAAATAGACACAAATGTGGGAAGAAAGCTTCGAGGACAGCGAAGATGAATCGGCAGGTTAATGTCAACGCGATTCCACTTGGAAGCTCGTTCGAAGCTGGATCTGTTCAAAGAAAGACGAACGGACACGAGCGAAACCTCATTCGGATTAGAGCCTGCTCAAGGACACAACGGTGTGAGAGGAGAGGATGGGTCTTTCTTTCTTTCTCTTCCCGCGAGACGATATCGGGTGGGATAAAGCCGATTGATTTCGTCCCTATAATGGGAATTCGCGAAGTGGATCCCCTTATTTCGAGAAAGCGACGGCACCAATCGGTTTCCGCCTCGCATTTTCTCGTTTCCTACAAAGCTAGCGATTGTCGGTATTACACTCTACTTTTATTCTAGAGTGGCATTCATCCCGATACACAATTATCGTTCAAAACCAATATCGATATCTTGGCGATTTCGTCGAGTCTACTTGATTTTCTCAAA
Source organism: Prenolepis imparis (assembly GCF_030444845.1). Lineage (NCBI taxonomy): Eukaryota > Metazoa > Arthropoda > Insecta > Hymenoptera > Formicidae > Prenolepis > Prenolepis imparis. The sequence continues at coordinate 1,053,613 of NW_028141167.1, read as the reverse complement.
ACTACTACTTTTTTTCGTTATGTCATTGGTACAATTAGCAAGAAAAAAAAAATATTTCGTTAATCTGCATCAAAAGGATTATTTCTCAAAACAATTTTAGAAAGACATAAATATTTTTAAGATTCGGTCTTTCGTTAATATCCGACAATTTTTCATTAAGTATTTTTCGTATGCAAACAAATAATTCATATCATCAGAGCCATTTCCAGACAGTGTGATCTAGCCGCCTACGTGCAAAAATAATTCCGCCGCAGGAAGCACGTAGATAAATAAAGTAAAACAAATAAAATAAATTTTCACAGTAATGAAAGAATAATATACAAAGTTTATTCAAATATATAAAATTATTGCATAACTGCTCAATATATACCACCTAAAAACTAACTGAAATAACAAGCAAGTAGCGAAATAAAAATGGCCTATGATAAATTATAATAAAGTCTACACGTAATTTTCTAAATTTTTTTCGAAAAAATTCTTTCTCAACATTTTATATAATTTTACAAAATCTTCAAATTTATGCAAAAAGGTATATACTCCAATAACGTGCTTTACGCCGCGCTTTTACGCGTTTCTTACCATCTCTTTATCGTCGCACTTTATATAGGATTCTTAAGGAACTTTTCCAAAGATCTGCAGGTATGTGCGTCTTAGAGCGTGGCGATTTGAGATACGATAACCAGCGCGGGTGGAGTTTTGCTGGATATAGCGAGAGAGAGGGAGAGGAGGGCCGGGCCTCTTCTCTTGGGCCTCACGTTGGGCCTCACGTTGGGCCTCAGGATGTTACGGAGATTTTATAGGAGCGTAACGCACACGCGGCACTGTATACGCGCCGCTCGGCGTCATAATGATTATAATTGCCCTCGCTATCTTTAATGTCCTGGAAGCGGGTAATGGTAGCAGCTATTATGGCCGCTCGTATAACCCGCCGCTCTCGATCTCGATATCCCCCATTTAAGATTCGGCCGTTTCCACCGGATACCATCTTACGCTTATCGCCGACGAAACGAGCATGCTCGGACTTTTCCTTCTCGTAGAGAGCGATTTTCAAGTTCAGTCCTTTATTCATTCAGCTTACGCGGGTATTTTTTGCTCCGAGAAAGATATTTCGTCACTGATTAATTAAGACGATCGCACGAATTAAGACAAGTGTTCGCCCTCGGTAGAGATTAACCGAAAACTTGTTTATGAAGCCCTGTTCAATAAAGAGAAAACGCCTTGAAATTTGTTGTAAATCTTATACGTTCTCGATTTAAATGAGGGAGAGAGTAGATGGTCCCTCACACACACATACACATCGACAGTCGAGTGTTTTGTGGACTTTCTTTTTTTTTGTATAAAACGATAATTTCACTTGCGTCACTTAACGATGAAGCGCTTAAAAATGTTTTGTTTTTATTTATCAATATATCGAATTCTCTCTTTTACATATTTATGCGCTCGAAACTTTACGCTCGTGAAAGATTTTTATAAGATAAAGTCTCCTGTTGTCGGAATTGCATCATACTACACTTTGCGCTTTAACGATCTCTCGAATCCCTCAAAGTACCGTCAAAAGTAAGTATACCGTCGAAAAGACCGGGCGATAAAATTTTTATCTCTCTTCGCACATTTGTGTCGTAATTCAGGCGAACCTGCCGCGGGATCGGGCGAATTAAAACGTATCGAGGAATGATTTAATAATAATTCCGACCGCTTCTCACAAAGGGGCCCAAAGGACGCAGATTAGTCTATAAATTAGTCGTTCCGCCCTTCGTGTACGTACCCTTAGTATGCTGCAATGTGTACACCGGCTATATATACATATTTTTCCTTTTTATATCATTTTTATAACTCTCAGGCCAACGATAAAAGTTGTCGGGTTACGAGCCCAATTAAGCCGATATGCAACGAAAATGTCAGCTTTATTTTTATTAAATACCGTTATAGTATCCTCTTTTAATGTTAGATTTCAGATACGATAGTCGCACGAGCCAAAATTTTTCTCCTACCCTCGATTTTAATTTAATAGCTATTTTAAACAGTCAGATCATTTTTTAAAATGATTTAAAACTTAATTTTTTTATTGCCTATTTAAGATACACGGTAGGATCATAATATTTATCTAAAGTAAATCTATCAAAATTCTTTGAGATTAAATATTAATTATTATACATACAAAATAAATTTATCGAATCCATAAATGAAAAATGAAACTGAAAATTGGAGTAAAAAATTCGACTAGAGCTGATAAAGCGAATTATAAAAGATATGCGAATAGATTCGCGTCCCTGGTGGCGGAGTCAACGTTCGAACCAATAACGTGTTATCACGGCAGCGTGACGAAGGTCATCGTGTGTCTTCGCACGAAGATGTCATTTCTTCATGGTCGTGTCGGGTTGTTATCCGATGTCTCGATCTCCCGAGAGTTGGACGAGAAAAAAAAGTCGGCTGATTACGTAAGGCTGCGCCCGCTTCCGTTTCGCGCGCCGAGACGCACCCTTAAAAAAGGTTTACGGCCGGATGTCGAACCCTCGTGTGCGCACGTTCGCGGGGGCGGATGCGACGTGACGCATTATATCTCACCCGCGCGTAATTTTTCCAGGTACACGGACCCAATTATGTAATTAAGATAATAAGTCGGCGCGTGTGTGTAGGTCCAGGTTTTCCTCTCTTATTCTGTCCCTTCTCTTTCCGAGCGAAACTCGGCGAGACTCACGTATGAAAATTCTCATTATCATTATCATTATCCGTTTCAGGGGAGCGTGAGACGTACACTTGAAAATATCGCACACGTACATTGCGAAAGAGGTTTTCGTCCTCGGTAATGACTTATGAGATGCGATATGAAAATGTATTTTTTTTAGACGTTTACTCTGATTTATCATGTGAAAATTGGCGAGCCAAAGATTTTCGAGGCAACATGTGTTTACGATTTTATTGCATCTTGCCAACTGCACGCGCAGTTACGCGATACATTACAAACAAAGCTATCGGTATTCCTTATCAAGCGGATGAAAACAGCTATCTCGATTTCCGACACGGTGGAAAAAGTCGCGCATCGATAATCGTTGCTCGTTAAACTAGCGATGCGTACTCCACGAGAGAGAGAGAAAGCTCTTCTTACCACCTTTCGCGTTTCGCGTCTCGAGGTCGTAAAAATTCGTCGCGCGAAGAGACCGGAACGAGGAAGCTTAGAAATCGACTCGACCATCTTCACGATTCGAGGAGTGCGATTAATTCGTGACACACTGGATGTCTTACTCTCTCTGGTGCCTATGAATATTTAATGTACTCGTCGATGAAATTCGAAATCGAAATTTTGCATTAGCCATCATTTATCACAGCTCAACTATTAAACGCGACATGTAAAGTCATAAATGGAAAATTCTGTTGTAAAAATTTCGTCGCGGAGAATAGATTACCTTCTAAGACGGGCGAATGGACAATCTGTTGGGAGGATAAAAGGAACGATAAAAATGTTGAAGGCGAGTATCGCCCATTCGCCCCGTACACCCTGTATGTACACATATAATCACGGCACCTTCGAGTCCGTTAGCGTTACTAAGCGCGCGTACATCGATCATCGGCAAAGTTGGCTTGCCCGGGACGAAAGTCGTCCGATCAACCGACGGTCGTATCAGGAATTATTATTCACCGGCCGTCAGTGGATGAGAGAAGGAGAGGGCGGAGCCCGTGGCGCATGCATCATCGAGAGCAAATTCCGTTGCCCCGTCTTTATTTTACCACGGTAGTGAGGTACAACACGCGGGCGTAGACGCAGGGAAGACGAGCGAGTGGAGGAGAGATAGACAGACAGATAGATAGAGAGAGGAAGAGAGAACTACTCTTCTCTCCCCCTGAGCCTCACGTGGCCGCCGTCAGTCCGCTTAACTGTAGATCAATCAATATACCTCGCTTGAACCCTCTCTCGGTCCCCACCTCTCTCTTGCCTTTTACTTCGTCCTCTCCCTCCGGGGCTCTGCCCCTAACGAGCTCATCGCTCGTGTAGCCAAAGAAAAAACACGAGAAAGTGGTACAAAATGGCCCTTGAGAAATGCTGTCCGTCCATCCGTTCGTTTCTTCGTTCCTGCGATCTCTCGCTCATTCCTTCATTGCTTCATCTCGTCAAGGGTGTAATGGGCGAGATCGGGGGGGAGATGAGGGAGATCGTCGTGAAAATTGAACCCAAGTGGACGAACGGCGATCTCTCTCTCTCTCTCTCTTTCATTGATTAACGTCGATTAACAATCCCGCTGCACGTGGTGCACAGTGTGGATCGCCAAGCACCTGCCACCGATGAGAAACCTCTGCAGCATCGTGCGTGCGTGCATACGTATATCCTACATATTTCGTTTTGTCGCCGTACATCTCGTGCGCGCTCGGCATTTTTTCCCCGTGACAGGCGTTGACGTTTACGTCTTCACACGCGGCCGCTGCCGCGTTTTAACGTATTACTTTCTTTCCATTCTCGAACCGCGAACCGCGTTTCGACCGAACGAGCCTCGCAGCGATATCTTCGTTAATTACATCATCGCTAACGAAATGCGAAGGTTATCAATTAGACTTTAGATTGTCGGCTCGAATGCGGGAAGTTAATTAGCCTGTATACCTCTCTTTCAAACAGATACTTTATTATTAGGAAAATTGTCTGATCTACAAGTATGTAATTTAAAAAAAGCGGTCATCGAGCACTGAAGGAGTACTAATATATACTCGCTTCGTTTCGCAATCATCGAAATTATCTTTCCTCTTATTGTTACTTTAATAAGTGCGCCAGGTGGAAAACTAGAATAGGATGAATTCGCTGCCTCGCGCTCACTGAGGCAGCAAATTAATTATCATTCACCCTTGGGTTAGACAGCGTGTGTTGCGAAACAGCGCGCGATTAGTCGAATGAAATTTATCGTCGCGAGTAAATGTACGCGAGTCGAGAGTTGAATCGCGAAGAGTAAAGAGGAAACTACGGTATTGCTTCGTGTCTAATGAACGTTTAAGGGATGTGCGGAGCGGAAAACGCGCGCCGAGAGAAAAAGAGACTGCCGGGAGAGATAGACCAGAAGGGGCAGAGGGGGTGAGAGGGGGAGCGAGCGAGGGTGGACGGGACTCGTATTATAAAAGCAATTAGGAGGTCTCAGATTAGATATAGCACATCGTACATAACAAATATGATAATACGGGCCGCTAGCCCGAAGGGGGTTTGGTTTTCGTACGGGTTTCTCGGCGAGGGTTTCGGGTTATGAGGCAGGTTAAACGGAATCATTAATAATCGGAGCTAACTAATCTGCCTGTCGCTATGAGCACACTTGTTTCACTCCTGTTTTTATTATTGCGCCGCGAGGTAACGTTTTATTTCTCCCGATCGGAAATGAGAAGAGTATCGCACGTTTTTACGAAAAAGTCGGCGCACGCGACACGTAAAAAAAATTCGTTCGCGATTGTCATTATTATCTTTTTTTTATATCTAATGTATGCGCGGTATAATGCAATTTAATTACAATGTATCACTTGAATGGAGAGATGCATACATTGTCGTATACACAGAATGTCTCGCTGTCATCGCATATATTTAATTTCTGCGTAAATGACACACGTGGCGAAACATTCTGTATATGTATATCGAGACAATACAGTGTATGCCTTACGAATTAAGACGCAAGTCATTTATCTTGATTTCTTCTTTCTGTTTCAGCTTTATGAACTTGACGACAATCCTGATCGGAAGGAATTCCTTGACAATCTGTTCACCTTCATGCAACAGAAAGGTAAGGATTTTTAATTACGAATTACCTTGATCAATCGATTGAGTGCGAAAATAACGCAACGTCTGTCAGTGATTCCTCGACGAGGGAGCGTCGTTAATGCGCGAGTTTATATTACAAATATTGATCATTCTCCCATGGCGTGTTCCCAAGGACGGCACGTTCACTAATCAGAATTTTCTCCGCCCACGAGATTCTCTCGATATTTGCCAATCTCACGGAAGTGAGAAAGCGAATATCTCGTACGTCCAAAAAAATTCAGAGACGCATTCTCTCTCTATATATTTCTAATTCATATTCGACTCATTTATATCGTCCCGTCACCATCACGCTGCTTCTACAGCTTCTCTCTTTGGAAAAAAATACACTGTTCAAGCGACAGAAGACGGTGATCGTAAATCGAATTCAATCGACTCTCTTCGGCAACGTTATATTTCGCAAATTTGTTTGGATTCGCCGCTCAAACCTGTCGACCGTTGAGAAAGATATACACGTGTGACTATCCCGGACTAGCACCGACCCGCATCTCGCGTTTCCTGCACACGTGGATTTTCGTAGTCGGCCGCGTCGTAAACGTCCACGTGGTTAAAAGGTTCGATAACACGTTGCATCTGCTCCGGCATCGCGAAGCACCGAAATTAGAATCGAGCAACGAGTCGGAACAACCGACGCCCGTGAAATCGCACGTTTTCTCACGCGCGCCTGATGATAGCGTTATTGTTATTTCCCGAGCAAAGTTTCGATAAATCCGGCTGCCGTAATTGGCGTAAAAACTCTTCCCTTGTTTCTTGGAGCTATTTTAGCGTGAAATTTTTTGCTTTTTTTTTTGGTAGAGAGTTTCAAAAAGAGAATTGATCCGCGGCGAATCGCGGCCTCCGAAGCGTTAGATGGTGAACCGGAAACGTCGGGCTCTAATTATAAACATGGCGACTTCTCGTCCATCAATCAAGCCCGCTAGTGATGCGTCAGGGCTTCTGTTCTTTTCGCTCTTTTTCTCTCTTCCTCTCTCTCTCTCTCTCTCTCTCTCTCTCTCTCTTCCTCTCCCCTCTTCGTTTCTCTATGAAGCTTGTGGAGCAACTTTGAGTCTGAGACAGTGCTATTATTATGCCTACCTCCCTAGCAATAATTAGAGTCGATTGGATCAACATTTCCGTTTGTCTCCTTCCAGTCGTCCTTCCCCATCGCGTGTTAGTATTTTACAAATGATAAAGATGCTAAATGATGATTGAAGCGTTCAAAGTGATAACGCATTGACACTGACTGAATCTCTCTAGACGACGCGTGAGAATTGTTCGATGTTGCATTACTAACAATAAGTTTGAAAAATTGGCAAGATTTCCAATTTAAAAATTCTCGACGTCGAAGAAAAAGAAGAAAAAATGACGTATCACACGATGATGCGCGACCGTAGAGCCAACCGTCGTTTGTTTCGCGGGTTATTATACTTCGTGAATGGTAATAACGAGTCGGGGAGACCATAAATCCTCGAGAGGATCAATGCCGATTGATCTTTCGATTCGCTCGTAACGCGGCTCGATTAAAATCGCGCGCGCGAAGGCAGAAGTAAAAAAAGAAAAAAAGAAGCGAGATCGAGCGAGCGCGCGTATCTCGATGTCTCTCGCGGGTAAAAGCTTGAAATATATATACGAACCGACGTATAGGGAGACCCCGATCGTCGGGCCCCCGGGGCCCTCCCGCGGGGGCCGCGTTATTGTGCCCCACGCACGCAATAATTCAACACTAACGTAACGCATAACACCTTACTACGTCCGTGGATATAAAAGACCATTCATCATATTCGGGTATATTAGTCCAGCCACCACCAATTTGTGTTTGCTATCATCGCTCTCGCCCTGACTCTATATAGGCGCGCTCGGCTCTTTTTAGATAGATATACAAACGCACGGACAAATTATCGCGGTTAGTCGATTATCGACTTTGGTGGTGGTGAGTCATTTCGTGTTTTATATATGATACGTTTCGCGAAAAAGAAAAAAGAAATGACGCTTTTTTATGTTTTGCTATGTATTAATCATATCGAGATATATTTCGCGGAATCTCCACATCGATTGACTCTCATAAATTCATTATTTTATATACGTTTAACTGTAACATAAATGTGAGTTTATCGCCCGACTGAGCGAGAATAAAACAGAATGCTTATTTAAATGAAGACGATATTTGACACAACAAAGACAAATGGGTTTCTCTACAAAGTGTCGGTCTCTATTCTAAAAAAAAGATTTATAAATAAAGTCGATACATTCCAAGCAAACATTTTCAATATTCTATTTTGTTTTAACTTTCGTCTCTATAGTGCTATATAAGGCAACATATAAATATATATTGTATTAGAAATAATTATATCACCACATAATTGGAACACAACCTAAAGCTTAAGCTATTCTCGTAAATTTAAGCTACTTTCATATAATTTTAGTATTCCAATAAACAGTAAACCGTGGTTGCTAAATATCATATAATTGTCCCTATAATATTACATATAATGGGAATAATTATGTACATATAATATTTATCGATAATCATTTCCCATGCTTATCGGAATAATAAAGCTATATGGAAGTCGTTTAACTTTATGAGAATAGTTTAGATTGCGTTCTAATTCTGGTAGGATAATTATTTTCAATACAACGATACGAGCACATATAATATTACATCGAGGAATAAACGAGCCTATAAAGAGCATAAAGTCCTGCACGGAATTTTATATTAGCCTCGTGTTTGCTTTGCGCTTCGTACTTGAACGTCCACGCGGGAACCGCTCTTTTTCGGGGAACTTATCTTTTAATGACCTTTAAATCCGGCGCCGTTAATAGATATTACCAAGGCCATTTTGCAACAAAGTGTCCGTCCCGGCTTCGAACCCGCCGCGACGAAGGTATTCGTATATCAAAAGCGCCGACGAGGCACGCGGAACGCACAAATTCGCGCAAGCGGAACATAACTTTGGCCGATAACTTTGCCGTCCAAGAGCGCCGAGAACCGGTTCGCGAAAGTCAACACGTAACCCTCCGGGAGACGCGCGATCCAGAAAATTCCGAGGGGATCGATCTTGCGAGCGATCTCGAATAAGAGCGCCAACTTAATTAGGTGAGAGAGTTTTGGAAAATTATACTCGCTCTGAACGAGATCTTTTTCTCTTTCCCGCCGCTCTCCTTCCGCAGAGTCTAATATATGCGCGAATTCACATCACAAACTAGACTTCGCGAGAGCGTTCTTTATTTATCGCGCATACATTGCTTAGCATCGCTCGAAAGAAAGAGAGAAGGAGAAAGACATCGACCTGTTATAAATCCCAACCCATTTAATATGCAAATTTTACCACCTCCGACACAGCCCGAGGTCTTCACTTACTTCCCTTTTTTTTTTCTTTCCGCACCAACACGAACGAGTTTCAATCGCCGATGTAATTCATACTGCGACTGCACGAGTAATGCCATTCCTCGTCGAATACGTTATTATCTTTATTTCCCACTCTGTTCATCTTCTCGGTTTCGCACAGTCACATATAGACATATAATAATAAATATTAAATGAAAGAATAATAAGAGAAATTCACTTCAAATACGTTTTTGATAGCAAAAAAAAATTGAGAGGATGAAGATTAAGAAGAGCAAAGACATGCGAAGGTAAAGCTGTTTTTTTTTTTCTTTTTATCACGACGACTTGCTTCTAAAAATGACATTAGATCAGCGAAAGGAACGTGAATCGATCGTCGCCGAGTGTAAAAGTGCGTCGCGCAGAGCGGAGAGAGAGAGCTCGTCTAACATTGTCGCGTCGCCTATATGTACGGCCGGTTACGGAGGAAAAAAAAAACGTCTTTTTACTCGCGGCGCGAGTAACGCATTAACGCGGAGAACACGTGTTCGGCACGAACACTTCTCGCTACACACTTGTGAACACGCACCGCGTACGTGACGTCTGCATATACACAAGATATTACATTAGGTTTTCATAGACGCGCGCGCTCTTTCGTCCATTTTTTCCTCCTCCTTATCGAAGCAGCGGATTGGAATTGTTTCTCCATTTCATTCGTGATGGATTATTTTGCGAGGAAATCCCCTCTGCACCCTCCTTCAAATTAAACTAGGTAGACGCTCTGTAGTTAGCGAGGAGGGCTTTGCTTTCGCGAGCATCCGGTAAATTAAAGAGGGGTACTAGCGTGAAATTGAGCAGCCACCTCAATATATGTATGTACGTCCCGAGCAAAATTTGCGGCAGTGGCTTAACTACGTTATCGTGCCGAGCAGCCGTTACTTTTAGTACCCTTTAGTACGTCTACAGTCATTTTGCACGCGGCGCTCCCTTGTTATCTCGTATACCTATGAGAGATTCGAGCGCGCCTGGAAAATACATTTCCATTGTGCGAGGGAATAAAAAAAGGAGACGAATCGCTCGCGCGTGATTCGCCAGTGGGCTGACACACGATTCGCTCTCTCTCCCTTCGCACTCCTATTTCCTTATTATTCGATATTTTGTACCGGGGGCACGTTCGTACGCCGTTACCCGGTAACTGCGCGCCGTCACGACGCATTGCAACTAGTTTGAATGTTTGACTTCGCCTCGCAACAGCGAAAGCACAACGCGAAAATAGTTTCCCTCCTCCGTTTCGCGCTCGCGAGAAGCCGATACCTCGGCTATTTCGAATGCAAATTAGATTGCACCGACGCTGATCGGTGATTTGTATAAATCGGCGCAAACGACTCGCGAATCGGCTCGCTTCGTCGTCCGCGACAGCTTGTTGAAAGACAAAAGCTCTCTTCCCGCGTGTAAAGGTCTGTACGTCAAAGACTTCTTATATATAGGTTTTAAACGGAGCGACCTATACATCATCAACCCTCGCAAGACCGGATTGCTGCTGACTTTCAATGTCAAACATGCTCAGCGGGAATGTTATTTGACGTTTCGTTTAGTGTCATTCTCCATAATGTGCTCATAATAAGCTACTTTAACCCTCACAGTCAGAGGTCCAGAGCTTTCAGTCGATAATCTAATCGCGTATATTGTTTAATTAATTAATCTAACTTTTGCATGCGTAATGAGATTAACTTAAGTCAGCGAGAAATGGTTGGACTATCGTTAAACAATTTGACACGTTGACAATGACGTGACGTTTCGTCCGATGCGCGTAAACCTTAATTCGTTAAAGAACGCGCAACATACATACGATATTGAAAACGTTACCGCGTTAACGTGTCCCATGGAGATTTCAAAGAACTCTCGAAGCGTCGTTATTCGTCGAGTCTTTATTACGTAATAAATATCAAAATTCATACGCGTTACAACCTTTACCGAGAATCGATCTTCGAGCGGTCCGAGTAATGGGACTGGCCTATAAAAAAAATCGTCGACCGCGTTTCGGGTCGAGCGCGCGGATAACGTTTTCACTTGGGAAACTTATAATAGAATCGCGTGTGGACCGATCAGATCGATCCAACGCGTTCTTATAAACGGGCGTATACGCGAGAGAGAGAGATTATACCGTTCCCTCCCGTACACCTCCTTAACACCTTCGTTTATACCTCTATTTGTATCTCGCACCGGCTCCAATCGTCGTTTTATCGTCTTTACGACCTTGTCGAGCAAATCGACGAGTCGGTGTCGACATCGGTGCCGGCCAAGCAATGATCGGAGAGAAAGAGAGAGAGAGTCAATCCATCCTGTCCATAAATACTCTCGGACTCGGGGATATACCCCCATAAAACGATATAAAGTCCTAACTGAAGTGCATTGTTCCCGCGAGTGATGGATTTCGTCTCTGACAGATTAGTCGTAAAAATCCCCTCTCTTCGAGAAACCCGCTTTTCAACGAAGCGCCACGGAGCCAATACGGGTATTGAAGGTATTTCCCTTGAGACCTCCTCGTTGATCCAACCATAGCAAGCCCACCCGCTGCGCTTTTTTAGACTGATCTTAGATCTGACCCTAAATTTTAGGATTAGGACGGAATCAAAGGATAGGTTCGCGAGTCTCTTTTGCGAGTACGTTACGAAAACGGCCAAGACGAATAGCAAAAAACCAAGATTTGGTCTTCCATTTTTTTTCCTTTTACACCGCAGACATTTTTTGCGTTATTTAGATGGTTTTCAAGAGAAAACTGATGAATGGGCGATATTTTATCGGATTCTAATGGGATTCTCCGATACATCGAATGACAATAAGGACGTAATGTAAAAAATTCTAGATAATTTTTATATTCCACAATATACATATAATAATGTTTTTATGAGAGAGAAGCGGCAAGATACGATAAATAATTTGTATAAAATAGGGTATAAAACTATAATAATCGCGTTGTTCAATCATCAGGATATCGCTCGCACGATGCGTGAATCAACCCTCATCACTCTTCGCAGAAATTTCGTGATAAATTTAATTCTGTAGTTCTCTAAAGAGACGAGCAATCATCACTAATTATTTGGAATCCCAGAATAATGACGTATCTGCACGTAGCTGATTGATGCCCTCCGGCAATGCAGCTAGGCTACGCAAAAATGACGCTTTCGTGCAGCAAACCTGAAATTCTTCGGATATTGATTACAATGGCGGATTTTTGATTGGTATCCGAGCGAACCTTGACAGAGAGCGTGAGGATCCCAAAACAGGTAGTCGAAACTTTATATATAGATCGGTCCTCTGAAAAATTCCACAAAATGTCCACGTCCCTCTCATTGTTATTTCACACGACACATTCTTCCCGCAAAAAATATAAGAGATTGCATCATAATAAAAAATATCTTGTTTATAATAATATATTTTGCTGCGAGGGAAAATATTTCCAAACTTAATATTCATTTTTATTATGGATTTAAAAAAATTTCGATAGGTTTAAATATGAAAATTGAGCTCTTATTTTGCATTAAGCAATAAACGAATAGTTTCTCAGGTAAAAATTTTCGATGAAATTAAATAAATGGTTTCGAAAGAGGGATGAAAGAGGGTGATCTGAAGAGTAGACCCTAGATCGAAAACGGAGATGTCGAAAGTAAGAGAAAAATACTCTCCGACTCGGGAAGAAGGAAAGGTACGAATAATCCTCTCGCATATCTTTCAAAAATCTACCTTTTGCCGAACGTCGCGGATAATTGAATTTCTATCCCGCGCGTCTCCTCCACGTGACAGTTATGGTTGTTAACGCGGGAACGTTACACCTGTCCAATTAGTTATTCACTCGCGCGGGTGCGGGCGCGGGCGCGCGCTCGTGCGTTTGACCTACATTTTCCAGTAGCAGACAGGTGACCGGATGGCTTCCAGCATCCGAGAGTCGGAGAAGAGGGAGCCGCCGGCTGCCCCGGCACGTTTCAACGCTATAGATAGTGGCGCACGCGAGAGCACACGCGGACGGTCGAATGAACGAGCGAGCGAGCGAACGAAAAGCATTTAGCAGGATGACGTTCGCACATTCTAGACGTCCCGACGCCGGGCGTTCCCCGGCCGATCATCCGTTACGTTCTCGTGACGTAATTGTCGAATTCTTGTCCCAAGAGTCAGCAGCCTTCGTTTACCGAGGTCGAGAGAGAGAGAGAGAGAGAGGGAGGCTTCGACTTCCCTTCTGTCCGTGTGGCTTCTGTCGGCGCCGCTTTTCGCGAGCGCAGTTGCAATTATTGTCTACCCTAGAACGTAAAGATTGATTTATGGAGATTCCACTATCTTTCGCGCACTTCGACCCCGACGCTCGGTGATACATATCCGTAGACCAAGTTTAAATGACGTCGCAGTTGATTAGATTGCCCAGGAGCGATGTTGTCTCGAAAGTTCCCGTTTCTGTCGCGTCTTATCATCGAGAATCGAGATAAATTGAACATTATTTTGACATCTCCCTAGAAAGTAGAATTTTATATGCATTTTTTTCTTTCGTTCTTGTTCCCTATTACAAGCAAAGATTAGACGTGAATGTTCAGTCAGTGTCAAGTATTTTAAACTGACAATGAGTACTTGCTGACACTCTGATCTCGACGAGAATTTGCGTACACTTGTTTTTACGCTTCGATGACGGTAACGACTTTTTACCGGACTGATGCAGTTCATGCGGGTGCTATTTAGGTCTACGAGTCGCGTCATAAATGTTATTCGCGAACGATACCAACAAAAGAATTGATGCGTGTAATTGTACGAGAGAAAAAAAAAGAATATACGAGAAGAGGGTAACGCGAAAAAGCCCTGAAGAAGAGGAAAGGATGCGAGCGGAAAGAGGACAGGCCGTGGAACGGATATCGCATTCTGCGGGCGGCGCGATGCCGACGAGGCGTGGGAAGTAAAATACGGCTGTTATAGACGGCCGACGGCCATTTCCATCATGGCGGTTTAGTATCGGCACTGGGCACTAAGTCTGAACTAATTTGCTTATTAATATTTCACAACAGCGCCGATCGCTCTGGGGGTTCGTGATATATCGCCTCCCTTTCTCCGCTTCTCCTTCATCTCTCGCTGGCTCGCAGCTTCCTCCCTATACCTGCGTGCGCGTGTATATGCGTGTGTATGTGTGTATCGAGCGGCTCGCCACGTTCTTCTTTGATTCTGAAAGGAGCCGCGAAGCCTCTCCACGTGCGCACCATCTCGTCCCTTCGTTTCCCTCGGCCGAAAAAAAGCCCCCGTGTCCTACGCAGAGCTTTTACACGCCTACACGTGTCCGCGGCCAGGTGGCCGCGGTTAACTTTTCAGCGGTACACGTGCCAATCTTTGTCACGGACTTATCGTTTGAGACATTCATTCTGCCGAAGGGTCGTGCGACAAAAAGGGCCATCATCGTAGGGGAATGACGAAAATCTATGCGTGGATAGATCTCGTACGACGGCGAACGAGTTGATGCAATTGCGCTGTCAATGTCAATCATCCCGCGAGTCAAAAATCGTGCAAACGATTCTTGTGTATAAATTTGTTCAACTTTTGCTGTTATTTTTAATTTTATAATTAATTTTCTCGTGTTTATTCTCGCGGATATTCCAAAGGGTTTTCATAGGTTTACTTTATATAGGAATTGAACTTCTACTTTGTACTTTAAACAAACAGTTTCTCACTTAGAGATTTAAAAAAAGCACAATCAGATATTGGATTAAAAATTGAGTTTTTTGAAAGATAAAAGAATAATTTTTTTATTTAGACTTTTCCGCGCGTTTCGTACACTAATTTCCATCCGACCGTTCGAATCACGTAAACTCATCATTAAAATGCGTTTCAATGCATTTAAACGTGTGCGTAGGCGCGTAACTTAAGACATTTAACGAACAAACTTCATTACCGCTTATGACGATTTATCCCGATGCGATTAACGTCGTTAAAGTCCAAAGGCGTATCAGCGAGTTTACGATCCCTGACGAATTCTCATCTCGCGTAGCCGCATACCCGTCGCGTCGCGACTTGTGGAAAGAGAGAGAAAGACAGGGGGGATTTGGGTCGTGCGCGAATATACGAACCCTTATTCTGGCAGAATGACAAGTACGAATCGAAAGTTATTTTCGCGCTGCTCGATATATAGGTTGATTTATAACTGGCATCAAGCACAATAACGTTAGCGTTGATCTCGCGACGACTACTGTCTTTTATAATCCCGAGAATAGATCGGCGAGAGAGACGGCGTCTTCGCGGAAGATTCGATGATTATTCCGCGCTAGATGCGTTACGGGAATAATAATGCACCGTGAATTGTCGGTCGTTAAGCTTTTTACGGCCAACGCGACAGCTTATTCCTGGTCTGCGATTTCTTATTACCGCGATACACACCGCATATCCATCTCCGGGCGCGTATTCCAAGACGCATATCTCTCCAGCTCTCGTCCGAAGCGTCTTTAATCTTTGTCTTCATTGAGAGTTTAATAATTTTCATTTAGTATACACACGAATCGAAATTTTTCTCTTACTTTTGATCTCGATTTTTAATCTAATGCCTACTTTGTTACTTTAAGCAATCAAATCACTTTCTTTCGAAATTATTTATAATCTATTGTTTACCGAAAACTCTTCTTTTAAACTTCCAAGTGGAAAATGAGAAAATTGGGGGAAAAAATGTGTAATTTTCTTTTTCAAATTTCACTTTTTCTAAAAAAAAAAAAAAAGTTATTCAAAAATTATTCTTCTAATTATTTGTCCTCTAAATATGAACAAAAGAAAGAAAATATACATGGACATATTTTATATAATATAATTTATACATATTTATATTTGATATATGGATTCTTCCCAAGGTTGAAAATAAAAGAAAACTTTCAACAGCTTCTCCGTCACTCAATTTCAATTCACATCGCGATCTCGTTGGATGAAACGCTGTTAGTTTTACACTGTAATTTATATCGCTTTATACGCGACCCTTCGATGAGAGGTTGACGAGTCTCGACACGAGATAATTCGGCGTTCTCCACCCCGCTTCTGATCGTAACGCGACGGCGATGATGCCGTTTTTGCCGAGAGACGACTTTCCGATCGAAACGTCACCCTTTCACCGGTCGCGGCGAAATAAAGCCGTATGTGCAACCGGTCGTAGAGATACGGCGTACCGGTTAACGTGCCATTTTACGTCACATCAAAGCTTCGCCACATTGTTGGCAAGTGCCTGGCAGTAATCCCGACTATCGTATCCCATCCGTGGGAGAGTAGCCATGCGCGAGCAAAGGAACGACGACAGACTCGTCGTCTCGTTGCTGTCTCCTCCTCTTCGTGGTCGTCTTCTTGTCTTCTGAAACAGCCTGCGCGCGAGCAACACGAACGAACGATTCTAATAACCGCGAGAGAAGACAATGCACTTCTGTCGCATCCCCTCGAGTTCTAATTACAGCGCCGTAATTAGAGTAACCTCGGAATGTATTTGTTAAACTCGATCGAATCATACATCTCGAAACGTGCGAATATTGCACTCTCGGATTTTCAAGCGTGAAAGAATAACACGCAGAGTGAGAGAAGGGGAGAAGCAAACACACATCTGGCACGCGATACACACTCTCTCTCTCTTTCTCGATGTTACCTCTTTATAAGAAGCATTGTGTCGAACACAACGTGTTCGCGGACGCGCTTAAAATCCCCGACAGCTTTAAAAAGTCGGCTCCGGCTTTGAGCAACCGAATCATGGTGCGCGGACCTCGGCGGGGCAAGCGTGCAAATCAGACCTCGTCGTAAAGTCTATCAAAGAAGCCGTATAGAGCCGAAACGCGCCGCAAGCGAGAGCCGCGCGCTTTATCGCTCGTGATATTATTTGAAGATTTTTATTGTCGTCGCGCAACAAATCGCGATACACGTGCGAAGATCGCGATCCTTGCTCCGATCCTCTCCTGCCAGGCCACCCAGGTCGTCCCCGTCCTAGGATCATCGTCTGGATCAGTTAGTACAAAAAAAGCAAGTAGCAAAAAAGAAGTCAACGCTGGCTAGACGCGAAAAAATTGTGTAATTTTTTACACTTGTGTTCTACGATCGTTTCAATGGAAAGTTACATAGCGGAAACATCCTCTCGATCGTTCGCTCTAAAAAAAAATAAGGCGTCTGAAATTTATTCCCCTAGACACGCCTGACGAGTAATCCACGGGATCTCTTGACATCCTGCATTCGATCCGTCTTGTTTTCTGGGATTATGTCGCTCGTCGATGTTGGGGAGACATTGGGAGAGGCACCAACGCGATATACCACCCACGAAGAACGCTCCTCTCTATTTTACTCTCCACGCCCGTATAACTTAGCCGACGCCCCAGGGATGCGCCCCGTCGACTGACGGAAATACAATTATTTGATTCGTCGAGCAACAAGTGGTAGTCGAGGGGGAGGAGAGGGATAGGAAAATCCTCGGAGAGATTTCGATGCCTCGATAGCGGAACCAACACCGCCACCACGGATGACGGTGCGTCGCATTTCTAATGCAGCGTCGCACGTCCGTTCCGCAACACCTTTATAAGATACAACGAGGTGTTTGTCTTTGGTTGCTTGCGACTTGTTTCGCGCATTCTTGTCTCCGTGTCTCGAGACGACGACGTCGTGCGTCACATACCGGCGAGAAATGTAAAACCGGCTTAGGCGACACAACTCGGAGCTGGACAGATAATCGGAAAAGAGAGGATATATGGCTAGAGAGGAGAGAAGACGACTGAACGCGGAAAAGAGGAGAGGGACAGAGAAATGCAACGGAAGACGTGAGGAGGAAAGGGACTCGTAAGCATTGCTATACAAAAGCGTATAGCTGTTGAGCGCAACCCTTGGTACGCCTCCCATCGTTCCATTGCGGCAACTCTCCCGACAGTTAACTTCGCTAAGAACGGATCGTAAATTACGCCAATATTTCCGCGAAATCCTAACAAGATTATAAACCAGATTGTAGCGGTCTATGTGGCCGCTGCGGCTGTACCACCACCCCTTCTTCTCTTCCGCCCCCTCCCTCCCCTCACCCGGGACCTTTCTTAATCTTTGAGCCTCTCGACCGAAGAGCCGGAGAGTGAGAAGTCGAGTGATGCGAAGAAAAAAGAAGAATGAAGAGAAGGAAAGAAAGAGAAAGAGAAGGGAAGAGAGGGAGGAAGGGCGAAAGGGTGCGGAGGGAGGAGATCTATTTATAATGCGTTTGCGTCTTTGCAGGGGCCCAGCCGGTGAAGGCAGTAAATGTCACATGTATTTCATATGAAACTCCACCCCCTCCCAGCTATTCCTCGCAATGCCAATCTCTTTTGCCGGTCTGATAATGCCAAGCGCTAACAAAGTTAACCCGCGCGAGACTCTCCTTTTCTTCTCTCTCTCTCGCCTCTCGAGAGAAATCGTTTCTCTTCTCTTCTCTTCTCTTCTCTTCTCTTCTACCTCGGCCCTTTCTTCGCTCCTCATCTGCGCCCCGGGTTCGGCGTGCTTCGTTTCTCGATCTTTACATCGTAAAAGATCGTTGTTCTCTCGTCGAGGTCGAAAATGAGGTGCGGATACGACGGAGCTGTCATACAAAAGACACTTCGGATCGCAATGGTGGATTATTATTACTCGATCACTCGAAATGTCAGGTCGCAGACGGAGAAAGGACGCGACTCGCGATATCTTACGCGGTAGCATAAACCGCAAAACCGCAAATTAGCTCGTAAAGCACGCGCCGGAAAGTGTAGCATACGTGTCGTGTGTCTCGATTCTCAAAAATTGAAAAAGTTTATTTAAGTTGCTCCTTGGAATTCTCCCGTCGTTTTGGCATGTTCGGCGGAGGTTCCCGACTTTGTTTTTTCGATTCTTCTCGACAAAGGTTTGACGTGGGGTAAAATGTGTACGTTTTACCCCACATCACCGTAACGAAAACACAAGTGGAAGTCCGGGGTTGGACACCCTTATTTCGGCGAGAAACAGTAATCTCTCGCAGAGATATATTTCATTGGCGGCTCGCGTATTCGATAGATTCCGGGGCCGTCACGCGAGATTCCGGGAAAAGTCATTTCGCGAGTCTCTTTAAAGCACAGTCGACGTGTGTGTATATGTGTTAATAAAGGCCTGCGACGTAACCGATCGTTATTAGATCGGGCACTCCCTCGACCCCGCCGCGCCTATCCACTCTCATCCTCGCAATAACCCATAAAATGCAACATTTTGTTTCGTATGCCAATTATCTCCTCTACATCTATGCTGCAATATATAGGATACCCTACTAAGGCGAATATGGCATCAAAGAGACGCACGCTCGTTCATCTGACGCTCTCACTTTTTCTCGGCTACTTCAATCACGTCCTCTCCTTCAAGAAAACCTTATATAACGGCGACAGAGAATTATTTTAATTTTATTTTTCGCGTTTAATCTTATCTCTATGCAACGAAAGGTGCAACTTGTCGTCTTGTCATTCACCGGGAAGCTGGCGCGCGCAGAGGGGGTGCTTTTCATCATAAAATCTTAGACGGGCGGAATCTTATGTACGGCGATAATAATGCATAGCGACGAATGACTACTTTGACTCATTGAAGGTAGAGAGAGCGATGGCCACCGTCGCGCGATACTACTTCGCTGCTACTACTACTACTACTACTACTTGAAGAGACGAGCTGCGGCATGGTGCGGCACAACGGCGGCCGTTATAAAAATAACTGCTGATTGGACGCCCTACCAAGAAAAGTCGTAATCGCATCCTGAAATGTTCTTTCTCCCCCTTTCCCTCCTCTCTCTCTCTCTCATTCTGTCTGTCCTTCTTCC
Source organism: Prenolepis imparis (assembly GCF_030444845.1). Classification (NCBI taxonomy): domain Eukaryota; kingdom Metazoa; phylum Arthropoda; class Insecta; order Hymenoptera; family Formicidae; genus Prenolepis; species Prenolepis imparis. The sequence continues at coordinate 1,033,738 of NW_028141167.1, read as the reverse complement.
TTTCTCTCATTTCTCCTTTGCTCTTTCTTCTTTCCTTTCTCTCTCACCGTTTCATCTTCCTCTCCGCAGTTACTCCCGCTATTTTACACGGCGTCTCTCCCTCAATTTCATATCGAAACGATGGGTAAGGAGGGTACAGACTTAATTCTCTTTTTGGAAATTCAACAAGTCAAGATGATTTTGACTTTTTTTTTTTTTTTTACTTTTGTTCGTTTATTAGGAAATTATGTGCTTTATTTCGAAAAAAAAAATAAAACTTGCGCGAATTTTATCAGAACCTACGAGACCTTTCTCAAGTCGAAACGCACCGCATCGCCGCATTCCCGATCGACATAAGGGATGAAAGAGAACGACGACGATTGGTCGCCATTTTGCAGCTTTTATCGCCGCGCCCTACATAGGAGCATTAAACGCGGGTTGCCGGGTTGCGCGTATATCAACAATAATTGCAGGGCCAATAATAAACCCGAAGGGAGCGCGCTCTCGATAGCCCGAAATTGCTGGTTCCCCTACCCTATCCTGGAGCCGCGCGGTTTTATTGCCTCCTCTCTCGTGTCGGTCAGGAATGGCGGGCAGAGAGGCCCCCCTTCATCGTCCTCGATGGCGGATAAACGATCCTGCGATACGGCATGCCTTCTCCCTTTCTCATTGTCCGTATTCGCGCGTATATATATTCGTATATAACGCCGTGTTCGGCGAGACGTGTGGAATCGTTCGCGAGCTCGTAAAGAGCCGCAAAAGCGGGCTCCGCACGCGCGATAGTCGCGAGTATTGCCCTTGTTAACGCCCCGTTAAGTCGAACAGACCTCTGGACAAACTCGTAAAATTCACCGACTTCGGTGGAAAGTGACCCGGGTCGCTCGAGGGAGAGGATCGGGAAATTGTCGAGCTTCCGAAAGAGAAAGAGAAAAAAGTCGATGAGATGTCAAAACAATCAAATATGAATTAAATATTGGGAAAAAAGGAGATATTTAATTCTTGAGATTATATATCTTTATTCTCGCGAGATAAATTTCCCTTGTCTAAAATATTCAGATATCGTTATCCCCCTGATCGTCGTCCTTGACGTGCGAAATGATTTTTGATCGTTTCTAGACACGCGTCGCTCTTGCGAATATTTATGCGCGACTCTAAATCTCAGATTACGCCAACTCGTAAAAGCCCGTTTACGTTTACGTACTTTAAAACGCGCACTATACTGCTGCTCTTGTTAACACCCCGTTAACTCGTAGCTCGGGCAACCTCGTAAAATTCGGTCCCGGCTACCAAAGGCACTTGTAGGCACACGCGTTAACGAATTAACCGAAGAATCTATCCCGTATCTATACAAGAATGTTCCGCTTTGCGGAGGAAATATTTCTCGCGATATTACACGCTCTTTCACGTATGGCGATGTATAATATGTAGATTAAATCGCTATATTATATCCTAATATGAATCGGCATTCTCTCAAATTTTTGCATACAATGAGCTCCTGATGTATCGAATAGATATTATCAAAAGCAGAGAGACAGTGCGTTGCCAATCTTTGTCGACATAATACGATGACGTTGTTTGCATCGCGGATATTTGTTCGACACGATTCGAAGAGGCGAGAGCTCGTAAAAGACACGCGGGTTTATTCTCGCCTGCGCGTCGAACGATAATCTTTAATACGACCGTGTCTCCCGATGCCTCACCGGATTTTCCACTCCGCGCATTTCTCATTCTCTACTCCCCTTAATTACTCTCTTTCTCTTTATTTGTTGTACTCCCTGAGGAAGATCGTAAAAGACTACTTGCGTGATCGTTGCAAATTCATTATTGCTCTTGTTAACACCCCGCGTCTGGATAAACCTCGTAAAGTTCAGCAGTTTTACGCTCGTCGTACCTCAAGATGCGATCGATCACGCAATGAATGAATAAGAGATGCTACTACGGTTTTGTCTCATTTACGATCTGTCGTTCGATCGATTTTGCGCAAGGTGTTGAAATTTTCGAAAATATTTAAATCTTTTGCGCAATGTATTGACATTCTTAAATATTAATTACTATTGCCATGCCTTTTTATGCACATTTTATGTCAGAATAAATTATTACAGAACGAAAGAGAAAGAGAGATTAAAATGATACATACTTATAACATTAAGACAATATATTATTATCGCGTCATCTCTAACAATAAGAGAGAAGAATATAATTATCATTAATTATGTTTATACTGCATTTCACGCGTTACATCGTTCATTCCTTCGTTGAAGTCTCCAAAGTGGAGAATAATGTTATTTCGATGTTATAAAAGATGCAAGATACATATTAACACGCGCAAACGAAACTGACATCATTTTTATTTTACAGGGACACCTATTAATCGTCTACCAATCATGGCTAAATCTGTACTGGACCTTTACGAACTTTATAAATTAGTGGTCATGCGTGGTGGCCTGGTCGAAGTGATCAACAAGAAGCTGTGGCAGGAGATTATTAAAGGTCTTCGGTTGCCGGCGAGCATCACTTCCGCCGCCTTTACTCTACGCACGCAGTAAGTAGACCGTGAAGTTTCTCATCCGGGACCCCTCGGTTTATATTCATCAAATTCGCATACAATAAGTCTTAGCCGGCGAAAGCGAAAGGACTCATCCGAGTGTGAAATCTACGACGATAAGATAAACGCGTTTGATGGCGAGAATCTACGCATCTTTTCCGTATTTCTCTTTCAACGTTTTACTCGACAGATGTATCTCCGGTATAATTAATATCGCGTGAGTCAAACACAGTGTCATTAAAGTCCGTCATTTATATAGTTTGTTATCGATGTTGAATGTATTAATTAACAAGATGATTCAATCTCGTGGATCTTGAAAAAGAAAGGAAGGGGGGGGGGCAAAGATATCGCGAGCGTGTTATTACTGTCGGCGAGGAGATAAAACAACGTGGGTGACGACTATGACAAGTTGGACGAGGAGGCGTGACGTACAGGTGCATCATCTTAGGCAACGACGACGCGATCCTTCACACGTAGGACACCTCGAAAGGGGGAGGGTTGTGACAACCTGGAGAACCGTTGGCACGCGATATATATTCGTGGTTTATATAATACCACATAGCATATCCAGCGCGCGGGACGACGAAGATTTATCTGCCGTTCGCGCGCTGTCTCGTTTCTCTCTCTTCCTCTCTTCCGGAGGAGAAGACGGACGTCTCTAAATAGAGATTCGTCGACGAGATTCGGAGAGACGACGACGCGAGGCATCCCGCTTATTCGCCGGACTTAGGGGGAAGAAGGGTAAAGTCTTCGTCTACGGAAAGAAGGAAGAAAACGCGAAAATGCCTGCGAGCCGGGAAGAGAGAGAGGGTTGGAGACGAGATGAAGAGAACGGAGCATTATAAGTAGTGCGGGCTAATATGAATTACACGGACGCGATCCTCCCTGCTATATAGGATAGGGTAGGGTAGGGAAGAGGAGAGGGTGGCTCGTGAAAATAACTCCGCGCTTTGTACGCGACAGAACGTCGGCGTCGCGTCTCGTTTCGTCGAGTCTCCTCGCACGCATCCATCATCCCGGCAACCGGCTATCTTTTCTCGACAACGATATGCCTACATGCGAAACGGAGAAAACGCAGCCCCTTTTCCTCCCCAGACGGAATATTCCTCGCGATGGAATTGGCTTTTATTTGGCCAAGAAGTGACACATATCGATTAAGTCGAACTCTTTTAGCTTTTAAGTAATTATCTCTCTCCGTCTCTTTTTCGCCAGAGATATTAGATTTTAGGTATATCGTCGACATTTACGTCGTGGATAGAATTTTACGTTTAAAATGCGAATTCGCTTACTTAGACTCGCGTATATAATGATAACGACATAATTAATTTTCCAAACGCACACAATTCGCATTTTATAAGATTTAAATTGAAAAATGTCAGGTGCAATTTTTTATAAAGATTGGATAATTTTAAATGTAATTTAGATTTTGCCGATTTAATAATCGTACTTACATTTCTCTCTCTGTTCGCTTCTCTTCCCTCCTTCTCACGTAACGAGACATATTCATCAGCATTGCTCTTGCTAATTCTAAAAGTTTAATCCTGTAATTAAAATATCTGATTAGATTTGTATCTTACTTTTTCAAATTTTAATTATAAAAAAGAGCATATTAACAAACTCTACGTGTTTAAAATTAATTTTGTATAGAATCGTATCATTAGAGTTGGTAACATTTTTTAAGCAATTTGAAATAATTATCAAAATATCTGTAAAAAATATTCGTTAGCATGAAAATAACGACTTTCAAATATCACGATCTAGTATGTATATATACTTATATCTCTGTTAAAGAAATGTTTTCTTAAATCTATTATGAAACTCGTACACACATATTATATAAATTACAAATTACAAATTACATTTATATTATATACAAGTGATTTTGTGTACACATTAATACATTTAATCATATTTTTGTCAACAGGTATATGAAATATTTGTATCAATATGAACAACACAAGGAAAATCTCTCAACTGATGCACAGCTAACCATGGCTATTGAGACGAATCGTCGAGAAGGTCGTAGAAGCAACTACCCTGCTTATCCTGGCAACAATGAGAATATGGTGGGGCGAAACCAACACAATTCGCTCCCACCGAATACCTTGTCCTTGCCGATGCCTCTCAACATAAGCCATTTGGAAATGCATAGGTCACAGTCGCCATTCGTCAATGGGCATCCACAACAGCAGCATCATCCTCACAACTCGCAGCACGTTCTATCGCAGCCGAACTTGTCGAACTGTGAGTCTCTTTTTAACGATAATCGAACCACCTTGCAAATCTGATTGCGATTGCTCTATCCTATTAACATGTATAATGACGATGAATATAATCCGTTATATCGAAAATAGAATGGAAAAGAAGAGACGAGAATGAAAAACTGCCCGTCCGATGGTATACGAAAGATCGAGACGAGACGAAATAAAAAAAAAATAAAACGGAAACGGGAGGAGATAGAGTATGGGAGGGTTTATTTTAAATCGGTAGGTAGTGCGCTTCGGGCCTCCCCGGAGATGATGATGCGAGAGAGCGAAGGAGGCGTAATTGATTGTACGATCCTCCGGAAGACAGGCGTTAACGGATGACTCTCGCTAACGAGCATTCCTATTTCCCTACCCTTTCCTCTTCTCTCTCTCTCTCTCTCTCTCTCTCTCTCTCTCTCTCTCTCTTTCTTTCTTTCCACCGCTTGTGCTCGACAACCATCCGGGGATATATAACGTCGCGCTTCGATCACGCTTCTCGACGTTCTTCTCGTCTTCGATCACTTTCTTGTTCGGCAATCTCTTCTTTCGCACATTCAATAATATTGTTACTCGCCTATATACATGTGACTATAAGAATACTAAAAAATATATCGTACAAAAATTTGAACCTGTTATTGCATTCTAATATAACGCACGTTTGTAAACAAACTCAGAAGCTCGAATGAAGGTGACTTTAACAAATATTGACGCGCACATCGTCAGAATTCATTTGCCTATTGAATTCTGAGTTACTGACAAAATAACGGTCTTAAGCAAACAAGTTCTCGATCGTTTCATGCAGCTTATACAGATGTCCGATGGAGCGGTGCCAATAAGCGAATTTCAGCGACGTTGCTTTAATTTAGTACAGACGCTGTTAGACTGTCAGTTAAAAAAAAACACTTATGATATTCAACGTCGTTATTTGCAATGTATATACAAATAGGAATAATACCGCAATTAATGCCACATTGATCTATGACATTCCAAATTCTTCAGAAATATTTATATACATACGTCAACAATTCACTGAATATCGTCAGTGTAATATTTGCAACGCTATTAGAAATGGCAATTTTTAATTTTAAAAAATTAATAAATTTTACAATAATACACGATAATACATCCTCTTCATTTCAAAATAACTTTTTTCTATAATATTATAAAACGTTTCAATGTTATTTCAAAGTGTGCTGTATATATTTAAGTAAGGTATATAGATTTAACCATTTTAGATCATTTTGTGATAATCCAAATAGATGTAAGTCGCGAATTTTCCATTTGATAAAAGAACTAATCTCCATATATATCTCCACTTTCTAATTTAATTGCCTTAAATATTTTTTATCTCATAATTTATTGAATATAAAAAGTACGCACTTATATTATTTTTCTACGTAATCTCCATGGTGTGCAATACAAGTGTTTCAGCGCTTTTGTATTCAACAAATTAGGAGATAAAAAATATTTAAGGTTTTTAGTTGACTCGCCTAATAATATATCGTATTTATATAGTTTCAGAATATATGCTGCGGATGCTGAGAGATAGGAGTACTGGCACTAACTCTATAATTCAACAGCAGAGTGATACGTCGCCACCCACTACGGAAGCACTTAACGCATTGGAGTTGTCCAAACTGTCGCTTTGGAATCTGTATCAAAATAACAATAAAATCTATGTAGGATCCGGTCAACAACCTTCTTCTTCGCCGATGTCTAACTCGCCAGGAAATAGCTCGGAACAAAGAGAAGCTCTAGATCTTGCAAATTCTACGCATAGGTAAACATGGAATACATTACTCGCTCTTAAACAACAGGGGGGAAAAGAGAGTATTTCTTTAATAACGAAAAAAATATTCTCTTAGGTCAGATCCGGTATCCTCTCCAGGCGCTAGATCTGTAGGTTCACCAGTAATTATGCCCGGTAGTATGAAAAGAAATCAAGACTCTCTCTCTCCTCCATCTTCGAATACCAAAAGGATGTTGGTTAAAGAAGAAAATGATCCTGAAAGGAATATGCGCGTTACGCAGGTGATCAGAAGACGAGGTGAGTTAAATGACATTAAATGTTAAATATAAAATTGATTACACCTACACGCATATGATACGATAAATTCAGCATGATACAAGTATACATATTATAAGTTAAACGTTCATTCTCCTTTGCTAAAATTTCAATCATATAGAACTTTCGTTTACAAAATATAAATCTTATCTTAAAAATTAAACTTCTATAATTTTAAGAGATTATTTATTAATTAAATTATTTTTTTTTTTCTCAGAGGATGGCCGGAGAGAACTATTCATTAGCGTAAACATCGATGGTATACTGTATGAAGGCGTTCTACCAGCCAAACACGATGATGACAACAGTACATAATCGAATTCAAATAACGCAAAGCGTTCATGAAATAGCGAACGCTATAGCATGAACGTTTGGAGGAGTACACAAGTACTTAATTGAAGTACTTGACTAAATTCTCGTGACTGATTTAACGCGAAACAAATCAGTAATGAGGATTTAAAAGAAAAAACGTTCCAAGGTCGGTGCACTGCTAAAATCTCTTTTACTCGATAATAAAAGAGAAAATGTACCGATGAAAACTTATTATTTAATCGTATGTATAATAATGTTAGGCAACACTTTTCATGAAGAATCTTGACGATTTTTTTGATAAGCGCATCTCAGAAAAATCGTCAAGACTTTTTACGAATTCATATAGTCTTGACAATTTTTCATGATGCGCTTAACTGAAAAATCGTCAAAACTCATCATGAATTCATAAAATCTTCTATTTTCGAATCTTTTATCATTTAATTTTAGTTTTTGAATACCATTTTATGTTGCATGTGATTTTTATTCCGCGTTTGGAAGAAATATCTCGAATGTCGGAAAAGCGAATTTATTTCCTCTGAAAAATGAATTTTATATAATTCAACAATCATTCTTTTTTATCTTGATAAGTTTTTAGAAATAAAATCTTGTAAAAAAGCGAGAAAAAATAAACTGTGTAATTATTTGTATATATAATTGATAAAAAATCAAATAAATAAAATTACACAGACTCCTACTTTTATTTTTATTTTATGATTATTACTATATGTCGCAATCGATCCTCGTAATCTCTCATTGCAGCATTGGATAATGTCAGAACAGCGATTTTTGTTCTCAGTTTCTGGATTATATAATAAATAATAATTATAAATCATAATTACATACAAATCATAATATCCACAATACACACTTTCTCGCTTCTACGTTATAATACTATAATTATAGAGAAAAAAAAGAGTAATTTTAAATTAATAAATTTATAATGTGATATTAGATATAGATTTATAAATATAACGATTACGTAATGATTATGAACGTGTGTATGTGTGCGTGTATATATAATTATAAATGATTAAGGAAAGGAAAGTTTGTGAAAACGTACATACACTTTTCGACATATTTTGTTTTTATACGTAATAAATTAAAGCGAAAAATGTCCTACGTCTTTTAAAATTTTTCGTTTTTTTAATTGCTTGTCATTGTAAAACATCTTTTAGATACTCGTTTTTATCTGTAGAATAAGATATTATTATGAAAAAAAATGTATATTCTCTTATTCAGATAACACAATTTAAATTATGCATTTCACAATAGTAATAGAATTTTACCATCGGAACATGTGCAATTAAGATATATGATTACATATCATAAAATGTAATCGTTTTTTAATTAAATTCAAAATGTATAAATTGAAAAAAATGTTAATGCATGTACAATTTGGTAGAGTTTTATAAAAATCTAGTAATTGCATAAAACTAATGGTAATTATTGACATTAAATTACATCTCGTAAATTGTTATCATTTTGAGATTTATTATAAAAGATATTAAATATTGTAAATATTGTGATTGTTGCACTTTACTATAGTTTTTGTTTCTATTGCCATTATTTGGAATAATAATTATTTATTCGTTAAATAATCTCTTTCTTTTTCTTTAGAGAACGAACAAAGGAAACTAGCAGTTAGGTCAGACATCGATAGTGTATTATACGAAGGCGGAATAGTTAAAACGATGTCGTAATTTATATTATTGTAATTTATATTTGTGTAAATAAATCTGATTGTTAAAAAAAAGTAAAAGAGTAGTAGAAAAAAGAAAGAGATTCGAAAGAGGCAAAAGAGTATTGTAGAATTGACTAGTAAGATACAATATACACATATATATATATATATATATATATATATATACACACACACATACATACACGATTAATGCACATGGATAAGTATATATATTTGTATGTGTACGCACATGTACATGTTTGTGTATATATTGGATATAATATTTGATATAATATTCGATTAGATTATAGATTTAGGTTTCAATTGACGTTACATCAATGACGATGTGTGTGATATCAATATGTATATCTTAACATATTCCTTATTTTATAATCTAATCTTAATAAATTGATTTTTATCACTTTGCGAGATGTAATTATAATGCAATTACAAAATTAAAATATGTTAAACTGCGAATTTTACGCGGATAAGTATTCTCCATTATAGTGCTATATTAAGTAAGTCGATGTGAATAATTTAGCAAAATTTTATATATACACGTCTAATCTAATATCATCATTTTTTTCATTCTCTCTTATAAGCAATTTATTTTTATTATTAGATATGTGTGTACATAGTATACTAGCAATTTGTATTTGTTATACTTTAATATTTTTAATAATTATATGTATAAGTAGAACTTTTAATTTAAATATTGATTTAGAGAATGTGCATATATAGTAGCATTAGCTAAGTTTGCCCGCGATAACTTTGGTTCTTTATCACCCCTACTTTCGTCATTACCAATATATCACCTCAATATCATGGGCATAAACGACTCGCCAATTAACGATACGTGTAATCGTACATATGCATGTGATATAAATAGAAACATGGAGGGAAATCAGATTAATAATTCTATGCTCTGCGCAAATATGCGAGAGATAGATAGATTTTGCCCTGATAGTGAAGACACGCATCTGCTACTCACTTCTTTTCTATGAGAATTTTCTGGTTCTTTCAATTTGATATGCCGCCAAAGTTATCGGGAGGGTTCTGTACTATACCTCTTATTTTATATTAATATATCCTTATTCTGTATATTTTTTATTCCACTTACTTTATGTATATTTTAAAAGTTGATATTATTAAATTTTTTTAAATAACAATGTATCTTTTAAATATATGTCTCATATTCTCTAAAGTATCTCAATTAAAAGCATTCAATCAAATATATTTATATGAATGTATCATAAATGAGAAATGAGCTTCAAATACATGATAATTGGATAATTAAGTTTCAAGGGAGTAGATTCACAAAAAGTTTATATATTAAAACAGTTAATTATATCAACTTATTATATTTATAATGATGATACTTTCCTACTCTAGTTTGATATCTTCGGCCTAACAACATACGATCCAGCATACTATTTTTTCCAATTTTATGACGAACAAGTGAAAAAATATCGGTCAGTGTCGAAACTTTAATTGTCTTACCATTGTAGAAGCGACATAATTATTTTTATTACTTTATCTTGAAATTAAAAGATATTCTTATTATTTTCATTTTGTTTCATTCATATATATATATTTATGAGAAATTTCAAAAGTAATTTCATATTGAAATAATATTTGATATTACCCCAAAAATTGTGAAATCGACTATGTTTAGCAGTATGTTGTAAGGCACGTACAATTAATAATTACTTTTTTAATTCGATTAATGTATATTCATATTATCATAAATGCAGCAAATATATAACGAATTTAAAGTTTTACAATTATATATATATATATATATATATATATATATATATAAAAACTATTATTATAATAGTTTATATATATATATATATATATATATATAAACTATTATAAACATATATACAAAATACACACAAATATATATATATATATATATATATATATATATATATATATTTGTTATAAAACACTAAATCCATTATATATTTGCTGTATTCAGATTTGCGATAATATGGATATATTAATCAACATATATATATATATATATATATATATATATATATATATGTAAAATACAGTCTTACAATTAGTCATAATCATATAATCACAAACTTTATTTAGCAATGATAAGATATGAGAGAATGTAAAATAATAACAAAGCAAAAATTAAGCGAGTTTTTTTTTTATGAACAACATTTTGACTTTGTTGTTCATATTCAATCATGATGTCATATATCAAATAGAAAATTAAACAACATTCTTTATATACACATATGCATTGATACAGAGATCAACCAATTTTCCTATAACTCGTTTCAGTTATGTGTCAATTTTACATTCTGTTATTTTAATTGCTGCTCAATCTAATAAATCTTAGCTATGGATGATTTTCATATCTCATTATTATATATATATTTCAAAACTCAGCATAGTTCAAAAAATTTGTTTTTAACAGAACGGAGAGTTAATTGATCGATTTTACACAATTCGAATAAGAGACTTCATTTTGTTCTTCCCTCTCCATTCTGCCAAACCTATGGTAGTTGTATTATGGAGGATCTCTAGGCTTATAAGATCGAGAAACAAAGCCATTCTAAATATAATAAATTTCAAATATTTATTCCTATTCAAAATACGTTAAGTACTTGCTAATATTCGAGGAGAAAACGTAATTTCACCCCTTGTACATAAATATATTATAAATATATATATATATATATATATATATATATATAAATATATATATATATATATATATAAATATATATATATATATATATATAAATAGATTAATATCGTCTTATTACATATTTATAATATTATTCCTATTGCTAGTAGGTAGTTGCTACAATGTGATATACGAATAATAATTCAATCACGAAATAACATTGAAACGAATCTTTGTTATTCTTCGTTTTATTTTAATGAAACTCTCAACATATCGTGTAAATGATTTGAAAAAAATTAGGGCATTGATTGTATAAAATATTATTGAAATATCAATGAGATGCTACTAATTGTGTTTATAGAAATGAGAAAGATTTTTATTCCCATTTTTTATATGAAAATATGATGCACAATGAAAAATTAGCAAATACTTTAAACTTTAAAGAATATGATATGACGTTCTTGATAAGGAATTATATTAAAATCTATCATGACAAACAATATCATATTTCTCTATCCTGGGAAAATGTCCATATATATAATCAAATATAAATATATAATTATATATATGGACTCTTTTCTCGAGATTATCTTTGATTATAATGGTCATAATGAAAAAGCGCGCAAAGTGATTGTTAAGGACATACTATGCGGCGATATATATCCAGCTTCTAGTTATTAAATATATCAATTCTTCAATTATTGCAAAAGACACATTGTACTTATCAGTATATTATTCGAATAGCTATCATAAATATTGTAAATATACATAAAATCTCTGAAGAGAAACAAGATGGCACACTATGATGTTAAACGAATATATAGTCTTCATATATAAATAAAAAATTAGTTGTATGTAAATGTATGTAAACACACATAATAGCTGATATTATGAATAAAATTAATGTTACTTTTATATGTGTATGATCTTGAATATTAAAATAGATGCATTGTATTTTTTTCTTTTTATTAGAAATTTTCTGTATTTTTTTAACTAAGAAAATTTCTAAATTTCTCTAATTAAAAATTAAAAATTATTTTTAAAAAATACATACACGCACATGCGTGCGCAAATAATAAAATAAAGGATTAATTGTTAGCTAAAATCAAGTATTGGTAAAATAAAAAAATGTATTAAATATGAAAATTCTCGATTATTGACGATAAACTTTTTTTTTCTTCTGTACTTGCAAAACTATATTGTACAGATAATTTAGACAGTTCCTTAAGCTGTTTCTTTTCGATATTAAAAACAGAGTTCAATAACAGCAATTCCTCTGACAAACATGTATTAAAAACACCTTTGTCATCGGTCTAAAAAAATTATGTTCTATATAAATATGCTACTGAATTCTAGGCAATATATCTTAAACTTTTTTTTTCATACTCACCCCAATTGTTATAGGATGTCCCGTTTCATATAAATATTTGAATTGATGAGACACATAGGATGATACTGTTTTACATTTAATGTTTGACGTCAAGCATAATTCTAAAACGAAAGGAAAAAACACCATAAATACTACTGAGATTCATGAAAAAAATTATATATATATAAGAATTATAAATTATATAATGTGATGTTATCAAAGATCCTTACCAACAGGAATTTTGGATTCCAATAACATATCAAACAATTGCTTAGAACCTTGCAAGTTAGGATGAATGCAAGTGCAATGTCCCAATCGATTAGGTTTAAATTTTAATATATCAATTATTTCCACTTCATTTGGTACCTATGCATATATATTTATGTATACTGTCATATCTATCAATATATATGTGAAGAAAATAATATTCAATTAATATTTTTACCTCTGCACAATGAGCTGTGATCTTAAGCCCCGCTTTTCTAGACATTTCTAATAATTCTAAAAATGAATAGCCCACAGTTGGATCACCACTAAGATCGATACCGACAATGTATTCTGGGTATCTCTTCATAAACTGTATCGCAAGATTAATATTTTCTTTTGCAGATTCGTAACCTTGTTTCCGATTAATTGATATCAATAGTTTTACAAGAATTTGTGGAAACTGCAATTTGGACGTTCTATAAATAATATATGAAATATTAATTTACTAATTATGCTTTCAAGAAAAATAAAAAAATATATGCCATGTATAGAAATTAAAATTAAACTCTATTATGTGCAAGCTTTAGTATATCATAAAACTAGTGTACTACTTACTCAAAAGCTTTTATTATTGCTTCAAGATATTCTGTCTTTGTCATTGAATCCTTTACAGCACGAGGTGTGCTTCTCAATTCTAAATAGATTACATTGTCCTCATGAAACTCTTTTATCACGTCACAAGTAGCAACAAATACAGCCTGTGATGTAATTGTTAGTGCATGTGCTATGTCAAACACTTTAAAACATCTAAAAAACAGGTTTATTATCTAATATATATATTAATAACAATATATAATAAATAACAATGAGAAATATTCATACTCGCTTAAGGATGAGAAGTCAGTATTCATAAAAGCTTGATCATACATAGCAACGTCAGAACCTTGCATTTTGTATAATTTTTGCAAGGTGTTCATACTTAATGAACCGTTTAAATGTGCATGAAGTTCCTAATAAATAACATTAATTAACTTTAATATATTAAAATACAAGATTATATAGAATATAGTGTTTTTTTTTTCTATAATTCAATCATTATTTAAATATGGAAAGAAAACATACCACTTTAGGTAACCTTCGACAGAAATCCTGCATATCCATTATAATGAAACGTTTTCCAATATCTTTTTGCACACAATTTTTTAAAGATTTTATATAATTTTGTAAAAGACGAATATTCCCGCCGTTGAAAGAATCACTTGCGCATTACCTCGTATTTTATTTACTATAATTAATCCAGTCCTACATTTGTCCGTTTCGCTCGCAATAGTACTCTGCGTTGATACCACTGCTT